>NC_042620.1:343264435-343604862 GCF_901001135.1 Rhinatrema bivittatum | reverse complement strand
TTTCTCTCACACACAGACTCTCATTCACATGCTTACAAACATGTTCCTCTCTTTCTCTCTCATTTACACACAGGCTCTCAATCACATACTCCCTCACCTACATCAGCTCTCAATCACCACAGACACACATGGTCTCTCTCTCTCATTTAACACGGCTCTTAATCATACATACACATGATTCTCTCACACACAAAGGATCTCAATCATACACACATACTCTTTCACACAAACAGGTTTTCAATCACACAAACTTACACATACAGGTTCCCAATGGTAAACTTACATTCATGCTCTCTCTCTCTCTCACAGGCAGGCTCTCAATCACAGACATACTCTCTTTCACATGTACAGGCTCTCAATCATTCACATACATGCATATCTCACACTCACACACACACACCACACACACACACAGCCCCCCCCCCCCCCCCCCCGCGGCCTGGAAGAGGAAGTGGAGAGTATCGGGTGCGTGCGGCAAGAAGAGGCCACACTAGTGCGCTCGGCATCGGCCCGAAGAAAAGAAGACTGCAGCGCGGCTCGGAGGAAAATGAAGAGGTTCAACCGCGGCTGATGGGACTCCGCCTCCGCGAGGGCTGAAAATGAAGAGGTTAGCGTTGGGAGGATGGCTGCTCTGCCGCGAGTTCCCGGGGTGGGAGAGAGAGAGAGTGAATGAGCAAACTCTCTCTCTCCCCCACCCCGGGAACTCGCGGCAGCAGCAGCCTCCTCCCAACGCTAACCTCTTCATTTTCAGCCCTCGCGGAGGCGGAGTCCCATCGGCCGCGGCTGAAGCTCTTCATTTTCCTCCGAGCCGCGCTGCAGTCTTCTTTTCTTCGGGCCGATGCCGAGCACACTAGCGTGGCCTCTTCTTGCCGCGCACGCACCCGATACTCTCCACTTCCTCTTCCAGGCCGTGGGGGGAGAAGAAGAGAGCACGCCGGTGCCGCTGACTCCAGCTGTCCTGCCGCGTTCCGCCCGGGCTGACAGCATTTTAAGCCTGGGCGGAGGAGGACCGGGGAGCAGCTGGGTCAGCGGGAAAGAGTGGCGACTGTCTGCGAGCCAGATGCAGCCCTCAAAAGAGCCATATCTGGCTCGCGAGCCATGGGTTCCCGACCCCTGCCCTAGGGCATCATGATTGGTTTAGTCATGAGTCAGCTGGTAAAAATCCTGCAGCCCTTCAAGAATGTCACGGAGGAGCTGAGTTTCCAGAAGTGCCACCTTGGAATGACATCATCCCTATAGTTAATTTCCTGGTGCTGCCCTTGGGGGAAGAAGGTCTCATGATTGGAGAGCATCAACCTGGTGCAGCGGAAAGGATACTGTAGCAAGGACCTGCTCTCCAGGTGATGCAGTGTCCTTTCGACACCGAGGATATCTCCCCAAGACCTACTGCCCAGGAGGGAAGGGTTAGGTCGGCCCGGGGCGGAGGAGGACCGGGGAGCAGCTGGGTCAGCGGGAAAGAGTGGCGACTGTCTGCGAGCCAGATGCAGCCCTCAAAAGAGCCATATCTGGCTCGCGAGCCATGGGTTCCCGACCCCTGCCCTAGGGCATCATGATTGGTTAGTCATGAGTCAGCTGGTAAAAATCCTGCAGCCCTTCAAGAATGTCACGGAGGAGCTGAGTTCCAGAAGTGCCACCTTGGATGACATCATCCCTATAGTTAATTTCCTGGTGCTGCCTTGGAGGAAGAAGGTCTCATGATTGGAGAGCATCAACCTGGTGCAGCGGAAAGGATCCTCTAGCAAGGACCTGCTCTCCAGGTGATGCAGTGTCCTTTCGCACCGAGGATATCTCCCCAAGACCTACTGCCCAGGAGGGAAGGGTTAGGTCGGCCCGGGCGGAGGAGGACCGGGGAGCAGCTGGGTCAGCGGGAAAGAGTGGCGACTGTCTGCGAGCCAGATGCAGCCCTCAAAAGAGCCATATCTGGCTCGCGAGCCATGGGTTCCCGACCCCTGCCCTAGGGCATCATGATTGGTTAGTCATGAGTCAGCTGGTAAAAATCCTGCAGCCCTTCAAGAATGTCACGGAGGAGCTGAGTTCCAGAAGTGCCACCTTTGATGACATCATCCCTATAGTTAATTTCCTGGTGCTGCCTTGGAGGAAGAAGGTCTCATGATTGGAGAGCATCAACCTGGTGCAGCGGAAAGGATCCTGTAGCAAGGACCTGCTCTCCAGGTAATGCAGTGTCCTTTCGCACCGAGGATATCTCCCCAAGACCTACTGCCCAGGAGGGAAGGGTTAGGTCGGCCGTCATGGTTGGTGATTTGATTATTAGGAATGTAGATAGCTGGGTGGCTGGTGGGCGTGAGGATCGCCTGGTAACATGCCTACCTGGTGCAAAGGTGGCGGACCTCACGTGTCACCTAGATAGGATTTTAGACAGTGCTGGGGAGGAGCTGGCTGTCATGGGTACCAACGACATAGGAAAATGTGGGAGGAAGGTTCTGGAAGCTAAATTTAGGCTCTTAGGTAGAAAGCTTAAAATCAGAACCTACAGGATAGCATTCTCTGAAATGCTTCCTGTTCCACATGCAGGTCATCAGAGACAGGCAGAGCTCCGGAGTCTCAATGCGTGGATGAGACTATGGTGCAAAGAAGAGGGATTCAGTTTTGTTAGGAACTGGGAAACCTTTTGGGGAAGGGGGAGTCTCTTCCGAAAGGATGGGCTCCACCTTAACCAGGGTGGAACCAGACTGCTGGCGCTAACCTTTAAAAAGGAGATAGAGCAGCTTTTAAACTAGAACAAAGGGGAAAGCCGACAGTCGCTCAGCAGCGCATGGTTCGGAAAGAGGTATCTTCAAAGGATACTAATGATGCATTAGAATTAGGGCATCCTGACAGTGAGGTTCCAATAATAATAAAAGTAGTCCAAGTTCCAGTAACTAAAAACTCACCTGAGCTAAAAATTTCTAACATCCCTACTTATGTTTTCCTTTTACATCACAGTATGATTGTTGGGGATGCTTGTGGGGGGGGGAGGGTGAGCTATGGTTCTTATTCCTGTTGGGGCATGTAACTGCATTTTCTTAGTTTTACTGCCTGTCAGACACTGCAGTGTACCTCTGTCTGATGGGCTTGTTCTTGTTTTTATCTGTCTAAAACGCAATAAAAATTGTTTATACTAAAAAGCAGAATGAAATACAAACAAAAAACAAACTTTGAAATGTTTGTATGCTAATGCCAGAAGTCTAAGAAGAAAGATGGGAGAATTAGAATGTATAGCAGTGAATGATGACATAGACTTCATTGGCATCTCAGAGACATGGTGGAAGGAGGACAACCAATGGGACAGTACTATACTACCGGGTACAAATTATATCGCAAAGACAGAGAGGAGCACCCGGGAGGCGGTGTGGCTTTTTATGTCTGGGATGGCATAGAGTCCAATAGGACAAACATCCTGCATGAGACTAAATGCACAATTGAATCTTTATGGATAGACATCCCTTGTGTGTCGGGGAAGACACACCTGGTCCACCTGGTCAAGATGGTGAGACTGACAGGTGAAATGCTAAGAGAAATTAGGGAAGCTAACCAAATTGGTAGTGCGGTAATAATGGGAGACTTCAATTACCCCAATATTGACTGGGTAAATGTATCATTGGGACACGCTAGAGAGATAAATTCCTGGATGGAATAAATGATAGCTTTATGGAGCTATTGGTTCAGGAACCGATGAGAGAGGGAGCAATTTTAGATCTAATTCTCAGTGGAGCACAGGATTTGGTGAGAGAGGTACGGTGGTGGGGCCACTTGGCAATAGTGATCATAATATGATCAAATTTGAATTAAAGACTGGAAGGAGGACAGTAAGCAAAATCCACGGCTCTCGTGCTAAACTTTCAAAAGGGAAACTTTGATAAAATGAGAAAAATTGTAGAAAAAAACTGAAAGGAGCAGCTACAAAAGTAAAATGTGTGCAAGAGGTGTGGTCATTGTTAAAAATACCATTCTAGAAGCACAGTCCAGATGTATTCCACACATTAAGAAAGGTGGAAAGAAGGCCAAAACGATTACCGGCATGGTTAAAAGGGAGGGAGGGTGAAATGTGGGTGAAGGATAAAAAGTATATTTATTATGATCCGGAATGTTTAGAAAAGTTCTTAGAAGAGCAGAGATCCCAAAGTGAGAGGAGTAGTGCCTCTAACCAAGAATAATGTTGGAATTATAAGATGAATCTGAGATACTTCTGTATTTAAAGTTTAAGGATTTATCCCTTTGTTATTTGAATTTGCTTATTTAATGGCTCCCAACACTTGTTTAGTAATTGGGAGAAGGTGATGAATTAATTATTAGAGTATCATTTATTTTGAAGAATACAGTGATGTATGTATGGTAACCTCTCTTCCTCAAAATAATTTTCCTTGTATGAATATTATATATACATTTTTTGATTTACTTTGTAAATTAAAATGATAAATAAAAAAAAAAAAAAGGGGAGGTGAAAGAAGCTATTTTAGCCAAAAGATCTTCATTCAAAAATTGGAAGAAGGATGCAACAGGATAATGCATAAACGTTGGCAAGTTAAATGTAAGACATTGATAAGACAGGCTAAGAGAGAATTTGAAAAGAAGCTGGCCATAGAGGCAAAAACTAACTGTAAAAACCTTTTTTAAATATATCCGAAGCAGAAAGCCTGTGAGGGAGTCAGTTGGACCATTAGATGATCGAGGAGTTAAAGGGGCACTTAGAGAAGATAAGGCCATCGCGGAAAGATTAAATGATTTCTTGCTTCGGGTTGTTACTGAAGAGGATGTTGGGGAAAGTACCAGTACGGGAGAAGGTTTTCATGGGTAATTATTCAGATGGACTGAACCAAATGATGGTGAACCTAGAAGATGTGGTAGACCTGATTGACAAATTGAAGAGTAGTAAATCACCCGGACCGGATGGTATACAGCCCAGAGTTCTGAAGGAACTAAAAAATGAAATTTCAGATCTATTTTTAAAATTTTGTAACCTATCATTAAAATCATCCATTGTACCTGAAGACTGGAGGATAGCTAATGTAACCCCAATATTTAAAAATAGCTCCAGGGGCGATCCGGGAAACTACAGACCGGTTAGCCTGACTTCAGTGCCAGGAAAAATAGTGGAAATTGTTCTAAACATCAAAATCACAGAACATATAGAAAGACATGGTTTAATGGAACAAAGTCAGCATGGCTTTACCCAGGGCAAGTCTTGCCTCACAAATCTGCTTCACTTTTTTGAAGAAGTTAATAAACATGTGGATAAAGGTGAACCGGTAGATGTAGTGTACTTGGATTTTTGGAAGGCGTTTGACAAAGTTCCTCATGAGAGGCTTCTAGGAAAAGTAAAAAGTCATGGGATAGGTGGAGATGTCCTTTCGTGGATTACAAACTGGCTAAAAGACAGGAAACAGAGAGTAATATTAAATGGACAATTTTCTCAGTGGAAGAGAGTGGACAGTGGAGTGCCTCCAGGCAGATCTTGAAGAACCAGATCAGCACGCTCCCACAGAGGCCTTACCATCCAGAAGGAAAAGGATGTAGGTTGTCTTTGTGATCACATCTGGGAAGTAAGCCGATTGCAGGCAGAAGTGCATATTACATTGATTCAGGAAACCCCTGCACATAAGAGGGTTCCCTGAGAAGCGAGGAGGTACCAGCAAGGGCACGATAGGCCATGGGACCAGCATGTTGGTGGAAGAATTGAGTTAGGAAGACGTTGTGGCGGCAGTTGCAGTGGCGTCTAAACGAGTGCTCAAGTTATCAATGGCTGCTGCCAGTGTTTCTAGGAACTTTTGCTGCTCACTGATTCATTGTGCCAGGCCAGGGATGGCCTTTATAGCTGAGACCTCTGCTGGGTCCATGGACTTGGCAATCTGTTAGGAGTCGTGTGTTTCATGGACCCTTGGCCTGAGGTGAGGGTTGATACCACCTGCGGGGAGGAGCCCCACAGGCCTCACCGTCAGGAGGCAAGGCCAGCTGTAGCAGGAGGTCTGGTAGTAGTGGCAGAGATAGTCGACCTGTGTCACAACCACGTGATCGCAGGAGCTTGTAGAGAAGATACTGTGAGGTGTCCCGAGGAGCGGGGTAAGAGACACAGTTCGGAGGAACCCCACAGTACACAGGTAGGACTGGAGATACAAATAACAGAACAGGAGCCTCTGACATAGGAGCGCTAGGCAGGCCCCGAGGAGTGAGGAGCACAAGACAGGAATTTCAGGAGGAATGCAGCAGAGACTGTCCCAAGGGGCGGGACAGCGTAGCGAGTGAGGCTCTGGTGTGATGACTTAGGCTGACCTGAGGAGCGGGGAAGCCCAAGACGAATCTCTGAAGTAGCGGGGGCTGCGCACGATGGAATCTCTGGTAGAGAAACAAGGCACTGCCCCGAGGAGCGGGGAAGCATGGAACACAGTCACTGGTGTAGAATGTGGGCACTGCCCCGAGGAGTTGGGATGCACGAAGTACAGTTACTGGTGTAGAACATAGGCACTACCCCAAGGAGCGGGGAAGCATGGAGTGCAGTCTCCAAAGCAGTAAGATGGTTCAAGGGACAACCCCGTGAAGCAGGGAAGCCGGCAGGCAGGGTCCCTGGAAGGCGCAGGGGCTACCCTGAGGAGCAGGGAAGCCTGGAGACCAGGTCTCCAACTGAAACACAAGCAGGCCCCCGAGGAGAGGGTACCCGAGCCAGAGTCCAGAGCCGCAGGAAGATCCGATACAGGAACCAAAGGTCCAAGGAGACAGGAGCAACACCAAGTAGGCGAAAAGAACTAGTTGCCAAGTCAGCTAGCAAAGGGCAAAGGAGGTGCTTATGAATCCCAACCTTGTGATGTCATCAGTCGGGGATGCCCCTGAGGTTCCCGCCATTGGATCTTCAAAGGTAGACCCGGTGGCGCGTGCACCTAGGAAGGCCCGGAGTCAGCGTGGGTGGTGGCGGCATCCCGGCCACCATAAGGAGCCTTGAGAACCCAGAGATATGCAGCAGTAGTGGCTAGCCGCAGCCGCGAGCTGACCCTGAGAAGAGAGTAGGGCAACACATGTCGTGAGTTGAATCGGTCGCAGCCGTCTGCGACCGACGGTCATAACACTGGGTGCCACCGATATGGAAAAAAATAACTTGCAAGGGTTATGTACTGATTGTATTTCAAAACTATTCATCCCAGGGAACTCTTATAGCTTAGCCAAACTTTTAAGTCAGTTCAGTTCAAATGCTGTTTTAATATGATCTGTGAGCATTTGCACACACAGTGCTTATCAAAGGCTGTGATAGCTTTTATTGAACTCACGATATTGCATATGACCTTTCAAGACCATAGAAGCCCCTCCTATTGATGTTGATTGAAGAGGAAACTTACATGATCTCAAAAGCCCACACATAAATGATTTCAAAAGCCCACACATTAAATGATTTCTTTGCTTACATGATCTCAAAAGCCCACACATAAATGATTTCAAAAGCCCACACATTAAATGATTTCTTTGCTTCGGTGTTTACTGAAGAGGATGTTGGGGAGGTACCCGTAATGGAGAAGGTTTTCATGGGTAATGATTCAGATGGACTGAATCAAATCACGGTGAACCTAGAAGATGTGGTAGACCTGATTGACAAACTGAAGAGTAGTAAATCACCTGGACGGGATGGTATACACCCCAGAGTTCTGAAGGAACTAAAAAATGAAATTTCAGACCTATTAGTAAAAATTTGTAACTTATCATTAAAATCATCCATTGTACCTGAAGACTGGAAGATAGCAAATGTAACCCCAATATTTAAAAAGGGCTCCAGGGGCGATCCGGGAAACTACAGACCGGTTAGCCTGACTTCAGTGCCAGGAAAAATAGTGGAAAGTGTGCTAAACGTCAAAATCACAGAACATATAGAAAGACATGGTTTAATGGAACAAAGTCAGCATGGCTTTACCCAGGGCAAGTCTTGCCTCACAAATCTGCTTCACTTTTTTGAAGGAGTTAATAAACATGTGGATAAAGGTGAACCGGTAGATATAGTATACTTGGATTTTCAGAAGGCGTTTGACAAAGTTCCTCATGAGAGGCTTCTAGGAAAAGTAAAAAGTCATGGGATAGGTGGCGATGTCCTTTCATGGATTGCAAACTGGCTAAAAGACAGGAAACAGAGAGTAGGATTAAATGGGCAATTTTCTCAGTGGAAGAGAGTGGACAGTGGAGTGCCTCAGGGATCTGTATTGGAACCCTTACTGTTCAATATATTTATAAATGATCTGGAAAGAAATACGACGAGTGAGATAATCAAATTTGCAGATGACACAAAATTGTTCAGAGTAGTTAAATCACAAGCAGATTGTGATAAATTGCAGGAAGACCTTGTGAGACTGGAAATTGGGCATCCAAATGGCAGATGAAATTTAATGTGGATAAGTGCAAGGTGATGCATATAGGGAAAAATAACCCATGCTATAATTACACAATGTTGGGTTCCATATTAGGTGCTACAACCCAAGAAAGAGATCTAGGTGTCATAGTGGATAACACATTGAAATCGTCGGTTCAGTGTGCTGCGGCAGTCAAAAAAGCAAACAGAATGTTGGGAATTATTAGAAAGGGAATGATGAATTAAATGGAAAATGTCATAATGCCTCTGTATCGCTCCATGGTGAGACCGCACCTTGAATACTGTGTACAATTCTGGTCGCCGCATCTCAAAAAAGATATAATTGCGATGGAGAAGGTACAGAGAAGGGCTACCAAAATGATAAAGGGAATGGAACAACTCCCCTATGAGGAAAGACTAAAGAGGTTAGGACTTTTCAGCTTGGAGAAGAGACGACTGAGGGGGGATATGATAAAGGTGTTTAAAATCATGAGAGGTCTAGAACGGGTAGATGTGAATCGGTTATTTACTCTTTCGGATAGTAGAAAGACTAGGGGGCACTCCATGAAGTTAGCATGGGGCACATTTAAAACTAATTGGAGAAAGTTCTTTTTTACTCAACGCACAATTAAACTCTGGAATTTGTTGCCAGAGAATGTGGTTCGTGCAGTTAGTATAGCTGTGTTTAAAAAAGGATTGGATAAGTTCTTGGAGGAGAAGTCCATTACCTGCTATTAAGTTCACTTAGAGAATAGCCATTGCCATTAGCAATGGTTACATGGAATAGACTTGGTTTTTGGGTACTTGCCAGGTTCTTGTAGCCTGGATTGGCCACTGTTGGAACAGGATGCTGGGCTTGATGGACCCTTGGTCTGACCCAGTATGGCATTTTCTTATGTTCTTATGTTCTTATGTTCTTACATAATACTTTTGAAAAATCCATATGCTGTTCCAATAAAATTCAGCACAACCTGCCATATATGTACTTTTCCCTCCAGCTAGACCTCTGGTCTATACCACATTTGTGTTTTTGAGCCTTCTTTCTCACTAAGCTCTAGCTGGCTAGTCATGTTCAGTAGTGGTGTGTGCCTGCCTGACTATAATAAATAGTAGTTGTAGTAGTAAGAATGACCCATCCAGTCCCCCAAAGCAAGGAGGTGAAATTATTGCATGGTACATCATGGAAGCTAATTCAGTTTCTGTAATGCAGTTTATAAAAAAAGTAACAAAGATAAGTACCTGATATAGACAGCAAACCCAAGGCTCCTATGGCTTTCCTCAGAAAATGCACTGCAAAGTTCTTTTCTGCAAATAATAAAGAAGGCATTGTAAAGAGTCACTAGTGCAAGATAATTAAATTAGCAGCCAGCAACTAAACTCGCAGAGATAGCACTGATGCCAGGATCAGTTTAGGTGAGTGGGTTACCATGATGCAGAATTTGTGGAAGAGATGCTATGTCGCCTGATTTATCTGGGTAGAACAGTTCCTTTATTAACTATAAACAGATGGAAACAGCAATAAGAGTCCAAGACATACTTTGCCAGTGGGTGTGCAATGCATCTCCTGCTTATAATGGAGTTGCACCGTGAAAGAGGCTTGACTTGGCTAACCTGAGGTGACTTTTGGAGTCATGGATTTACTTCTCTAATGCAGCAAAGCCAGAAGCTTGGCAGGATATGAAGCTGGCCAAATGTGAACAGCGCAGATGAGCAATCCAACTCAGATCACAAGCAAATGCTCACATAACGTTTGCAAACGAGTGGGGAAAGGGGCCCCTGATCCTCACCCCATGCCTGTAATATTGGTCAGCAGATGTTATAGAAAAGACAAGGAAAGTAAACCAAAGAAATCTGAGATTATCACATCTGAAGAAGCAATACAAAACTTCCCGCAACAAAGTGTGCCTGGACATATTTTGTTGGTGAAACAATACAAATAAATAGTCTTGAAATGCAGTATGTGAATGAAATTACACTATCACTATATTGTGCTTTGAAAAAATATATCATTCTTATTATGACATTTTTCATTTCCTTCTGCAACCCCCATTGCTTTATCCTAAAATTACTCCTCAGCCTCCATTGCTCACTTTCTCACATCTTGCCCCCAGCCCCCAATACTGGATCAAACCACCCCCTTTCCACCCCCACCTTTCCAGCTAACCCCCCTTTTAGGCCTCCCCCACCCCCACCCTTCAACTGGTTCTCCCTCTCCAACGAATCCACCCTGCCACAGCTTCTGCAGAGCAGCGTGGGCAAGAGGAGTAAGAAAGTGGTGGTGCCTTAGGTCCCTTCTCCTCCTTCTTGCTCAGAGCCCGAATAATAGATTTGAATCAAATGCAGCATGCTGGCTCCAGGCAGCAGAGTGGGAGGATGCAGTGGAGGTGGCATCACTCATCTATTCCTCCTGCAGGCTTCTACTGATGCTGGTGGTTGGTGAGATGCAGAGAGGGTAGGCTCAGGCTGGCAAAGAGCGCATCAGCGACTTTTCTCTTTCTGGGCCTTTGGTAGTGACAAGCAGGCTCTGCGATTTAGTATAGACTGCCAGCAAGGGGACGAGACTAAGGGTAGGCCAACCATGATTTATTATTTATTTATTTAGAGATTTTTATATACCGCAGTACGTAAGGATATATATCACCGCGGTTTACATTTAACAATAACTTAGCAACAGGCTTTACAATTGACATTATTAACTAGAATTAGAAATTAATTACAAATAACAGGATTGACGGAGAAACAGTCTGTACAGACCGTGGACCATCCATTAGAGTTTAACATACAATAATGAAATTGAAGTAACTAAAAATATTTACGAACCAACACTAAAACCATAGAGCAAAACATACAATAACGGTGCTGAGTGGGAATACAAATTCAATATTGATCAATGGATAATTCTATTATATAAAATCAATTAAAATATCATAATCGGGGATGGTGCAGGCAAAAGGGAGGTGAAGATAATGATAGTGGCAACATTTTTCTCCCCTGGCCTGTGGCAGGTGACAATGCAGGAGAGCGTAATAGAGTGCAGGTTGGCAATTTGGTGACAATATTTCAACGTAATAAGTAAATAAATAAATACTGCTGTGCCTCTTTCTTGTCGTGCGGCACCAGTCTCCTCCCTTCCTAGGCCAGCAGAGCGCTGCAAGTGTGGACACGCCCAGAAAAGCGCAGGCTTTTCTTGCAGCATCAGTGAACTCGCAACAGGTGCACAAGGACACGGAAGCTGGGCGTGCGCACAGCTTAGAGTGCACATTGATCACAGAAAGGAACAGAGTCATTTCTGGCATACTTCCCTTCTGTCACTGAAAAAATGTATGTACAATTTTAACTGTACCGCAATAAAAATTGTTTTATGTAGGAAGCATTTAATGTAGTAGTATAATAAATGAATAAAAGTGGCTAATTTGCACAGTATGTCTGGAATCAGAGAGACATCATCAAGCCCATTTTAGCAGAAAAATATAAATATTTTTTTAGACACATCTTGATTTTTGGTAGCTGGCACAGATAATTAATTATTGGTGTTTTATGACTAGTTTCTCTTGCAGAAAAATCTGAAGAGCCCTTGTTTTGTTTTGTTTTGTAGTGTGGCATACTGTGATGGTGCCCTTATTTGACTCTGGAGCCTGATTCATGACAGATTCTGTTCTGAATCTATGCCAGAGAGATGGTTATATCCTGAACTAGACGTAAACAAAGTAGTTTGGGTGTCAACCGCATAATAATGACACACCGTTTCTATGACTTGCCTGTGGTAAGGCTGCGGGGAAACTACAGAAAGCAAGGTGGAAGAGGAAGAGACTCGGGGCAGTGGAAGATGATTAGAATTTTGACTTAAAGAGAGAATTAAATTACCAGAATTAAGGCTGAGCTGCAGTTTGATAAAAGAACAACTCTTGGACTGCCCTCTGTCTAGTACTGCTGGCAGTGAATTCTCCAAGAAAGAGGAGAGGCCATCTTACTGGAGTCTCAGAGAGAGGCCTGCCATCCTCTACAAAACCCTAATCTCTCACCTGTGGTGCAGAAGTAACCTCTTGGGGGGCACTGGGAAAAGGGATTTATGTTAATGAAGAGATCCACTGTAGAAAAAAAAACCTTACAAGAAGCACTAGAGGCATCCAAAGGAAAGACAAATTCTGATAAGGGATTCTATAGTGAGGGATACGGAGCTGGATAATAATCATGGGGGATTGGAAAGTTATTTGCTTTCTAGGTACCTCAGCTTGCAGGGACAAAGAGAGAATCCACAGGAAACCTAGAGAAATATAGAAGAAAGATGAACTAAAATATAATTTGACAGCAAGGTATAAATGGCCTGGCAATCAGCTAACAAAGATTCAAAAATTGTTCAAGATGTTGTGGAAGGGTGTTGGACAGTTAGCCAAAAGTGATCTTCTCAGAGGTCCTACCTGCCTACAATGGGAAAAGAAGGAATTGTCCTTACAAAACTGTGAAGGAATGAGGGGTTTGGGAATGCATGGTGACTGGGGATGGATTTTTACAAATGAGATAGTTTACATCCATTTAAGAAGGCTAAGCCTTTGCCATTATTTCAAGTGCTATTTAGACCAACATTTAAACTAAGCAAGGGGGAAGGACAAACTACTCACCTCCACAAGCTAAAGCAAATGAAGAAAATAAGATATGTCTTGAAAGAATAAAAGTCCAACATAAATCAGACAACATACGGAAGACAGCAAGCAAAAGCAGAGGAGACATAACTTCTAAACTGGTTAATGGAAAAATAAGGAGAGAACAAAAGGAAGCAAAGAGAGAGCGAGGTGGAGCATTTGCCGTATGTGCAAATGTCCAAAGTCGTTAATAAATTGGATTATTTAGCCATTTAACCATTTTATATTCCATCGTTCCAAATGAAGATCACAGTGGTTTACATCTTGACATGAATGTTATAGGAAGCCAATTACATTCACTTGATGTGTTCATATATCATCCATTAAGTGTTAGACACATACATTGAATAAGGTGGTCAGAGGTGGTGAGATATGTAGGGATGAAGAGGCAGGGATGAAGTAGAACTTTTTGCATAAGGAACCAGAGAGATATAAAGTTAGGGGTTGAGAGGAGATGTTTCAGATATATTTATTTGGACTGGGATGGAAGGTAACTTGGTAATCAGTTCTTTAGTTAGGTTCATAATACATTTTTCCATGTAGGAATAAGTACTAGTTTCAGAAAAGGTTAAGTTAGGTTATATGCATTTTGAAATAACCATGTTTTAAGGTCATGTTTGAATTTCTTTGTTTCAATTGTCAGATGTAGAGTCTCAGATAGAGAGTTCCAAAGTATAGAGCCTGCAATGGAGAACATACAGTCTCTTATTTTTGTCCAATGTGTATTCTGTAATGATGGCACAGCTAGTAATCCTTTATTATGAGATCTTAGTGATCTCTATGGCTTGTATGGTAGTAGCACTGTCCCTACCAAAAGAGAGGTAGACTTGGATATAATTTCAATCACTAATGCTTGGTATAATGGAAAACAGGATTGGGATGGGACTATCTCAAGCTATAATCTGTTCAGAAGAGAATATAGAAAAGGAGCGGTAAGGAGTAGCCCTTCATGTTAGGAATACAATTGAAGATACTGAAATAAAGGGAGAACATGGAGAAGATGAATTACTATGCATTGTCCCATAAAAACTCAAAGATAATTTCTATGTATTCGGACCACCATCACAGAGAAAGGAAGTGGATTAAAAAATAATGAGATATCATCAGGATGGTAAATAAAGGGGAGGTCCTTCTTGTAGATGACTTTAGTCTTTCAGATGTGGACTAGAGCCTATCTGCTGCAATATCAACAAGGAATGTGAAGTCACAAATGCACAACAAGGGGCTTTCCTTGGATGGAAGAGCCCATGCATCCTTTTCATGGGACAAAAGAATGAGCTAAAGGAGCTTGCCCTTTGTGTACCCCTTTGTGCATACCTGAGTCATATAGAGCCTTTTCATTGCGACTGAGATCAAGGACTGTGACAATTACTTCTTAAAGGGAGAGTCCATTCCCATGATCTGAGGAATATACTGGTATTTCTCCCAAACCCAAAATAGGTTAACTAGAGACTTAACTGATCTAACTAAATATATATTGTATTCCTCTCCTAAGATCACTGGAAGTCAGTCAGGAACAGGAACCAGGAACAGTGTGGCAAACAGCTACTCCGAAGATTTTGACCTATTGCCTAGGCGTTTGAGGCCGGTCAGAGCCGGACTTAAATAGGGGAGAGCCAGTGACATCATCAGCGGATGCCGCGATGGATTTTCCCACCACAAGCCCTTTAAATAAGCTGAGTCACGTGTGCGCCTAGGGACGCCCTGCTCAACTGAGCAGTGCCACTAGAATGGCATTGTTCGGCCCATGCAGCGGCCTTCTGTGTCTTTACTCAAGGGCCCATTGCCAAGTCAGTAGCCCCCCTCCAGCCCTGGGCAGAAGGTGAGACCAGCTGGGTGTGGGCTGACCCATGGCTGGCCAAATGCAACAGTACCCCCTCCTCTATAACCCCCCCCCCCATAAGGGGCCTGGGTTTCTTAAGGTGTGAAGCATGGAACACCCTTAGAATGTTCTTGTCCAAGATGTTCGAGGCAGATTCTCATGTATTTTCCTCTGGGTCATATCCCTCCCAGGAGATCATGTATTCCCACCTTTTTTTCCAACACTGAATGTCCAGGATCTCGTAAACTTGATAGACCTAGTTCTCTTCGGTGGATACCTCTTGAGATCTTGGTACCTTCCGGAATTGCCAAATGAGGACTAAGGGCTTGAGGAGGGAGACATGGGAGACATGGAAGACATTATGGACTCCCAAAGAAGTGAATAGGTGCAGTTGATAGGTAATAGGCCCCACCTGACGGGAAACAGGGAATGGCCCGATGTAATGAGGTGTGAGCCTTATGGAAGGCATTATGAGCCAGATATGGTGGATACTCAGCCAAACCTTGCCCCCAGGTCTAAACTACGCTACCGGCCGCCAGTGAGCATCCATTGGTTTTTGAGCAACTTTCCGAAGCATCTCTTCCATACAAATCCAGAGTTCCTGGAGCTCCTGAGTGGTTAGTTGGGCTGCTGGGGAAGGAACGGACAATGGGACTGGCAGCGGAGGAGAAAGCTGTCTTCCGTACACAATCTAAAATGGTGATGATCCCATGGCAGAGCTAATTTGGGAATTGTGGGAGAATTCTGCCCATGGAAGGAGAGCTGCCCTATATTAAAGTTTAGAAAGATGGTCAAGGCTTGTCTATTTCACCAGGCCTTTGCTAGTTAAGAAAGATGGTGCTGTGAAGATCGTGGCATACATGACTCCCTAACAATGTTACAGGTTTTAGGAAGTCTGTTAGGATTTGTTGGTATGTGGGTCCTGGGCTGAGGTGAGAGATGGTACCGCCCACAGGGAAGAGTCCTGTGAGCCTCACCGTCGAGAGGCGAGGTCTCAGCAGTCGTCAGACACAGCTTGTAGAATAGAGTCTTTATTAGAGAAGATAGAAAGGCACTGCCCATGAAGCGGGGAGTGCAGGAGAAAGTCACAGAGTCTATGCAGTGGGGTATACCCAAGGGGAACACCTCTGTAGTGAAGATACGGCAATGGTCCGCAGAGTGGGGTACACCAATGAAGCTCCTCAGTAGAGATGATACGGTAGTGATCCGTGGAGCAGGGCACACCAGTGAGGTGTCCTGAGAAGAGATGATACGATAGTGGTCCGCAGCACGGGGTACACAGATGAGGGTTCCTCACTAGAGATGGTACAGTAGTGGTCCGCAGTGCAGGGTACACCGATGAGGATTCCACACTAGAGATGGTATGGTAGTGGTCCGCAACGCAGGGTACACCGATGAGGGTTCCACACTAGAGATGGTACAGTAGTAGTGATACAGTAGTGATCCATAGAGTGGTGGTACTCACAGTAGCAAAGGTTCCAGGAGAAGCCCCGGGAAATGGGGCAAGCAGCAGTCCAAGACGAAAGGCCCTCCAAGGAGCAGATAGCCAGAGACGAGGAAGGGCCCTCAAGGAGCGGGTACCCAGAGCGTCTCACATCAAAGGAGCAAGAACTGGAACGGGAAGTCCGTAGTGAGCGAAGCAGATTCAGCAATGAGGGAACTCGTTGTCAAGTCGTAGGTAGGCAGGGCCAGCAGGCTTAAATGTCCTGGAAGGATGACGTCATCCAAAGGGGATGCCCCCGAGGTTCCTGCCATGACGTGCTTAAGATGGACCCGTGCGCGCGTGTACCTAGGGGTTCCGAGGGCAAGATGGTGGTCGGCAGCGTCCATGGTGTCCAGGGAGGCCTGGGAACGGTAGGCAGGCCAGTGATAGTGGCAGAAGCCTCAAGTCTTCCCAATGGAGTCAAAGCTGGAAAGAAGGAGGTGAGCAACAGCGGTCACAGCCATCTGTGACCGACGGGCGCAACAAAGTGTTTACTATTTTATGTTGCAGAGGTAGAGACAATCGAAAAGACAGGGATTTGTCTATGTAGTTATGTCTGATGCTACTGTTCCTGATGTTTGACAATGGTTTATGTTTTAAAGAGTTGTCTTACCTATTTTTATTTTTATGTATTTATGTTTCGTGCCAATGTTTTAAAGTTTTTATATTTGTGTATTAATGAATTCTGAATGTTTTTATGGAAACTGCTTAGGAATTTTGATACGTGGTCTACAAATTTTAAATACATAAATAAATAAAACAACAAATTTCTGTGTAAGACAGGTTAACAAAGGGAAAAGGAGAACGAGAACAATGTGGTTATCAAAGGTGGCAGCAAATAAGATAACGCCAAAGAGATGTGCATTCAAAAAATAAAAAATAAATCACAGGTAAAGGAGAATTTGCAGCACTATCAAGGAAAAGAAATAGAGGCAGAAAGGATCATTAGATGTGCAAAGGCCAAAACAGAGGAGAAAACTACCAGCTAATTAAAGGAGATAATACCTTCTTTAGAGACATAAGGGTGAAATGGAAAAAAAAAACAATGTAGTATTTACAAAGAATAGGACCAGCAGAAGGATCAGTATTTACAGAAATAGGAGAAAATAGAACTGGTAAATGTGAAGTGATTACGAACCAAATTGCAGAGAAGGAGGTACTTGAATTACTTACACAGAGGAGAGTGGATACAGCCATGGGACCTGATGGTAGTATACACCTCTTACAATTCTATTCAACTTATCCGTGAAGATGGGAAAGTTTCCAATGGACTGAGGGACCACAGATGTAATCTCACTGCACAAAAACAGGAACAAGGAGTAGAAAAGCAACAACAAGCTTATTAGTCTAACTTCATAAGTGGGCAAAACTCTGGAAACAACGCCTTGTAACAAGTAGATTATAGGACACCAGACTAAATAGTTTCACGAAGGGAAGACCTTGTCAGACAAACTTTAATTAGTTCTTGAAAGAAGTGACAAAAGTGGTGTATAAGGGAGGTGCAGTAGATGTTTAGTAAGACTTTTGACATGGTTCCACATAGAAGACTCGTAGACAAGCTGAATGACATGGGACTATGTAATTTAGCTAAGGAATAGAATACAAAGAGTTGTAATGCATGGAATTCACTCTGGTGAAGGTAAAGTGAACAGTGGGGTACTCAAGAGATCAGAGCTAGCACTAATTCTCTTCGATATCTTTACTAGCAACATTGCAGAGGAACTTGAGGGAAAGTATGTTTGCAGATGATACAAAAATCTGTAACAGAGCACAGAAGGAGAGAAAAAACTGCAAAGTGAATTGATAAAATTAGAATAGTCAAAAGTTTGGAAAATGAACTTCAGATGAAAAAGTGTAAAATCTTACAATACAGGATACAAAAGTCATCTAGTTACATATCAGAAGGACAAGAAATGGATCTAGAAGTAATCAGGTCAGCAGCCTGAAGCCAGCCAGTCATGTAATAAAATAACATGGAAAGCTAAGAGTATGTATGACTGAATAAGAAGATATATCATCAGAAGGAAAATGGAGGTAATATTGCCCTTGTAGAGTGAAACCTCACCTCAAGTATGTGTACAGATCTGGAACCAATATTTCGAAAGCCTATTGAAAGGATGGAGCAGTTCTGAGAAGGGCTGCTAAAATGATGCAGGACCTACAATACAAATATAATGAAAAAAGGCTTATGACACTCAAAATACACTCATTGCAGGAACAAATGAAAAGGGGGTTATAATAGAAACTTTCAACTATGTAAAAAGCTTCAATAAATTACAGAAATGTGAATTTTTCATAGACAAGAAATTTCAAGGACTCATAATCTGAGCTTTTAAAGAGGAAGATTTAGAGGAAACGAGAGAAAATATTTCTTCACTCAGATGGTAATAGACACTTAGAATAACCTACTAGCAGAAATGAAGAAAGAAGAACTGTGACAAAATCAAGGATACTTGGGACAGATATAGAAGACAGTGGTAGGGACCAAGGTTGGGAGGTTGCATAATTGTAAACAAACCAACCTTAATTCTCTAGAGGACAGAGGCAAGAGGAGAGGTAAAAAGGAGAAAGCAAAGTGTAGATAAAAGAAGTTGAGCTAGTGATGCCTCAGGTCATGGGGCCACTAGTGATGCCACAAGTCAGAATGCTACAACTCCTTAAAAATCAACTGGATTTATGCCAACTGATTAGGGGTGGCCAACAAGGTGATAAGAAAAAATCCAGGGCAATGTAGGAAGCAAGACCTAGCAAAACCACAGATCATGGAGTAGCTAGGTTAGAACCAGAGGTCAACAAATCCCCAGAAGCCAACTAGGTCAATCCTGCAGGCTGGTAATAGTTATATACTATCCAACAAGGCTATGGGGATCTAGGCAGCCAAATGTCTGAGCAACAGTCTCATTCATGTTTGACCAAAAGCTTCACTAGCTCTGGTAGATATTTAGATTATCACAAAGCTTGGTGATAATATATGGAGAGCTGAGGTGTGGTCATGGAGGAAGAATTCAAACCATATTAGTGCTGGACCAGTCCTAAGTAATTTGGATGGGTATTGAGATTTTGTGGTCTGTGGTGTCAAAAGATGCTGATAGATCCTGGAGTACTAGGAGGACAGCTTGGCCATGATATAAAAAGAGTTTTAGGTCATCAACTAAACTGACTAGAGCAGTTTCAGTTATATGATGGGTTTGAAACCAAATTTGAAAGGGTCCAAATGGTTTGTGAGTTGTAGAAAGTCAGTCAGTTTTAACAAAAATGCTTTTTAAATAATCTTGCTAAGGAAATGGAGATTAGAGATAGTTGCTTGGGTCATTTGAATCCAGGTTTGGTTTCTTCAGTTTAGGTCTGACCACAGTTTTTTTTAGGTATTTTGGTAGGTGGCCCTCTGGAGAAAGCTGAATAGTCATGGTGTGACTTGTTTGATGAGCCAGGAGTAGCAGAGATTTTCCAGGCATGTCATGGATTTGATGTTAGAGAGGAGGGAGTCCCCCTCTTCTTCAAGTGTGTGTGTGTGTGTTGGGAGGGGCAGGGTTTATGCTTCATTGCTCCTCTCATAGTGCCTTCCAGTGTTCCTGCCATTGTTCAGTCACATTGTCCCTACTGTAGTGCCATTGTGAGTTTTTGTCACTGTTAGTACTGTTTTACCCCTCTCATGGTGTCACTATTCATAATACTTTGCCCCTCTAATGGTACATTGTGCATACCACTGTTTGTTTGTGCTGCTTTGCCATTCCTTGGGGTGTTCATGCCATTGTTATTGGTACCCTTTGCCACTCTTTTGATGCCTTGGGCTATTCTTGATACTGAGCTGCTTTGTCTCTTTTGGGGTGACCTATAGTACTGAATGTAGTCCGCATTGAAGTGCCTGAAAGGTGGAATATAAAAATCAAATAAATAAAAATATGAATATACTTGGGGGTTTCATGTCAATGTCTGTGCAGTTTTTTTCCCTCTTATGACACCTTGGGATGTTCAAACTACTGTTGGTGCTGTTTTACTCCTCTTTTTATTTCCTTTGGTCTTTATGCCACTGTTGGTGTTGTTTTGTCCCTCTTTTGGTATCTTGGGTGTTCATGGCAATGTTGTTGCCCATTTCTCCTCTTTTGGTGCTTTGGGGTGTTCATGCCACTTTTGGTGCCAGTTGCCCCTCTTTTGATACCTTGGGCTTTTCATGCACTGTTTCTGCTGCTTTGCACCTTTCACAGGGCCATGAGATATTTGTCCACTTTTCATTCATTTTGCCCCACTTTTGGTGCTGTGGGATGTGTTAACTGGCCAGTTTAAATTCTTGTGTGGCAGTGGAGTGCTCAAGCCATTCTTTATGCCATTTGCTTCACTTTTGGTGTCTTGCTGTGCTCTACTTTTAATGCCTACCTGCAAGTATGATGAAACTTGGATGGAAAACCCCAATGTTATAGTCTATCGCTTCCCCCATTGACTTTAATAGAAACATGACAGCAGAAAAAGACCATATGGCCTATCTAGTTTGCTCATCCACACAACTGTTCAGATGTACAATCTCTACCTCTCTATGAGAAATCCCCTGTGTTTGTCCCATGCTTTCTTGAATTCAGATACTGGACCGCTTTGTTTGGTAGAGCTTGTAGAGATCCCTTATAAGCTTCCCTGATGGGTCTTGTTGAGAAGTGAAGTTTGAGCGGAAACTGAAGATCGAGCGGGACCTGGTGGTGGATGCTTTTATGAATAATAGTGAGAGATTTGTGAAGGATTCTAAAGCTAGCTGGGAGCCAATGTAAATCCTTGAGGATAGGCATAATGTGATCTCTCCAATTAGTTTTCATCAGGAGCATCTGAAGGGGTTTCATCAGGAGCATCTGAAGGGGTTTTGTGGCAGATGCTGGGAGGCCTAGAAGAATAGCATTACAGTAATCTAGCTTAGAGAACAAAATGGCCTGGAGAACAGTTCTGAAATCATGGTGGTATAGTAGAGACTTGAGCCTTTTCAGCACCTGTAGTTTATAGAAGCAATCCTTGGTAGTGAGGTTTATGAACTTCTTTAAACTCAGATGACTATCGATTATAACTCCCAAGTCTCTTGCTTGTGTGATATGAGTGTGAGTGTTGGAGTGCAAATTCTGGTGGTGGTCAAAGTCTTCTGGAGTGATAAGGAGGAGTTCCGTCTTGGCTGAATTCAGCACCAGGTTGAGGCCGGTCAGGAGGAGGTTGATCCTTTGTAGGCAGATGTCCCATTGCTTGAGTGCTTTTGCCATGGATTCGGTTACAGGGATCAGAATTTGTACATCGTCCACATATATGTAGTATTTTAGATTTAAGGTAGTGAGCAGTTGGCAGAGGGGAAGGAGGTAGATATTGAACAGGGTGGGAGATAGAGAAGATCCCTGGGGAACTCCAAGTGGAGAATTGATGCGTGGAGATTCCTTATTATTGATTTTGACTTTATAGCCTCTGTTGCTGAGAAATGAGTCAAACCATCTGAGTGCTGCTCCTGTTAATCCTATGTCTGATAGCTGATTTAATAGGATGGAGTGGTTAACTGTATCGAATGCAGCGTAAATATCGAGGAGCACTAACAAGAAGGAATGCCCTTTGTCAAGGCCCATGCTGATGTGGTCCGTGAGGGAGATGAGGAGAGTTTCAGTGCTGTGTGATTTACGGAATTCGTATTGTGAAGCATGGAGCAATTTATGTTCTTCGAGATACTCCAATAGTTGGTTGTTAACCACTTTTTCCATGATCTTGGCTACGAATGGCAGGTTGGAAATGGGGTGGAAATTGTTGGGGTCACCAGAGTCCAGGTTTGGTTTCTTGAGTATGGGTTTAAGAGAGGCCAGTTTGAGAAGGATTCCCATGATGCATCCAACTTTGAAAAGGAGGGTGAGGAACTGGGTTGCGTGTTAGGGCTGGTTGTCAGTCTAGCTAGAATGTTGGAAATTTTATTCTGGAAGAAGAGTGCCAGATCATTAGCTTTCGATTGCGCTTGGTCATCTGGAACGGGTGGGGTGGCAGTTTTAGTGAGTTCTGCTACGTAAGAAAAGAGGGCCTTCGCGTCGAATACCAGATGTAAAAATCCCTTTTTGTTCAGAGTGTAGCATTTCTGTAATAATGGAGCACAGTTTTATATTTGGCTAGAGAGCAAGGGTTAGGGGTCTTCCGCCATTTCTTTCTGTCTGAGGTCTTGTTTTAGTGAGTGGAGCTCCTTTGTGAACCATGGTTGTTTAATTTTTTTCTGAGTATGGTTGATTTTCTTTGTCAGGTGAGGGCATACGCTGTTGGCTACTGCCTCCGTGATGTTGTACCAAGAGAGTAGGGCTGAGTTAGGGTTAGATAAATCAAGGTTAGGAAGTTCTTTAACCAGAGAGTTGCTGAGGACTTCTGAAGTGCAGGATTTCCTGTAGTGCAATGTAATGTGGGGGGGATGAGCTGAGGGTCTTCCTATCATCTTGATGGTGGAGGTGATAATAGAATGGTCAGACCATGGAACTGGGAGGCATAAAGGGGGTGAATATGAGTGAAGCTGGAATTAATGAATATAAGGTCGAGCATATGACCGGCTTTATGCGTGGGCTCATTGATAAGTTGCTTGAATCCCATGGCCATGAGGGTGGTTAAGAATGCTTTACAGTTGGAAGAAAGTGGGGTTGAATTGATATGAAGATTGAAGTCCCCTAAAATTATGGCTGTGGAATCCAGAATTAGGTATTTAGCTATGGTTTCTACTAAAGGTGAGGCATCAGCATCTAGCAAACCTGGCGGAGCATATGTGAGGAGGATTTGGAGTGAATTGGATTTAAACAAGCCTACTTCTAGCTTAGATACCATTTTGATAGGTTATAGGGTTAGACTAAGTCCTTTTTTGGTCGCTAAGAGGAGCCCTACACCTTTTTCTTTGTCTGGGGAGTGAGAAGACATCATATAGGTGAGTAGGAAGTTGATTTATCAGGGCAGAATCCGTCGGCTTGAGCCAGGTCTCTGTTATAGCACAGATGTCAGGCTTGGAGTTGAGTAAGTAGTCATGAAGGATGTGGGTTTTCTTGGTGATCGATTGGGCATTGAATAAAGTGATGATAAATAGGGCGAGTCCTAGGAGTTGGGTAATAGGAGAGATCATGATAGGGATAAGAGTTCTATTGGGGAGGGTTCGGTACTGCATTGGTAAGTTCTCTCTAGCAAAGGAGCTGTAGTGTAGGATGGGTATTGAGTAGCCTTGCGTTATGGAGAATTTTGGGTGGTCACGTCGTGTCGTAGAGTATATTCGAGGATGGTGGGTTAGTGAGGTCCTGAGGTGAGATGGTATGGGGCGAGGGTGAGTTAGCTTCTATCAATCTTGGATCCATCTGCTGGGAGATTGCAAGTGGGAGATTTAGACCGATAAATACTGCTAAACACTGGGCCGTGCACTGGGACGCACTAAGGGGCGCACAAAGGAGAAGGCCCCTTTGTCGCGCTCCTTTGGCGTGCGACGCCCGGCGCGCGGTACCGAGGAACAGGCCCTAATTTAAAGGGCTGCTGCTGTGCCGCTCCCTGGGATCGGGCCTCCGATTGGCCGGCGACGAGGTACGGGCGCAGCTTAGGCTGCCTCGGGACGGTGAGGGCTGAATCGGGGCGGTAGCGCAATGAAAATGGGATCTCTTACCCCGGGTGACTCACTGAATGGTGCAGGTCTCCTGACCTGTGCTGTGCTGGGCCGCCCTGCTTCTTCTTTAAGGTTTGCAACTTGTTCAATATGAGTTGTTTTTTATTTTATTATCTATTTATGCATTTTTACAAATATAATTATCAAGTAACTTACTTGAACAGAAATACAGGTGTGCAGATAAAATAAATCACATTGCATTCCCTTATATGAAGGTAAAACTATATTATTTCTTTTTTTTTTATATATTTATTCTTTATTGGATTTTTTAAATCATTACAAAGAAAATACTTTGCTCAGAAATTCTGTAACATTATTTTCAAACAGAAATACATATGAAGTATCATCTAATATTTAGACCACAAACATTAAAAAATAATAAAATTAAATAGAGGAGAAAGGAAATCTTGGGAGTTCAGAGAAGAAATACATATGCGTGTCTAACAAAGGAATAAGTCACACCTATTAATTTACCTCAATTGCATATGATCTGTGTAAATTAGCCTGGTTCCTGATTAGGAGAGGAGGTTGTAAAGGCCCTCTTTCTAGAATCTATGAATACTCTAAGTTGTTCCGGGGCATAAAAAATATATACATCTCTGTTTAAGGTAACAACCCCTTTACAGGGGTATCTTAGAAGAAACTTTGCCCCAAGTGTATTCACTTCCTGTCTCATAGAAAGAAAGGCCTTCCTCCTCTCCTGATTTGTTTTTGATAAGTCTGGGAATATTTGGATTTTTTGGCCCATAAAACTCTCATTAATATGTTGAAAATAACACTTCATAAACAAGCTAACATCCGTTTCTGTAACCAAGGAAATCAGTAAAGTCGCTCTATCATAAATTTCTATAGAAGATTCTAATATTTCTGTCAAGTTACTTAAATTTACTTGTGGTGGATTACTTTCTCTATTCCTGTTAAATGGGAGAAAATAGATCTTATTTATATATGGAATCTGATCAGTTGGTATTTTCAGAACTTCTAATATATATCTACTCAAAGTCATTCGAGGAGATTCCCCTATTACTTTTGGAAAATTCAAAAGTCTTAGGTTCAACCTTCGAAGTCTATTTTCAATAAGTTCCACTCTTCTATTAGTCATTTGTTTATCTTGAATCAACGCTTGACACATATTCTGAGACGATTTTACTGCTGTTTGTAATTCCATAATTTTGCTTGAATTTTCACAAATTTTTTCATCATGCTCCTGGGATATTTTATCCAATTTCCCAGACATTAAATTTAGTTGCCTCGTCAGCCCTTGAAAACGTGGGCCATATGAGGTTACTAATTCCCAAAGGGAATCTAGGGTCACCGGGCCTTCCTTAACTAGTTCAAAAACCGCAGCCCCTCCTTGTGCCCCTACTAGGTCTTCCTCTACTATAAATTCTCCAGATTGTATTCGCGAGCTTTCTCTGCCTTGACTAAGGCTTTGCATAGTAGGGGACTCCACATGCTGCGGTACTAAACTTCCATGCTCACTTGATGTACCCAGTTCCTGACTCACTGTGTCCACTCCCTCCAATTTGTTCACTGGACTCACCGGTACTGTGTTCAAATTTGTGGTCACAAGTGGTGGAGACTGACCTGGAGCAAGTGGTGTCCTCAGATCTGGAGGGCTTAAAGTTGTTTCCCCAGACAATCGCGATGCTCCCAACAGCGCTTCGTCAGTGGGGATTTTAGCTTCTCCTTCATGGTAAATAGCTGTAAGTTCGGGGATAGTCTTTTGCCCGGGTGGTAGGGAGGGTATTGAGGGATTCACCCTCACACGACCTTTTCTCTTTGGGGGCATTATTATTATGCCACCCGCTGAAAATCTTCAGGCAAGCCGAACCACTGCAGTGGTGTGACTTCTCCTCTATGGCAGCTGGGAAGGCCAAGAGTTGCTCGCCTACTCCGACTATTCCGGACTAAGCTGGACAAAGCCGCGCGCGCCCCTTAGGCGCGCGCAGCTTTGGCGGTGCGCCTAAGGGGCGCCGGCGGCGGTGGCGCGCCGTTCTCGCGCCGCTTTTATGGCGCGTGGGCCCCTCTTGATGACGTCGTCAGGGCCGAGAGGAGGGAGTGTAGGTGGTATTAGCTGGGGGAATTCTCACCCGATGTCTCTCAGTCCAATTCCAGCTGCAATGAACGCCGCTCTCGTGCCGCTTTTATGGCACGTGGGCCCCTCTTGATGACGTCGTCAGGGCCGAGCGGAGGGAGTGTAGGTGGTATTAACTGGGGGAATTCTCACCCGATGTCTCTCAGTCCAATTCCAGCTGCAATGAACGCCGCTCTCGCGCCGCTTTTATGGCACGTGGGCCCCTCTTGATGACGTCGTCAGGGCCGAGCGGAGGGAGTGTAGGTGGTATTAGCTGGGGGAATTCTCACCCGATGTCTCTCAGTCCAATTCCAGCTGCAATGAACGCCGCTCTCGCGCCGCTTTTATGGCGCGTGGGCCCCTCTTGATGACGTCGTCAGGGCCGAGCGGAGAGAGTGTAGGTGGTATTAGCTGGGGGAATTCTCACCCGATGTCTCTCAGTCCAATTCCAGCTGCACTATATTATTTCTAATACACCTGTCTTACAAGCCCCCAAAAGGATACCCAAGATTACACTATCCTAAAGGAATTCTTATACTAATACAAGAAAATTTAGCTATAGGACAGCTCCAATTAAATGACCTCTTCATTTATGGCCCGGGGAAGAGCTAAATTGCAGGCCTTCTCTTCTAACCAGAAATTCAGTTAACTAAAATGGCTGGAAAAATATATATGATACCCCTCTATGTTTTATCAGACACTTACATGGGAATTTTAATATAAAAAACATACCCAATTGAATCACCTTTGGTTTAAGCAACAAAAATTGTGTGTGTGTGAGAGAGAGAGAGAGAGAGAGAGAGATACAGCATGTGAGAATGAGAGCCTGTGTGTGTGTGTGTGTGTGTGTGTGTGAGTGTGAGTGTGTGTGTGTGTGTGAAAAAGAGACAGCATGTGAGAATGAGAACCTGAGTGTGTGTTTGAGGGAAGAAGGGAAGAAGACAGGTGGAGAGAAAAGAAACAGAAAAAAAGGAGACCCTGTAAAAGGAATTGGCAAAAGACCAAGAAAGGGAAGGTAGGGAAAAAAAGGCCTGTGACCAACCAATTAGAAAACTAATATCAAATAGCAAAGGTAAAAAAATAAAAATAATAATTTTTGAATTTTTAGCGATTGGCATATGCTATCTTTGGGAATGTGCAAGAATAGTACTTTCTCTATGCCGATCTCACAATGTACAAGATCAGCATGGAGGAACTGGAAGCCCCACACATTTTTATACCATGAGGCCTGGTTAGAGGAGGCAGCAGAATGGGCTTCAGTGCCAGTAGCAGCGATCAGCGTCTCCCCAATAGTCACGTGGCAGCAGTGACAGCGGCAGCAGAGGAATAAGAGAGGCTCCGAGGTTGTTGGCAAAAGAAAGAGAGAGGGGGCGTCTGCCTTCAGTGTGCCCATGTGTATGAGTGGAAATCTGCCTTGGGGTGTGTGTGTGTGTGAATGAATGGGTACCTTCCTGGCATACCTGGGAACTCTCCAGATTTGGCCTGGAGACTCCGGAATTCTAAAGGAATTGTCGGGTCTCTGGGCTAACATCAGAAAACTTCAGATCCTGCTGCAGAAGCAGACCCTGGAAAAAAAAAGTCACTGGGCGTGCCACTGAAGGGAGATCTATCGGGGCTTCCCAACCCAGAAGGAGGAGGAGTGTGGGCCCCACGCCAGAAGGAAGAGACCCATCTAGACATATGCGTGAGAAGAAGGAACACGGGCTACACGCCGGAAAGAAGACGGGCTGCGAGTCAACACATGCAGAAGAACAAGGAGCATTTCTCTCCCCCTGCCCCTGAAAAAGGAAGAGATCCATTGCCCATGCAGCTGCAAGGAGGAGGCGTGTAGGAAAGAGGAGGAGCTATATTGGGCCCGTGCAAGGGAAGTTGCTTGAAGGAGATCTGTCAACTCTGGAAGAGGAGGCTGATGTCATTGGTAGGTTTGGGGTGAGGACTGTGTGTGAAAGAGGAGTGAGTGCATGTTTGTGTGTGGAAGAAGAAGAGAAGTGAATGTGCATGTGTGTGTGTGAGAGTGCATGCATGCATATGATAGAGGGAGAGAAGTGTGTGTGTGAAAAAGGGAGAGCAGTGAGTGCATGTGTGTGAGAATGCATGTTTGTGTGTGGAAGAAGAAGAGAAGTGAATGTGCATGTGTGTGTGTGTGAGAGTGCATGTATGCATATGATGGAGGGAGAGCAGTGAGTGCATGTGTGTGAATGCATGTATGTGTGTGGAAAAGGAAGAGAAGTGAGTGTGCATGTGTACGATAGAGGGAGAGAAGTGTGTGTGTATGTGATAAAGTGCATGTATGTGTGTGAGTGAGAATGAATTGGTGCCTGCCTGAGGTCTATGTGTGTGTGTGTATGAGAATGAATGTATGCATGCCTGGGGGTGGGAGCAGCAGTGTGAGAATGAATGGGAACTTGCCTGGGGGTGTGTGTGTGTATCTGAGGGAGCCAGTGAGAGTGAGAGCATGTGTGTGTTTGAGAGAATCTGGGGGAGTAAGAGCTTGTGTGGGAGGAGGGTGGGGGGAGAGAGAGGGTCTTACAGCCTGAGAGTGTGTCAGTGTCTGTGAGGGAGGGAAGTTGTGTGTGTGTATAAGAGTATGTATGTATGTGTGATAGTGTATGTGTGAAAGAGAATGGACATGCAGTATGTGTGTGTGAGAGAGGATAAAGTTTGTGCACCTCCCCCTCCAAAAACCATAACAATTTTAGTGTGACTGGAAATCAAAAGATATCAGGTATGGAAAGTGGAGACATTTTTAAAATTCTTATTAGGTTTAACTGATGAATGTTATTTGATGTCTCTTATTTAGAAATATTTTGTTTTTTTGAGAACATTTAAAAAATTTTTTGATGTCCTGTTCATCAGCCATTTTGAAATATTTATTCTATTAGTATTGTTTTACTATTATGATTAATGTTATATTTCTTGATTTATTATTGTTTTATGAGGAGTGATGGTGTTTCTATTTTTCCATTGTTGCACTGCATACAGGTCTGGCTTCATGCAGTTTCCAGTTTAGTTTTTGTCTGCACATTTCTGCTTATATTTTATTCTATATTTGGTGTTGATCAGTCTGTGTTCTATATGTGTGATCAAAGGGACGTATTCTGCTGGCATGTAGTTTCTGTGTAGGGATACAGCAGCCTGACTTATTTTGTTTTCCTAATAAGAGGTGTATTGGTGTTTTAGAACCTGGCGTCATATTTGTAGTGTTGTTTTTTTCAAAGGTAGGGTTGTTACTGCTTGAGTGCTAGCATTCAGTGCTGTTTTGGTATGGGAGGTGTATTTATTTATTTAAAATATTTCTAGGTTGCTTATAGCAAACATATTGTACTAAGCAGATTACAATGTAAACATAAAATATATCATAATATCATTGTTATTCAGATAACTCATGGCTTTCTGAGGGCTAAGCCCACATCAAAAGTATTTTATAATAGGACTAATACCAAATGTCTTTTGTGCAGGGTTTTCTGGTTGGCACCATTAATATACATGTTGCTGTGATATTTTTACCTCTGAAGGCTATGAATATCTTTTTCCCTGTACAATCTGTTATTATAAATGCACAGTTTTTAATTGTATGTGGTGAGGGTTAGTGTGTAAAGTTCGCCTAGTGCGCCTGTATCCTTGCACCGACCTGGAGAGAGTGTACCACACACTGACCCCTCCCCCCCCCCCACACACACACGCACTATTCACCCATTTCCCACTTCTCCAGGGGGCAAATGCTGCGGAAATGTGGGAGGCAGGTTGTAGTGTTTCTGGGAGTGCAGCAGGGTTGCCAGCTTCCAAGAAATATCATCAGGGATGCACTGCCTGCCACTTCATTGGGAATTCTGACCCTTCCCTTCCCCCTTCTGTAGCATTTCCAGTCACCGGAAGGGCCAGACTCCAAGGGGACTCTCTCCCCTCCTTGACCCTCTCGATGATTTGACCTGTGCTTTGCCTTTCAGGCACGGGCAGAGTGAGGGAGGGGGGCACTATCTCTCCCTCGCCTCAGGCAGCAGAATGCCTTAAGTGGCCCCTGACCATAATCATCATATTGTGATAGCTATAGTGCTCCATTTAATATTGTACTTGCATTGCTAACAATGTATAGAATATTTAAAGTTTTTATGATGAGTGTAGATGTGTGAGGTATGAATGTAGTGTGTGAGTATAAATAAGTTGATTTAATACAAAAGGAAGTTTTATGGTAATTTGATAACATAATAAGAAATGTAGAAAAGTTATAGATGATTGGAGTTGCATTCTTAGTTTTGATATATAAAGGACTTATGTAGCTAAGCAGCAGCCACTAATTATAAGCGCATATTCAGCGGCTGCTACTTAACCACAAAAGGCCTTATCTGGCTAAGTAGCACTGAACGCAGTTTGACTATCAGGCCCCCTATGTTTGTTGTCTGTTTTGACATATTTATTATTTTCATGGTTTTAATATTATGAATGATGTCTTATATCTATTAATTTTATTGCGTGATGTTTTGTGAGGAGTGATTGTTTCTGTTTTTCCATTGTTCCACTGTATAATACACTCGGGCTGGTTGTGGTTACCAGAGCATATGTTTGTGAGCAAGAGAGAACCAATGAGCATATGTTTGAGCAAGAGGACTATTTAATCCTGTATGCTTGTATGTGAGTGTAAAAGAGAGCCTTGAGCCAGTGAGCATGTGTGTGAGCAAGAACGAGTCAGTGAACATGTGTGTAAGCATGTATGTGAGAGAGCACGAGTGAGTCAGTGAGCATGTATGAGAGAGAGAGTAAGTGATCTAGTGAACATGTGTGTGAGAGAGAATTTGTGTGAGAATGAACATGTCTGTTAGACAGAGAAGAAAGTTTGTGCATATCTCCCACTCCTTACTAATCCATGACAATCTCAAGGTGATTGGGATCTAAAGTTCCCAGGTTCGGAGAGGAGGGAATTTATTTTAGTTTTAATTTTAATTATTGGATATTTGCTGTGTCTGCTAGATTGAAATATTTTACTGATGTTTGGGAAATTAAAATGAAATGTTATATGTTCGTAATCATTGGACATTCTTTTCATCAGCTGTTTTGAAATATTTATTCTTTTTATGTTTGGTTTTACTATTATGATTGATGCTTTATATTTCTTGATGTTATTGTTTGATGTTTAGTGAGGAATGATATTTGTTTTTCCATTCCATAAGGTCTGGCTTGTTGTGGTTTCAAGTTCAGTTTTTGTCTGCATGTTTCTATTTATACTTTATTATCTCTTCATTTTATATTTGGTGAGGGTCTGTCTGTGTTCTGCATGTGTGACCGAGATGAGGTATCTTGCTAGTAAGGCTTCCTCCAAGGAGTGACTAGGTGTGCACCAATTTTTTTTTTCGTGCGAGCAACAATTTTTTAAACCAACAATTTTTGAGCGCCAGCATTAGTGTTCTATTTCTGTGTATAGCACAAAGAAAAATGTATGCGAGCGATCATGTAAAACCTGTGAGCAATGCACTAAAATGTATGAGCAATCACTGACGTGCTCAGCTTAAAGGGTACTATGGTGTGTAGTTTTTGTGCAGGGATCTATAACAGCTTGGCTTGTTCTGTTTTCCTATTGGCAGGTGCATTGGTGTTTAAGGTCTGATGTAATATTTGCAGTGTTGCCTTTTCATAGGTCGGGTTATTACTGTTTGAGTACTGGCAGTTAATGCTGTTTTCATATGGGAGCGTTACTATATTGCAATTCCGTTGACTTAGAGCTTTCTGAAGGCCGAGCCCATGCCTAACACCCTTTACAATAAGTTATAATTCCCTATGACTACAGGTGGCTTTTTTGCAGAGTTTTCTGGCTTGTACCATAGTAGTGCATATAAATAATATACATGTTGTACATTATGGGGCAGATTTTCAAAGGGGTACGCGTGTAAGATACGCGCGTACCCCCCGAAAACCTGCCTCAAGCTCCCCCTGCGCGCGCCGAGCCTATGTTGAATAGGCTCGGCGGAGCGTGCAAGTCCCGGGATGCGGGTAAGTCCCGGAGCTTTCCTGGGGGGGGGGGGCGTGTTGGGAGGGCGTGTCGCGGCGGCACGTCATCCGGGGTGGGGCTGAGGGTGTGGTTCCAGCTTGGGGGTGTTTCGGGGGCGTGGCCGAGGCCTCCGAAACTGCTCCCGGGCCGGGGAATCGCGTGCCGGCAGCCGGCCCGGCGCGCGCAAGTTACGTCTGCCTCAGGCAGGCATAACTTTGCCAACAAAGGTAGGGGAGGGGGGTTAGATAGGGCTGGGAGGGTGGGTTAGGTAGGGGAAGGGAGGGGAGGGGAGGGGAGGGGAAGGTGCGGGGGGTGGAAGGAAAGATCCCTCCGAGGCCGCTCCGATTTTGGAGCGGCCTCAGAGGGAACGGAGGCAGGCTGCGCGGCTCGGCGCGTGCAGGCTGCCGATTTTGCGCAGCCTTGCGCGCGCCGACCCCGGATTTTAAAAGATACGCACGGCTATGCGTGTATCTATTAAAATCCGGTGTACTTTTGTTTGCGCCAGTCGCGCGAACAAAAGTACGCGCGGGTGCAGTTTTTTAAAATCTACCCCTATATTTTTACCTTAAAAGACTGCACTTTGAATGTTCTTGTTCATGTAAAATCTGTTATTATAAATTACCCTTGCTCCAGCCCTGGCTGAACTGGTTTCACAAGAGAAAGCCGGATTCCCATCTGGAGCTGGGTTAATGGCTCTCCTTCGTCTTGGCCAGGGCTTACGTTTTTCTTTTTATAAGCCCAAGGGAAAAGTATGAATCACTTCTGGTTCCCTTTCTCATGGAGAAAGTAGGCAGAGTAAAGCCTGGGGAACCATGAAAGCAGCGGACTGTGTAGCCTGCACACAATGGGAATGCACTGGAGCGATGGGAGGGTGGCAGAGAAGTGGAGGCAAGCTGCAGGCACAGGAAGGGAGAGAGTGAGCCAGGAGGAAGTACCCGTGCAGTGTTGAGGAGGCTTCTATCTGAGGTGACTGGATTGAGCTGTGGAACCAGCAAGTCTCAGGGTGGGATTGGAAACGGAGGAAGCTGCTGCAGAATGAGGAAGGGCTGGCAGCAAGCAAGAACTGCACCGTGATGTGGTAGTGCTGAGGTGGGGGCACGTACTGTATGAGCACATAAGTAGCAGCACAACAGTAGCACGTTGGAGAGTGTGTGTGTGTCTGTGTCACACAGAGAGGACACATATCTATGCATATACTTTGTGTCAGAGAGAGAGTGCGTGTGTGTGTCTCTCTCTCTCTGACACACACACACACACACACTCTCGCTCTTAGTGTGTGGGTTTATCTGTGTGTCCATGAGAAAGTGTTTGAGAAAGAGAGTGTGTATCAATGTGCCAATACAATTTCTGCAATCTATAAATCTGCTTGTGTGACTGAGCATGTGTGTGTGTCTGACATTGGCTGGCGGTGCAGTTGTCTCCTTACTTTCACTAGTTCAAGAGCTGCTTGGTTGGCCAGACCCAGGATATGCATCTATGTATGTTAACGGGTTTACAGCTTTGTTTACTTACTGCTAGTCTAGAGTATACTCTATTTCTTTGTTATTTAGGGAAAAATGTAACATTTATTTTGGAGATATTTAGGCTTAATTCTGCCAGGTTCCAGAGTCGATGTGGCGTGCTTTAGTGAGCTGTTGACACATGTGCTGCAGAGAAAGTGCACAAGGGAATCAGATACCCTGTGGGCCGGTTTCGAAAAAATCCCCCAAGTTGATATTTTCCTGCAATCCGCCCCTGCTCCTCAGTCTTCCCTCTTTTATGTTCATCCCATGAGCCCTCATTTCAGAGTCTCCTTTCCATTGAAAGAGACTCGCTTTCTGTGAATTGATAACTCTGAGGTATTTAAATGTCTGAATGTATCTCCTCAATATCATCTTTCTTTCCTGTAGGGTATACATGTTTAGATCTTCAATTCTGTCCCCATATGCTTTGCAATGAAGACTGCTAATCATTTTGGTAGCCACTCTCTGGCCTAACTCCAACCTGTTTCTATCCTTTTGAAGGTGCAGTCTCCAGAATTGTACACAGTACTCCAAATGAGGTTTCACCAAAGACTTATACAGGGGCAATATCGCCTCATTTTTCTGCTAACCATTCTTCTACCTATCCACCCAAGCATCTTTCTGGCATTTTCCATCATTTTATCCACTTGCTTGGCCACTAGAAGGTGATCTTTTGATAGTCACTGTCTAGTCCTGCTCTTATTTAGTGCATAGAAGAATATTCAGCCCCTAGGCTGTACTGTTCCCTTGGGATTTTGCAGCCCAAATGCATGATTGCATTTTTTCAGCATTAAATCATAGCTTCCAGACTGTAGACTATTCCTCAACCTTTTCCGATAGTCCTTCCACAACATTAGTAATGTCTCTCTCCTTTCAGCAAGCTCCATTTGCCATTTATCTTAGTTCCCTCCCACTCCCACAATAGAAATGATATAAGTGACTTAAAAAAGCTATAGCATGGGAAATGATAACAAAGAAAATGACAGAAATGGCATAATAAACAAAATAATGACAAACCCAAAGATTTGGCCATGCACTCCCCAAGATTTTGTAGGGGGACATTTTACTTTTTGAACCATCAGCCCTGAATTATCTCACCTTCTTCAGTAAATGGTGGAAAACGACTTTGCTGCACATCATGTTGTTCTTTTCGTTGCGCTGCATTTCCAAACAAAGGAAAATCACTTGCATTAATGATCTGTGAGTACATTCACCAAAATGTGGTGAAACAAAATAATTTAAAATATATTTGACACCTGAGTCAGCAAAGCAGGAGAAAAACTAATTTAGGTAGCTTTACTAAACCAATTTTCCATTCTAATCATTACGAAACATAGAGATATCTATAATTCACATTTTAACCAATCAATGTTTTCCTCAGGAACCTATTCATTCATTGGCCATACTCATACATTTTTGATTGAATTAATCAGGAGTTTTCCTGGTTCTTCTGCTTGAAGGCCTCAGAATTATCCAGCCATTTGTGATGAAGGTTTTCTCATTAATCTTTCTCTTCTGGGGGTTTGATGGAGCCTCCAACCCTGCTGGACTTACTCCGTGAAATAAATTTTTTATGAGGATGAGAATGAATATGATTATTCATTGTCTGAGTACAACTGCTCTTATATGATCTATGGAAGATATCCAAGAATGCTAAATGGCATTGCCTTTGTTTTTCTTTACCCTTCCATACACTGGAGACTTTAATAGGTGAACCTTATTAGGCTAAATATCTGTCCTGTTGAACAGACCATTAGGCATTGCTATGAGGTAACAGGATGGTAAGTACAACCTCCAAAAGGAGGCTTGCTAGTTTCAGACATCGGATTAGGCCTGGGGTAGCCACAATCTCTGCCCAATCTGATGTCATGCAATATAGTGACTTGCCAATTCTCCTTCCCTCTCACATAAGCCAGTAGCAGGAGCAATGTTTGAGTAAACACCATCTCCTGCTGCCACGGGGTCTGTCTCACAATAGGAACAGTGCAATCTTGTGGCTTCTACCATGAAACTGACCCTGCAGCAGCAGGAGTCGATTGCTCAAATGATTTTCCTGCTGCTGGCATGCAATGGGCAGGGCAATGAGGAGGATCCAGAGAGCAAGTAGCTGTGGGTCTGCCATGGTCAGCCTCAGTGCTGAGAGTGGGAGGTGGAAGAGCTTTGGAAGGGGGTGTGAGAAGAGAGATGAGTAGAGTGAAAAGGTGGGGATGAGCATAAAGGTGGGGAAGAACATACGGAGAGGCAAGAAGGGGAGAAAGCATCTGGATGGAGGAGAATAAGAAGCAGAAGAGCCAAGGGTTGGAAGGAGTGAGGTTGAGGGGAAATGCATAAAGAGGAAGGTTAGAAAAGTGGAAGAGTTTTTAGAGGGAGGTTTTGCACTGGAGGTGGACCCTTGGGATGAGGTGGGGTTGACGCAACCCATAGATAGGGACCTACAGGTCCCCACTGTCGGCAGACGAAGTGGGCTGATGGATGGAGGCCAGCTGGCGCTTCACCAATACCAGCCCTCGATCCCTATGGGTTGAGCCTTTGTGTGTTGGGGCCAGCTGGACTTAGGTGGGCCTCCATATGTCATCATCGATGGAGGGATCGAGGTCAGCCCAGAGATAGCAGTAGAGAGATGGTACAGTCTTGTACTAGATGAGGTAGTGTCCCGGAGTCTCGGGCGCCAAAGGAACAAAATCAGACAGGGGGCGCCCGAGCAAGAGAAGGCCGAAGCCTGAATAGGCCAAGTCCAGGACGTAGGCTGAAGAGGCATCGTAGAGAAAGCTTGAGTCAGGACTGGCGGCAATCTGGAAGTAGTGGCAAGCAAGGATGAGGTCTGATCATGGAGATAGTCAAACATAGTCAGGCAATACAGAGGTCTGGGTCTGGAGAGAGACAACGGAGTAGTCAGGTAATGCAGAGGTCTGGGTCTGGAGAGAGGCAACGGCATGTTCAGGTGAAGCAGAGGTTCGGGCTTGGAGAGAGTCAATGGCGTGGTCAGGCGAAGCAGAGGTCCGGGCTTGGAGAGAGTCAACGGCGTGTTTAGGCAAAGCAGAGTCAAAGTCCGTGTAGGCAATCTGAGGAAGGGTTGAAGAGCAGGAACGCAAGAACAAGGAAATCAGGAACAGGAGTCAACGAGGAGCAGGAACACAGGAACGAGATGAATCTCTCAGGAGGCAATGAGTACTCGACCAGCGAGGAGACCTGTTGCAAAGGCAAAGCTTGGGAGCGAAGTCTGGGCTTATATACCAGTGTTCCGCTGACATCATCATCCGGGGCCGTGGCTCGGTTCCCGCCGTGGGCCCTACTTAAGCTTTAGTGATGTGTGCGCCTAGGGAGGGGCGTGGCACCGAGTAGCAGCATCTCTTCGCGGGCCATGCGGAGAGGCTCAACGTGGAGCAGTGGAAGTGGTAGCTGGACTGGAGACACAAGGGTCTGACAGGGTCTGTAGCTGAGCTGGAGGCACCAGGGGTGGCCTGAGGACGGAACTAGCAGCTTACCACTAGAGGTGTGAATCGTGTGATCTATCGTCTTAACGATCGATTTTGGCTGGGGGGGGGGGAGGGAAATCGGATCGTCGTGTTTTGTTTTGTTTTGAAATCGTTAAAAATCGTAAATCGGGGGAGGGCGGGAAAACCGGCACACCAAAAAAACCCTAATACCCACCCCGAACCTTTAAAACAAACCCCCACTCTCCCGAACCCCCCCAAAATGTTTTAAATGACCTGGGGTCCAGTGGGAGGGTCCCGGAGCGATCCTGGCGCGATGTCCCACTCTCTGGCCACACCAAAAAAACCCTAACACTCACCTGAACCTTTAAAACAAACCCCCACCCCCCCGAACCCCCCAAAATGTTTTAAATGACCTGGGGTCCAGTGGGAGGGTCCCGGCGCGATCCCGGCGCGATGTCCCACTCTCTGGCCACAACAAAAAAAACCCCTAACACCTACCCTGAACCTTTAAAACAAACCCCCACCCTCCCGAACCCCCCCAAAATGTTTTAAATGACCTGGGGTCCCGGCGCGATGATCCCGGCGCGATGTCCCGCTCTCTGGCCACGACTGCTGTGAAGAGAAATGGCGCCGGTGGCCCTTTGCCCTTATCATGTGACAGGGCAAAGGTAGCGCCGGCGCCATTTTAATTCCTAGCTCCCGACGTCACACGTCCAGGAGATCGCTCCCGGACCCCTGCTGGACCCCCAGGGACTTTTGGCCAGCTTGGGGGGGCCTCCTGACCCCCACAAGACTTGCCAAAAGTCCAGCGGGGGTCCGGGAACGACCTCTTGCACTCGAGCCACTCGAGCCATATTGCAAAATAGCGCCGGCTGGCGCTATTTTGCAATATGGCGTGCATGCAAGAGGTCATTCCCGGACCCCCGCTGGACTTTTGGCAAGTCTTGTGGGGGTCAGGAGGCCCCCCCAATCTGGCCAAAAGTCCCTGGGGGTCCAGCGGGCGTCCAGGAGCGATCTCCTGGACGCGTGACGTCGGGAGCTAGGAATCAAAATGGCGCCGGCGCTACCTTTGCCCTCTCACATGATAAGGGCAAAGGGCCACGGCGCCATTTCTCTTCACAGCAGTCATGGCCAGAGAGCGGGACATCGCGCCGGGATCATCGCGCCGGGACCCCAGGTCATTTAAAATATTTTTGGGGGGTTCAGGAGGGTGGGGGTTTGTTTTAAAGGTTCGGGGTGGGTGTTAGGGTTTTTTTGGTGTGCCGGTTTTCCCGCCCCCTGTTTAACGATACAATACAAATGCCCCTGACGATAAATCGTGGGCATTTGTATTGTATCGTGCACTCTAACGATTTTGGACGATTTTAAAATTATCTGACGATAATTTTAATCGTTCAAAAACGATTCACATCCCTACTTACCACTGCCAGAGACTGGGGATCAGGCACTGGAGTTACTGAAGAGAGGTGAGGAGGCCGTGCTGCGGGTCTGCCATGGACGGCATGCGTAACAGGAGGAAGATGACGATAAGGGGGAAAAGCCTTTCTAGATGTGAGTGAAAAGGGGACAAAACCTCTAGAGACAGAGTTGTGAGAAGGAGAAAAGAGAAGATGGAGGGAGGGAGGGAGAGAGAAAGGCAGAAAATCAAAAGAAAGATAGGGTTCTCCAAATGATAGGCCTTGGGGCATAAGAACCACAATTGTTGCATTGAATTAAAGCCATTCTTTCTGATTAATTAAAATCCTAAAGATAAGGTAAGGTATGGTTAGTCCCTAGCAAATATTTTTAATAGGTATTTGAACTAAAAATAAGTGTTATCCAGTAAAGATTAATAGGCAGCGTATGCAAATCAAATTAACAAGCAATATGACAGTATAATTTATATCTAGGCTGTAAGGAACTACTAAAGATTTTTTCTAGGTCTCAAACATTTTTCCAGCCCATAGTTTTAAGGGATGCTGAAAACATAGAAATGTATCAGCTGAACCAAAAAATTATTAAATCAGGTTGTGTTCTAAATCAGGGGATCTTCCTGTACATGTAGTTTACAGGAAAAAGATCTAGGCATCATAATGGATAATACTTTAAAATTGTTGGCTCAGTGTGCTGCAGCAGTCAAAAGAGTAAACAGAATGTTAGGCATTATTAGGAAGGGAATGGTTAATAAAACGGAAAATGTCATAATGCCTCTATATCGCTCCATGGTGAGACCGCACCTGGAATACTATGTACAATTCTAGTCTCCGCATCTCAAAAAAGATATAGTTGCGATGGAGAAGGTACAGAGAAGGGCAACCAAAATGATAAAGGGGATGGAACAGCTCTCCTATAAGGAAAGGCTGAAGAGGTTAGGGCTGTTCAGCTTGGAGAAGAGACGGCTGAGGGGGGATATGATAGATGTCTTTAAGATCATGAGAGGTCTTGAACGAGTAGATGTGAATCAGTTATTTACGCTTTTGAATAATAGAAGGACTAGGGGGCATTTCATGAAGTTAGCAAGTAGCACATTTAAGACTAATCAGAGAAAATTCTTTTTCACTCAACGCACAACAAAGCTCTGGAATTTGTTGCCAGAGGATGTGGTTAGTGCAGTTAGTGTAGCTGGGTTCAAAAAAGGTTTGGATATGTTCTTGGAGGAGAGGTCCATTAATGGCTATTAATCAAATTTACTTACGGGCGGATTTTAAAAGCCTTGCTCGCGTAAATCCGGGCAGATTTACGTGAGCAGGGGCTTGCGCACCGGCGCGCCTATTTTCCATAGGCCGCCGGCGAGCACAGAGCCCCGTGACGCGCGTAGGTCCCGGGGTTTTCAGAAGGGGGCGTGTCGGGGGCGGGGCCGAACGACGCGGCGTTTTGGGGGTGGGATGCGGGGTTTCTGGGGCGGGCCCGGGGGCGTGGTTTCGACCCGGGGCGTTCCGGGGCGCGGCCGTGCCCTCCGGAACCGCCCCCGGGTTGGGTCTCGGCGCGCCAGCAGCCCGCTGGCACGCGTGGATTTACGTCTCCTTCCGGGAGGCGTAAATCCATGGATAAAGGTAAGGGGGGGGGGTTTAGATAGGGCCGGGGGGGGGGGGGGGGTTAGGGAGAGGAAGGGAGGGGAAGGTGAGGGGAGGGCGAAAGAGAGTTCCCTCCGAGGCCGCTCCGATTTCGGAGCGGCCTCGGAGGGAACGGAGGCAGGCTGTGCGGCTCGGCACGTGCCGGCTGCCCAAAATTGGCAGCCTTGCGCGCGCCGATCCAGGATTTTAGAGGATATGCGCGGCTATGCGCGTATCCTCTAAAATCCTGCGCAAACAAAAGTACGCGATCGCTCAGTTTTTAAAAATCTACCCCTTAGGGAATAGCCACTGCTATTAATTGCATCAGTGGCATGGGATCTTCTTAGTGTTTGGGTAATTGCTAGGGATGTGAATCGTTTTAGGACGATTAAAATTATCGTCCGATAATTTTAATATCGTCTTAAACCGTTATGGAACACAATACAATACAGATTCTAACGATTTATCGTTATAAATCGTTAGAATCGTGAGCCGGCACACTAAAACCCCCTAAAAACCCCCCCCCGACCCTTTAAATTAAAACCCCCACCCTCCCGAACCCCCCCCCAAATAACTTAAATAACCTGCGGGTCCAGCGGCGGTCCGGAACGGCAGCGGTCCGGAACGGGCTCCTGCTCTGAATCTTGTCGTCTTCAGCCAGCGCCATTTTCCAAAATGGCGCCGAAAAATGGCGGCGGCCATAGACGAAAAAGATTGGACGGCAGGAGGTCCTTCCGGACCCCCGCTGGACTTTTGGCAAGTCTTGTGGGGGTCAGGAGGCCCCCCACAAGCTGGCCAAAAGTTCCTGGAGGTCCAGCGGGGGTCAGGGAGCGATTTCCCGCCGCGAATCGTTTTCGTACGGAAAATGGCGCCGGCAGGAGATCGACTGCAGGAGGTCGTTCAGCGAGGGTTCCGGCGCCTCGCTGAACGACCTCCTGCAGTCGATCTCCTGCCGGGGGGGGGGCCTCCTGACCCGGCCGGCCATACGCATATGGCGCCGGCCATATGCGTATGGCCGGTGCCATTTTCCGTACGAAAACGATTCGCGGCGGGAAATCGCTCCCTGACCCCCGCTGGACCTCCAGGAACTTTTGGCCAGCTTGTGGGGGGCCTCCTGACCCCCACGAGACTTGCCAAAAGTCCAGCGGGGGTCCGGAAGGACCTCCTGCCGTCCAATCTTTTTCGTCTATGGCCGCCGCCATTTTTCGGCGCCATTTTGGAAAATGGCGCCGGCTGAAGACGACAAGATTCAGAGCAGGAGCCCGTTCCGGACCGCTGCCGTTCCGGACCGCCGCTGGACCCGCAGGTTATTTAAGTTATTTGGGGGGGGGGTTCGGGAGGGTGGGGGATTTAATTTAAAGGGTCGGGGGTGGGTTTTAGGGGGTTTTAATGTGCCGGTTTTTCGATTTTTCGATTTTTCACGATTTTTAACGATTTTTCACGATATTTTACCCCCCCAAACGGCAACAATATGATTCCCTCCCCCTCCCAGCCGAAATCGATCGTTAAGACGATCGAGGACACGATTCACATCCCTAGTAATTGCCAGGTTCTTGTGGACTGGTTTGGCCTCTGTTGGAAGCAGTATGCTGGGCTTGATGGACCCTTGGTCTGACCCAGCATGGCAATTTCTTATGTTCTTATGTTCTTAGATCATGATTTTTTTTTCAGCTATTATGAAATATATTGGATGTTGGACACTCTGCTTATTTTGTTGACTTTGAAATGATCTATGACCATTATGTACTGGAAACAGGCTACATATATCTCTTTATAAGATATATCTTATGCCAAAAGAATTTTAGATTATTTAGACAGAATTGTATGTAACACTATAATATTTTTAATACTTGCAACATGAAAATAGTGAAACCAAAGTTTATAAAGGTGGTTCAGTGGTTCTATGCCACTTAGTTCTTCTTGATTTAACAATGCAGAGTCAGTAAAAGGGAGGTACATTTGTTCCCTAATGTGGCATAAGCAAAGATGAGCGGGAGCTGGGTGATTACTCTTTTGTTATTTTTATTTTTGTATAATTAGCTTGTTTTAGTTTTGTATTTTTTAAAGTTTTATTATGTTTTATTTTTGATGATTATTAGTATTTATTTATAAACTACTGTTATTGTTATTTAACTGATTATGCAGTATGTAAACATAGATAAATATTTATCTAAAAATTCTTATAGCCCACATTATACATTGAAAATTGTTCTAAGCGGATTATATTGTAAAATATATAACAATTATTGCATAGAGTACTTCTCACACATACATGAACAGAAAGACATGAACATTAGTCAGCTGAGTGAATAAATTAATCCTAAAATTAAGATAGTAAAAACTAAAAATAAAATGAGCCATTCTAGGAACTGAGGCCTAGATTCATCAAAATGCTATAAATTTCATTACCGCATAGGTATTTTATCGCAATGAGCGTTAAATTTATCACACCCCATGATACTCATTTTCTTATTTTGGCCTGCTTCTGGATAGGGGGAGAGAGAGAGAGAGAGAGGACTAGGAATTCACACCCAAACTGCCCCCTTTGAATAAATTTCCAAAATTTACATTCGCGTCACGTGATGTGATAAAAAACGCATGCATTAAGACATTATCATGGGCGTTAGGGCCCTAACGCCCATGATAATGGTCTAATGCTCTTTGATGAATGACCCTGTTAGGGATGTAAATGCCTGAGCAAAGTAAAAGGCATTGATCTGTTTTCTAAAAGACTTAAGATCTGTGAGTTCTCGTATAGTTAATGTCAGTAAATTTCACAGTAATGGACCAGTTACTCAGAAAACATGATTCCAAATTTCTCAAAGTTGGGCCTTTTTCATTTTGTAAGTTTCAGTTGGTAATGTCCAAGTGATGTAAGCTTGCGCTAGGGTGCCTATTTCCCAATTAAGGCCTAGATTTATCAAAATGCACTAAATATCACCTGTGATAGAAAAAAGGGGTGTGTTTTATGGTAATAGGCAGTTTATCTCAATTTGTGCTAATATCTATGCAAATTGTGATAACTGTGTGAGAGAGAGAGAGAGAGAGAGAGAGAGACCCATAATGCCCTAACCCTAGATAGGTAATTATACTTCTAAGGGAAGCCCACCTAGTAACTCGAGGTGAGGTTTATGTATTAGTGTAGGGGTTAGGGGCCACTTTGACATTCAAAGTGAGACATATGAACAGAACAGTGCTCTCTTGTGAAGATTTGATGACCTTCAGAGTGAGGAAACTCACTCAAAGATGATATTTGTGCAATGTTCTCTTAAGCTAGGTTGAGAGAACATTGCACAAATATCATCTTTGAGTGAGTTTCCTCACTCCGAGGGTCATCAAATCTTCACAAGAGAGCACTGCTCTGTTCATATGAATGTCAAAATGGCCCCCAACCCTACACTAATACCTAAACTTCACCTTGAGTTATTAGGTGGGCCTCCCATAGAGATATAAATACCTATCTAGGGTTAGTACATTATGGCTCAGTTCTCTCTCTCTCTCTATCTCTCTCTCTCACTCTCTTTCTTGGCTGGTGCTCCAGGAGCCTGAAAACTACTATCACAAGCTTCACACTACTGAAATAGGTGTAGCTAAAGCCATGCAACCTTAACGCCTCCTCTTTTTCAGATTTGCATCACACCATACGTTAAAGGTGTTTTTGCATGCGATAAGCCCTTAACAACATATGCGAAAACACCTTAAAGCATTTTGATAAATGACCCTATAAGTTAGATAAGGAGGCAGGGAGTCCTTTATCCAATATGTAATAGGTAGCCAATGAAGATATAACTCTTATGGGGCACAATGTAATCAGCAGGCCACAGGTTTTTATAGAAACTGCATGCCACTTAGCAAGTGTTTAGGTAAATTAACATATAGAATATCACAATAATTCAATTACCCAATCACAAATAATTAGACAATTGTCCAAAATCATCTTTAACAACAAAATATGTAACACAATGGATTAGTCTTAGTTTAAAAATGTGGCTTTTGGCACCATTTTTAATTGGGAGCACATGGACAGTCAGGAATCATGCAGCACACCCAAATGCCTCACTTCATTAGAAAAAAGGATTAATACCACATCTAAGTGAAGCTGGCATGAAGTAGATGGTCTCATCCAGCACAAGTCATTTTTTTGGACATTTAGAACTAGCATATTACTTTTCATCCAAATGTTAATCACGTGAACTCACTCATTTAGTGTGTTCATGGTGTGTTCAAGGTATTGGATAAATCTGAGCTGACATGTACAAAAAATGTCATCAGCATAAATTATTTTTGAGGGATGCAATGAAGGTGCCTAAGGGTTGCCTGAAAGAAAAGATTTAAATCATTGCAGTACCCGAGCAACCAACCTTATGTTATGCAGTTTGTCTAACAGGACATCATAACAGAGAATACCGAATACTGCAGATATGTCGTAACAGAACTAAAAGGACAGCATTACCTTTATCTAGGTCAGTTAATATAGCATCATGTAATGAGACAAACTGCATGCTTTGACTGCTCTGAAAGCCACAGTGAAAAGTGTCAAGAATATTGTTTTTTTATCTAAAAAGTCCTGGAGTTGTACATGTGCAAATATTTCCAATATCTAACTCAAAGAGAAGATCAGAGATGGGTCAATTATTAGAGGGGTCCATGGATAACAAAATGGCCTGAAGCTGTCTTTAAAAATATCAGGGAAAGTGCCTTCTACAAATGAGATGTTAGCAAGCTTTGCTAAGATCTCAGAAAATATGTGCTTTAAACTACTAATAATCCAAAATGTGTCATGTGAGCATGAGCTAGTTTCTAACTGAACTAGGAGGCTGGATATGTAATCTGAAGTGATTTCATAAAATTCACACTATTTTTCAGGAAATGAGGATGCCTCGAAGGCTGGAACTTCATTACGCTCCGACTTTATCTTAGCATGCAAGCCTACAACCTTGTCAATAAAGAAATCTGCAATTATTATAGGCTACAAACTAGTGCTTAGTTCTGCTAAATATGTAAGAATCTCAAATAACTTATGCCTGATTAGGGATCCCTGTAGCCATGCACAAAACAAGGATTTCTTAGCAGTATAAAACAAGATCTGATAAGAGCACATGGCAACTTATGTCAGAGGCATTCTCTATGATATATCTTTCTATTAATTTCTATGAATACCATGGCACTTATGAGGAAAGCTGTTGATGTGTAGAGTGTTACAGGGGTACAAGAATAGCCAAACACTGTAGTAAGGCTGCTGAAAGTGAGGGTTGAAATATTGATTACATTCAGATTATCCTGAATTTTTTCCCATGGAAATCAAGCAGAGCTATATCTGTCAAAATGACTTCCCAGACCCACAACCCAACAGAGGGGCAGCAGGCAAGGAGATTAGAGAAAACTTAAACTGCATCATTGAGTTATCTGACTAACCTAGTTGTTCCAGGGTAAGCTTATTGATAACATTATAATCATAGAGGGTTTCTGCAACAAACAATAAATCTAGTATTTGACTGTCTCGCTTCATGAGTAGGAGCTTCAATGCATTGAAATAAGGCCAATGTAGACATAGAATCTACAACCTCAAGTGCCAGACCTGATGACGGATCGTCAACATGGATGTTATAATCAACTTTTCCCACAAGCCAAAAAGTATCAAAGGCTTCAGCAAGGGTCAGATATTTTACATGCTCACTACTGGGGCTGAGAGCAAGTGCACTAAGTGAGACAGAGCTAAATTCCTGAGTCGAACTGCTAATCCATCACAGTTATTAAGTAGGGGTGGGAAGTAGAAAAATGTTCATTTTGTTTTCGGTAGTTTAATTTTCGACAAATTTCAATTTGTCAAATGTTTATTTACTTTATTTAGTTAAACATTTAAACAAAAAAAAACCCCCCTTAAAAATGAAAAAAAAAAGAAAGAAAGAAACGGGGCTTTCTGAGGCCTCCCTAGCACCCCACCCACCTCTCCCAACCTTAAAAATGCCAGGGCCAGGATCCTCCCCAGCCCCCACTTACCAGTCCAAGGGGGGATCTGATGCTGAAGACCGGGCCTTGCTTATGGAATAGGCCAAGATCTCACAGATCTATCGTGGCCTCATCCTCTGTAAGGCCAAAGCCTCAGCCTGGGCCTAAGCATTGGGATGGGCCCGACACCTAGGCCCAGGCTGAAGCCTCGGCCTTGGTTAGGCCTAGGCTGCAGTAGGACACCATGACCTTGGTCTATGCCCTATGTAAAGTCCAGGTTTTAAGGCCAGTTCCCAACACCTGGGCCTTGGCCTAGGACAAAGCCTGCCATGACCCAGTCCAGAGACTGGGTCCTGACGCCAGAGCCTTGGCCCGGACCCCGGCCCGACTCTGGCTCCTTGGCCTGGAGGCCAGCTCCCATTGCCTGGGCTTTGGCCCAAGGTCAGACCCAGGCCTCGGAGCTCAGGCCTTGGAGCTCCTCTCTTAGGTGCTTGAAAGCCAAATGATGCCATCCACTGGGGTCGTGCCAGGGTTAATTAACTCCGCTGCATTCAACCTCAGCAGACAGTGCCATGTTGATGTATGTTATTGTATGGCATTATCGTAGGTGCCATTTTGATGTATGGCATTGTACAGAATTGCCATATATCAACATGGCGCTGACCGCTGAGGTTGAATGCACCAGAATTAATTAACTTTGGCGCGACCCTAGTGGAAAGAGACCTTTGGCTTTCAGCACCAAAGAAAGAAGTCGAAGGAGTTCCCTGGTGTTGGGACCCAGCCTCCGGAGTGGTTCGCAGCATCAGGCCTGGGCTCAGGCTGCAATGCTGGATCCTTGGACCAGGCAAGATTTTTACATGTGTGGGGTCTTGGTCAAGGCCCTGGCATTAGGCCTAGGCCTTGACTGAAACCCTGGTGTCACACTCAGGTCTAAGCCACGGTTCATTTGTTATGCTTTTGCCTATGCCTAGGTGAGGCCCCAGCCTTGGGCCTATGCATAGGCCCAGGCCCCGAAGTCATGCTCTGATCTAGGCCAAGGCCCTTGCTTTGGGTCTCAGCCTATTCCATAGGTGAGGCCCCAGCCTTGGGCCTATGCATAGGCCCAGGCCCCGAAGTCATGCTCTGATCTAGGCCAAGGCCCTTGCTTTGGGTCTCAGCCTATTCCATAGGTGAGGCCCTGGCCTTGGTCAAATGAATCAGTTTTGATTTCAAAATAAAACGTGAAAACCAACAAAATTTCATCAGATTTTCAATTGTTACACTTTTTTAAAAAATTTTTATTTATGAATTTTCAGTGTAAACAAATATCACATCAAACAAAAAATGAAATACTGAATAGGCCAATTGGTAAAAGAAAAGTAATAAAAGCCAGACAGGAATATAAAAAGGAAATAATACATTGGTGCAATACACGATTAATAATACAACAAAGGAGGACATATACTCTGAGGAGAGAATTGAAAAAGAAACAATAATTGAATGGCCTTTACCTACTAGGAGCTACACTCTACTAAATTACTAGACACATTAAGACAATAAGCCACTATAACTGGGTCCTAGAGTCTAAAAAGACTCTTAACTGTTCTTGGATAAAGAAAATGAAACAATCATTACCTTTTTAACAATATATTTACAAGGATATCTTAAAAGGAATGATGCATCTAAGGAAATTGTTTCCTGCCTCATTGAAAGAAACCCTTTTCTCCTTTCCTGTGTTATCTTTGATGACAAAATGAAATGAAATAGGAAATTTTGTCTAATTTTCTGTTTTGTTTCGCCTGAATGGCCATCCCTATCATTAAGCATTAAGAGCCTGATACAGTACAGTGCGCTCCAGCGGAGCGCACTGTTAACCCGCGTTTGGATGCGCTAGCTTTACCCCTTATTCAGTAAGGGGTAATAGCGCATCGAAAACGCACGTCCAACCCCCCGAAATTAATAGCACCCGCAACATGCAAATGCATGTTGATGGCCCTATTATTTATTCCTGCGCGATTCAGTAAGTAAAATGTGCAGCCAAGACGCACATTTTACTTTCAGAAATTAGCGCCTACCCAAAGGTAGGCGTTAATTTCTGCCAGCACTGGGAAAGTGCACAGAAAAGCAGTAAAAACTGCTTTTCTGTAAACCCTCCGACTTAATATCATGGCGATATTAAATCGGAGGTCCCTGAAAGTTAAAAATAATTAAAAATAAAAAAATAAAAAATTTAAAATTGGCCCGCGGCTCGCGGGTTGAAAACCAGATGCTCAATTTTGCCGGCGTCCGGTTTCCGAACCCATGGCTGTCTGCGGGTTTGAGAACCGACACAGGCAAAATTGAGCATCAGCTGTCAAACTCGCTGACAGCCGCCGCTCCTGTCAAAAAAGAGGCGCTAGGGATGCGCTAGTGTCCCTAGCGCCTCTTTTTATCGCGGGCCCTCATTTGCATGCGGGCCGATACTAAATCGCGCACATAGGAGAGCGGGCGCTCGCCCGCTCTCCCGTGACTTTTACTGTATCGGCCCATAAGTAAGGGAGCTGCAATAATAGCAAATTCTGTCTATAAATTAAGATCATACCATTACCCTTTTTTCCTATCCTAGGTTGGTACCCATGTATATATCCTAGAGCACACTGCTGATTTAGGATTATTGCATTGGCATCAGAGTGCCAAGATTCACCAATAGCCAAAAAATATAGCTGGTAATCAATTCTAAAAATAAGTGGATGTTTTACTTTTATGGATCGGGCATTGATATAAGCAAATTTAAGCTGCAGGGAACATATTTGCTCATCTGTGCATGATATTTTATTTCATGTTGGATTGAGTAACACTCTAGGCCTTTTACTAGACATAGAACCTACTTAGTGATGGGACGTTGTGATATGTTGGTATTATATGTGTTATTATGTTAGATATGTATATGATATAATATATGATATAATATGTAATATATAATATAATATATAATATATGATATGATATTATGTTAGATATGTATATGATATAATATATGATATAATATGTAATATATAATATAATATATAATATAATATGTGATATTATGTTAGATATGTATATGATATAATATATGATATAATATGTAATATATAATATAATATATAATATAATATGTGATATTATGTTAGATATGTATATGATATAATATATGATATAATATGTAATATATAATATAATATATAATATAATATGTGATATTATGTTAGATATGTATATGATATAATATATGATATAATATGTAATATATAATATAATATATAATATATGATATGATATTATGTTAGATATGTATATGATATAATATATGATATAATATGTAATATATAATATAATATATAATATAATAGGTGATATTATGTTAGATATGTATATGATATAATATATGATATAATATGTAATATATAATATAATATATAATATAATATGTGATATTATGTTAGATCCTCCTTAAAAGCCCAGAACCAGGAATTTAGCATGATCTACCTTAAGCCACTCGGAAGGGCATTCTCCTTAGCCCCAGGGAGAACACTGGACCCCAGGGAAAAGGAGGAGCCTAGGGAAAAGCCAATAGTGCTGTCTTTTGTTTGAGAACTGATGAGTTAAGCAGGGATGGTTTTGTTAATTTTTTTTTTTTCTGTGATTAATAAAAAGCTTATGAGAAAACAGTTCCAGGTTCAGCCTGAGTCTGTTCTCTGGCCAGCCACTGACTGCACACGGTGCCACAGACGTGCCGTACCTAAACATTGTCATCAGGGAAGGAATGATATTCCTCCGGGGATCTGAGATCAAAAGAAAGAAAAGAGAAACAGAAATAAAGCAAGTAGGATAAGATCCAAATAAAATCTAGCCTAGACACAAATACAACAGTAGTAAACAGAGAAATAATGGCTAGAGAATAAATAAGGAGCTGGCCCCAAGGAAGATCTGCTAGAAGCAGGTGGGGGGCAGCCCCTGAGGGCTAGAGCTGCCCAGCCCCCAATGCCAATAAAGTATTGTGTGCAGTTAGCAATGCAGCCCCACAAAGGTTTCACCAGATCACAACCAGCCAGCACCAGGAGCAGCAAAACACAGTAAAGCGCACTAAGCAGAGCACAAATTTAGCAGGCTCCTTTTTCAGCACATCTGTGGCGTGGGCACCTTCAGCAAGTCGGGCTGCCTTTTCAGGTGTTGGGGGGAAAGGGCCAGAAAACTGGAAACAGGTATTTCAAGTTTGCACATAAACCCTAGGGATGTGCAGAGCAAAATTTTATGTTCATATTTTTTATGTCCGAAAGGGGGTCCCACTTGCGGCCAATATGGACATAAAAAAAAATCCAATGAGTTGGGTATATGTACATATGTGCAAAAAAAAAATTTAAACCCCCTCACCCTCCTTAATCCCCCCCCCAGACTTACCACAACTCCCTGGTGATCGAGCGAGGAGTGAGGACGTCATTTCTGCAATCCTTGGCGAGAAGCATGTGACGTCGGCGGCACGTCGAGTGACGCGGCGTCACGTGATTCCCGGCTCGTTCGCGCCGGACGGCTCGTTCGGCCCAAAAAGAACTTTTGGCCAGCTTGGGGGGGCCTCCTGACCCCCCCAAGCTGGCCAAAAGTTCTTTTTGGGCCGAACAAGCCGTCCGGCGCGAACGAGCCGGGAATCACGTGGCGCCGCGTCACTCAGACGCGGCGTCACGTGATTCCCGGCAAGTTCGCGCCGGACGGCTCGTTCGGCCCAAAAAGAACTTTTGGCCAGCTTGGGGGGGTCAGGAGGCCCCCCCAAGCTGGCCAAAAGTTCTTTTTGGGCCGAACGAGCCGTCCGGCGCGAACGAGCCGGGAATCACGTGACGCCGCGTCACTCGACGTGCCGCCGACGTCACATGCTTCTCGCCAAGGATTGCAGAAATGGCGTCCTCACTCCTCGCTCCATCACCAGGGAGTTGTGGTAAGTCGGGGGGGGGGGATTAAGGAGGGTGAGGGGGTTTATATTTTTATTTTGGCTCAACAATCGCGATTTCCCACATATCGAACATATCTATGTTCGATATGTGGGAAATCCGATCGTTTATGTCGAATCAATTTTTTAAGTAAAAAAAAAATATGAGTTGCGTTTTACTAATGCGGTCAATCCAAATGCACACCCCTAATAAACCCCAGAACGGACCCTTCTGTCAGCAGGCAGAGTGTAATGAGAGGAAAGACTGGAAACCTGCCGCGGTCACGAGGGCATTTCAGGTGCTGAGGGAAAGGGCCAGCAAAGTGGAAGCAGGCAGTTCAAGTGGATTGGCCCCTTCTGTTAGCAGGCAGAGTGCAGAGAGGCAGAATATCCTCCTTGTCATTTCTGTAGAGAAGTTCTGGATGAGGATAATATCTATACATGGAGTTACGCTCAAGGAAATCCTAGTTAATACAACGAAAATAACATTCGTGTACTAGCTATGTCTAGATGAGTAACAAAATCATGAAATATTGCCTGGCATATTATGCTACCCATATGTGATCTTGACTGCCATCTTGTGGTTTCTCCTAATATATCATCCTTTTTCTTCTGTCCGCTCTCACCAAGGTATGCATTACTTTTCTCATCTATCCATTCTATTTCAACATAATGTGAAAATAGTCATTTTAAATCTTCTGACATTTGTGTACTTAATCCTATGCAGAGTTACATGATTTAATCAGTTTTTTTTGTATGTGAACTCTATATGGCATTATGGGCTGAGTTTTCAAAGCCATTTCTGCATATACAACTCAGTTGTATTCACCTGACTGGCTGTACTGCAATAGACGGGGCTCCATTCACATAAAACTACTCACATAACCCAGTTTCACGTGTGCATTTACTTTGAGGTGCTCCAGGAAGGGGGAAATTTTGGAGGCACGGTCCGAGCTTAAGTTACTACTTTTTGATTTAAAAAGGATACACATAAGTTCACGTTACACCCACGACAGGGTATATGTAACTTTTTTGCGGGTGGGTCTGTGAGCGTATTCGGGCACAAATTTTCAAAGCAAACTTTTGAGAACACGTTTGCTTAGAAAGTTTGGGGTACAACCTGTGCAAAAAAGGCATGCGCAGACTTTACCCCAATCTACACAGTTATAAAGTTACTTCTCTAAAAGCAATTAAATACTAGGCTTTGTGATGTGTTCTTTCATGGCAGAAAAGGAAGAAAGCTGCACTAATACCTTAAAGGAGATATCTAATAAATAGTTCATTTGTTTGTTTTTAAATTATTTATTTACTAGAGTCAGAAAAAAAAATACTCTTTCAGGATCTTTCTTCTTCACGGCACATTGTTACTCTTTTAAAGTGGATTTGATGTGAATTATGAACTGAATAAGGAAAAGCCTGCTTCTGAAGCAGCACTGCCACTGAAAAACGTCTGGGGCAGTATAATTGCAAATGTTGCCATTTTCGGGTCTTCTTTGCAACGTTCTGATATCTTCATCATTTTTTGAATGTTTTATCTTTATGTCTTCTTGCTTTTATTAAATATTTGGCTTTGTGGATGACCCTGGTTATTCTTTTCAAGCCGATGCAATATCGGTGCGCATTAAACAGTTGCTCATGATGGAGCGCCTGCTCTCAACGCAAGCCGGTTCACCGCTCCTGGGCGCCCGATTTCATATATAAATGGGCTGCTGTGGTAAAAAGGAGGCACTAGGGAACATTTTGCAACCCTAGAGCCTCCTCGGCATCAGGCACCCAGGAGAAGTGGCCGTCAGCGGGTTAGGAAAACGGATGCTCAATTTTACGAGCATCCTTTTTCCTAATCTGTGCACAGCCACATGTTAGGAAAACAGACACTCAATTAACGAGTGTCTGTTTTCCTAACCTGACCACTGGCTTTACTTTTTTTTCAGTTCCTCCGACTTAATCTCACCACAATATTAATCCAGTGGAACTACAGAAAAGCAGTATTTTCTGCTTTTCTGTAAACTTTAGGGCTTCTCAAGAATTAACACCTGCTCGGGGTAATAGCTAATAGCCTCATCAACATGAATTTACTTGTGATGAGCGCTATTAGCTTCGTGCTGGTTTGGACATGCGTTTTGGATGTGCTAATCCCCTTATTGCATGAGGGGTTTTGGACGCGCGTCCAAAACACGCGTTCGAGCGCCTGCAAAGTCGTGTGTTCGGCCAAGTGCACTATAATGCATCAGCTTGTTTGTGTAACAAGGAGCCAAGAGTTACAATTATGACATGGAAACATTTGCAATCCTCATTTAAAGTAGAATTTTCTTTCTGTGGAGCAAGGTGTAGGGAGGGGAATTTTCAGCAGCCCATGCAGGGCTAAATCTGCAGATACAAAGTACCTACAGTCTTCAGCCAGAACTTTCATACCAGACTTACTCACATCTGTCCACTATGAAAATGCCCGGATTGTGCCAGCAGGTGTGTGGATATATCTGCAGGAAATTATATTTGCTCCCAAACAGGTGTAGTTTTCTGTGTGCACATTTAAGCATTTACTTTTGAAAATCAATAGTGCTCATCTAAATGCTTTCCCTCTACTCAACTCCGCCTTCCTGGAACACCTACTGTGAGTGTGGGGGAAAGTACATGCAAACTCCATGCTTTACGCATTCTTTTCTCTACACAACCACAGGTTGACTTTCAAAAGGTGATTTACATGTAGAAATAAGGGTTTGTGCATTTACTTCTTTTGAAGGTTATCCCCTAAAGGAGAAAAATGTTGCTCTGCAGAAAAGTTCCACAGTGGAAAAAAGCTTCAAATTCTCAGATCTCTGAACCTCTCTGACGTTTGTACAAGAAGAAAAAAGCAGAAGAGAGTAAAAGAGAAACTTCAGAGATGTCATGTTAGAGGAAATCATTTGTGGAATTTTAGAAAGCAGCTGGATATAGGGAAGAAAAGAACAAATTGGGTGTCATCTGCTTGAGAAAAGCCAAAAATATGAAATAGGACAGCCTTGTGCAGTAGAATGAGGTAAGAAAAGAGAGAGAATGTAAGAATGTAATAACTCTTGTTTCATATAAGAGTTTGCTTAACATGGATGTCAAGGTTCTACATTTTTGTCATGCTTCTATTTTCCTTTTGGGCTTTTCTTCATCCAGATTCAGTTTGTTTAATTTTCTTTTTTGGTTTAATTTATTTTCTACACTACCCCCTCCCCAACCCCCCCCCCCAAAAAAAAAAAAAAAACCACCAGAAAAAATAATCCAAACTGCAAAAAAAAAAAAAAAAGGTGGGGGGGGGGGGGGGGGAGGGGTGGCGACTCTACCTTAAGGCTCGACCTGAGCTCTAGGTTCAGTCTGATGCCTGGTACCTGAGTTGGGGCCTATGCTTAGCTCATGGGGTCTGGCTCGAGTCCTGGTTCTGGTGCTGGGCTGAGGCCTGGTCCTGGTCCTGGTGCTGGAGCCAAGCCAGAGATGTGTTCCTGACCGTAGGCCTGGTCCCAGTGCTGAGATCTGAAGACTGGTTCCGGTGCCAGGACCCAACCGGAAGCCTGGGCCCAAGCTTGAGCCAATGCCAAGCATGGCATCAAAGCCTGGCCTTGACATAGAAGCCTGGTCCTGGCACCAAGGCCCAACCTGATGCGAGGTCCCATTGCCAAGGCCTACGTATAGGTCAACCCGAAGTCTAGCCCAAGACCTGGCAAGTGGGGCCTACTATTTATTAATTTTTTATTTATTTAACATTTTTCTATACCGACATTCACACGAGGCATCACATCGGTTTCCAGATAACAGAAAATTCAGCCAACTGGGCTTTGCATTGTAACTGATATTATAACTGGGGGGGAGAAGGAGGTAACTTGGAACTTTAAGTGTATGCAGGAAAGGAGGAGGGAAAGAAGGTGGTTTATTTACAGGATGCAGGCTTTATGTACATTCTATATATTCTATTATGTACATTCAATTAACAAGGTGAGGGGGTGGTGGAGAAAGGCTGGGGGGAGGAGGGGAGGAGGGGGGGCTAGGTTAGAGAGAGAAGGGAGGTAGGGGGGTGGGGAAGGGGAGGTGGGGGGGGTGGGGACAGGGAGGGGGGGAGGGTGTAGAAGAGGAGAAGTGGATATGGGTGGGTGGGGTGGATAAGGAGTGGGGTAGAGGGAGGGAATGGAACTGGGAGGGCGGATTAGGCATAGGCATGCGTGAAAAGCCATGTTTTAAGTTTCTGTCTGAATTTCTTTGGACAGATCTCGAGGCGTAGACTGGTGGGCATTGAGTTCCACAGCTTGGGACCAGCTAAGGAGATGGAGCGTTGTTTAGTGGATGCGAGGTGGGATAGTTTAGGTGGCGGAGTGGGTATTGTTGCAAGGTATGGTGTTCTGGTAGGTCTTGAGGTAGTACGAAGGTGGAGGGTGTCAGAGAACCAAAGCTTGTTTGGATTGTGGATGGCTTTATGTATGAGAGTTAGAGTCTTAAAGATGATTCTTGAGGATATGGGGAGCCAGTGTAGTTGTTTGAGAGTGGGCGTGATGTGTTCGTTTCTGCGTGTGCCTGTTAGTATGCGCGCAGCTGCATTTAGTAGGAGCTGCAGGGGGGTTGTGGCATTTTTGGAAAGGCCTAGTAGGATGGCATTTGCGTAATCTACTTTGGATAGGATGACATCTTCTTTCTTTGTTGAAAGAAGATGTCTACTACAAGGAAGAGTCCTATCATTGAGGCCCATTCTTGGTGCTGGTACCCAGTCCAAGGCCTGGTCCCATCACCAAGGCCTTAGCCTGATGCTGGAGCCTGGTCTGAGACCTGTTCCCATCAACAAGGCTTAGCATAGGCTTGGCACCGGGACCCTGCCTGGAGGTTTAGGACCAGGTCCCCTGACTTCTTCTTTCTTAAATGTTGTTGTCTACATGAAGGATACACCAGAGTAATGTCACTATGGCGCCTTCCTCTGGTATGGATGTTGCCATTTTGATATATATGGCTGTTGAAATGTACATCCATACATCAAAATGGTGCCATCTGCTTCAGAGGAAGGCACAGCAGTGAAGTCACTACAGTACTTCCTTCAAGGGGATGGTATCATTTTAAGAAAATCAACAAAGAAAGAAGATGTCAAAAGGCTTGGTCCTAGGCCTTCAGGTACCGGCATACTGATGGCACCAGAACTCAGGCACAGCCCTGTCATTGGACCTAGGCCTCAGCAACAGAATCAAGCCTTGGGCCAGGTCCCAGGCCTAGGGCTAAATCTTTGTGACAGGACCAGGCCTCAGACCAGGTCTCCAAGATGGGTCTTGGTGATGCGACTAGGGTTGTACAGGGCCATGGCACCAGGCTTAGCTCTAGGCCTTGGCTATGGGAACAGGCATTGGGAAGAGATATTCCACTGAGCATAGGCCTCAGTGTTGGGACAGGGCCTCTGGTACTAGGCCTAAACCTTAGAGATGGGACCAGGCCTCCAAGGCCAGGCTCTGGGACTCGGCTTTTGCCTCAGCAATGCGACTGGGCCTTGTACTAGGCTCCAGCCATGTGCCTGCATCTTAGCAATGGATTCAGGCCTTGGAATAATCCCGTCACCAGGCCTAGGCCTTGATGCTGGGACCAGGCTTTGGATCAGTCTCCAGCACTGGGCCTATGCCTAGGTTGTCTTGATGGGACCTGGACTCTGGTTGAGCCTTGGCAATGGTACCAGACCTTAGGCTGGGCCCAGTCCTAGGCCTTATTGAACAGATATGGCCTTGGGCAGGGCCTCGGCACTGGCCCTAGACTTAAATCTTGGAGTTGAAACCAGGTCTTGAGCTGGGCTGTGCCAGGCCTAGGCCTCGGCAACAGTAACAAGTCTCCTGGCTGGACCCGAGTGCAGGCCCTAAGCTTCTGCAACTGGAAAATCCTCCAGGCCAGGCCAGGCCATTGTACCAGGATTATCCTAGGCCTTGGTGATGGAACCAGACTGAGGCCTAGTTCCACCAGAGGCTTGTTTTGTTTTTCTAAATGCACACATATGAAAATGCTTGAAATGTTTCATGCATTTTTGTAGGAAGCTATTTTTAGTTTGTTGCATTCAGAACAAACCAAAAATGACCTCATTCATTGCATTTTACATGTTTGTTTTAAATGAATGCACATTGCTATTGCTTAAAGTAGGAGTTTTTAGCAAGTCTTCAAAATACCAACATAACTCTTCCATGGCTCTGTGTTGTCTTCTCTTTTAGTCTTATTCCTAGGCATTATCTTTCCCCCATGTAATTTATTTCTCTTTCCTGCTAGGGAGGGGAACACTCTCAATTGTGGGCTGGGGGCATGCTCAGCTGGAAGGCCAGACTGGGCCATGGAAACCTTGAAAAAACACATTGTCCACACTAAAGGTAGTGCTCCAAAATAGATACTGTAAAATAACTGGGTAGCAAAAAATACAAAACAAATCACAGCTCTCAGTTCAGTCGCAAAATATTTCAAAAGGCTTCCCCACTCACAAAACCCCAATGGGTAATATAGCAAAGTAGGACAAATCAGAAAAAAACAATCCAAGCTCCGAAATTCACAGTTCTCAGAGGAGCTTAGCTGGGTACCCCCTTCCCTTCTAGAATGACAGTCCCAATTTTCAGAAGTCCCAACTCCCAGTGGCCTTTCTTCACTCACAAATTTCTCATCTTCTTTCTCCAGACTTTCTGTGGATTCAGGATTAACATAAAGTCTCTCCGAAACCAAAACTTAGCTAACTACAGCTGTCAGACTCCAGACAAAATACCAGCTACTCATAGGGGCTCCAGACAAAACACTTCCGTCCCATAGTAGCTTCTTCTTTCTGTGCTGAAACTCAAACAGGCAACCTTTCCCGTAGATCCTGCAGCCTCCAACCCAGTATCTGGTCCTGTGTCGCCAACTTCACTTCTTCCCTTTCCAAACTCCACTACTTCTTCCATGACTCCTTCCACATCTCCATACTCCTCTAGAACTTGTGAAAACACCTCAGGACTCCAAACCAGGGAGAGGAAGACACTCTAATTCTCCAGCTTTCTTAATCTCTCCCAATCTCCAGTGTTACACAAGCCTCACGGAAAGCACTTTTTATATTCCCTTAGAGTAACACCCCCTTGGTGGGCATAGACCACATTGTCAAGCCTCTTAATAGCCTTCACACCCCTTAACCTTTTGATAATCTTCCTGTTCTGCAGAAGTCCCCTTGTACATTTCAAGTGAACCTTTTACATTTCAAGTGATCTCAATCTGCTAAAAAATCTTGAAGGTGAATTTTAAAAGCCTGACGCACACATCACTTAGGGCATGTGTGAATACATCAGGCTGGTGCAGGCCGAGCAGATTTTGAAGGCCAGCTGGATATGCGTGTACCTACCACTGCGCACACAAATGAAAAGTTGTTTTTTTTTTTTTAAAGGGGAGGGGCGAGGGCAGGGCATGGGCTAGTCCAGGATTGTAACCTAAAATTTGTGCATAAATACTTGCACCCAATGGCGCATGCTGGGGTCCCCTGCCACGTAACTTTAAATCTGCTATGGATGACATGCAAGTTGTAAAACAAAAAAATTCTAGGCAGATCAGCGGGGTTTTAAAGGTCAGAGCTAACAGGGGGGAAGGGAGGCGATTAAACGAGAAGGGTTTAGAAGTTCTATCTCTTAACTGGGAGAACTGGGAACGAACTGGGAAAATGGGTTATGGCATTGGCCCATATGCCTTTTAAAATCTCCCCCATTTCGTGGTAGAAGCGGCATTTGCGTGAACAGATACACATCCACTTAAAATTGTGCAAACGTGCACATGCCTGCATTTATGCACATAAATGATGAACGCGTGAACATGTGCACCATACGCCACTTTGAAAGTTACCGTCCCTATGTTACAACATAAGTCCCATGGTTCAGACTAGGTCTCACAATTTCCCATTATTGCTGTGCCATCTGGTGGCCATACGCCTACACCTACATGTTTACACCCAGGCAGATCCAATACAGTGCGCTCAGCCGAGCGCACTGTTTAACCTGCGGTTGGACATGGGTTTTGGACACACGTCCACCACCCCTTATTCCGTAAGGGGATTAGTGCGTCCCAAAACGCACATCCAACCCCCCACGAAACTAATAGTGCTCATCACATGCAAATGCATGCTGAGGAGGCTATTAGCTATTCTCCCTCAATCCAAAAAAAAAAAAAAAAGTGTGCCCGACCTGCACATTTTTACCCTCAGAAATTAACGCCTTGCCCAGAGCAGACGTTAATTTCTGAGCAGCCCAAAAAAGTGTACAGAAAAGCAGAATATTCTGCTTTTCTGTACTTCCTCTAACTTAATATCGTGGCAATATTGTCGGAGGAATAAAAAGGACAGAAAGTAAAAAAAAGAAAATGTTTTTAAAAAGTGTGCCGGCGGTCAGGTTAGGAAAAGGGACGCTCAATTAATGAGCTCGTAAAATCAAGCGTCCATTTCCTAACCCACTGACAGCTGACCTCTCCTGGGTGTCCGCTGCTAATGAGGCGCTGGGGGCGCATATTTGTCCCTAGCGCCTCCTTGGCAGAGTGGCCCCTCATTTGAATATTCAATGGCGTGCCGAGGTGGCTGGACGCACGTTAGGAAAGCGGGCGCACTGCCGCGTTATTAGATCGGCCTGACTGCTTGGAAGGCCTGGCTAATAGCTCAGAGAAACCCAAAAGCTTTTTTTTTTTTTTTTTAATACAAGGAACTCCCAAGGTTCTTTTGGATAGAGACATGACATGAAAGCAATTGGATGGGAAGAGTTCACAGAAATGAAAAGAAAAACTTTTGGACTGTAGCGTGCAACATTTGTTTACAACCATGGTACATCAGCATGGATATGCAAACTGAAGCCTAGGAGATTGAGCAGCATGCTAACAGTCAAGGGCACTACTGCAAGAAGGCTGTGTCCCAAAGGAAAGGGAAAGAGCAGATCCTGGGTATTTGTTATCAGCTGATCAGTTTTCTACTAAGAAAACTTCCGAATTAGTGGATGGGGAAAGAATGTCTCCTCCTCCAGTGGCAGCTCATTAATGTCTTGCTTTCCAAACTGATTACTAAAGATAACAGTGGATACACTTGGTTTTTTTTTTAAATTTCAGTAAGCTTTTGTAAACATCAGCATTGTGCTAAAGGATTTGTTATCAAATATGGTACCTTCAGGAACTGTAGCAGGAGATCCAGTATTTCCAGGTTCTCTAATTGTTGCTTGGCAAACATGTATTGCAAGGAAGAAGAGTAGTAGAAACCTAGCTGTGAACCAACAGTCTTTATTCATATTTTCAAACTGAACTCTTTTATTGTGTGCTGGGCACTATGAGCCTCAGCCCAGCATCACTGAATAGCAGTATTGTGACATCATTATCCTGAGAGAGGCTTCAAAACCCAGAGCTAAATTATGAAAAACTCAGAGGTGCACCCACAAGCTGAGAGATACACTGCACTGAAATGATATGTTTTACTTTCCTAAATAGATTAAAGGAATAACACCCTAAAATATTGATATGCAACTGTATTCCCACTGTATGACTGGTTGCCTATAATCAAAGTCAAGAATGTGATCATAAGCCAGATGACACAGGAAATGTATATTGTTATGATTGTATATACACCCCATAAATAAAGAAATTAGTAATTTGTGAGTACCATAATCAGACATGGAGTATACAGTGAGCATCCTAATTTTCAGTTAAGGATTGCTCACTGACACCACTTTTTCAGATCATCCTGATCCAGTCCTGGCTTTACCCCAATAGATACTCCACAGGTTTTGTAGTTCTTATTGACCTAAACATCAAGACTATAAGTCCATAAATACTGAAAGGTAAAAAAATCAGGACAGGATTATTCACAAGCCTCCTATGCTGGACCGTATCAAAAACTTTGCTGAAATTAAGTAGATCACATACAGTGCTCTTTCTTGATCCAATTCTCTAGTCACCCAATCAAAAAAAATCAATCCTATTTGTCTGACAGGACCTTTCCCCCCTGATGAATCCATGCTGTCTTGAGTCCAGCAACATACCAGATTGTAGATAGTTCATTATCCTTTCCTTCAACAGAGTCTCCATTCCACCGAGGTGAGGCTAACTGGCCTGTAGTTTCCAGGTTCCTCTCTTGTGAAGTGGGATCATCGCCACTCTTCTCCAATTTGTGGTATCACTTCTGTTTCCAGAGATCTATTGAACAGGTCCTTCAGCGGACCCGCCAGCACATCCCTGAGGTCTCGCAGTACCTGGGATGAACCTCATCCAGTCCCATGGCCTTGTCCACTTTCAGATTTCCTAGCTCTTTCCATACATTCTCTTCTGTAAAGAAGTTTCTTCTACCCCATCTCCATCTACGGTCTTGTCAACCAACAGCGGTCCTTCTCCAGGGTCTTCTTTAGTGAACACCAAACTGAAGTATTTGTTTAATATTTCTGCCATTTCTTCATCTCTCTACACACAGTGCTCCTTTCAGTTTCACTGTACTACTTCTTGTCTCCCTTCTTCCTCTGATATATCTGAAAAATGTTTTGTCACCTAGCTTTACCTCTTTGGCAATCCTTTCTTCCGCTTGACCTTTTGCTTTCCTGATTTCTTTCTTCATCTCCTTTAGTTTCACCAGGTATTCTTCCCTGTGTTCCTCTTTTTGAGATCCTTTATACTTCCTGAACGCTTTTCTTTTTTCCATAATTGTTTTAGCCACCTCCTTTGAGAACCAAATCAGTTTCTTTTTCCTCTTACTCTTCTTTACAGTACAGGCAGAGTCCGAAGCGTCGGCATTGGTAGCATTCCTCCGGGGACAACTTGCCGCGGCCCAGTTCCATTGGCTCCTCTGGAGTGGTCCTGGTTGGGGCAGAGCTCTGCTTGGGAGAGGGTGAATGCCGGGGGCGCTGAAGAACAGGTGAATATCTCTTAGAAGACTGTTGTTCTTGAGACCGCTCTTGGAGGTGGCGGTCTATGCGGCCAGCCAGATCTATGAAGGCATCGAGGGAAGCAAGCAACTCATGAGCAGCCAGCTCATCTTTTATTTGGGCAGATGGAACATAGGCAATCCTCACCCCAATGAAGCTCTGAGGCCAGGGTCTGAAACTTGATAATGTAGTCTGCCAGGGAATGGGATCCTTGGTGTAGGTGAAGAAGAGATGAGCCTGACGTGGCCTGCCTACCAGGATCATCAAAGATGGTGTGGAAGAGGGCCAGGCAGCTGGGCAGGTCCCGCAATATTGGGTCTGCCTGCTCTCACAAAGGGGAGGCCCAGGCCAAGGCCTTGCCATCCAAGAGGTAGAGGATGTACGTAGTCTTGGTGATGGCATCGGGGAAGAGTGCGGGCTGGAGGCAGAAGTGCATGTTGCACTGATTCAGAAAGCCACGACAGTGCGCAGGGTCCCCGGAGAAGCTTTGAGGAGCTGGGAGTGGTAGAACTGGCTGTGCCGCTGGCGTGGGAGAGGAGTAGGCCGGTGTCGAGGAAGCCGATGGGCCAGTAGGAACCGAGGAATCCAGACGAGCGCCGAGCCATTCCACCGCCGAGGCAAGGGTTTCCAAAACCTTCTGCTGCTCGAGGATCTTCTGTGTCAGACCCGGGATGGCCTGCAGGGCGAATGCCTCTGATGGGTCCATGGACTTGGCAATTTGTTACAAGTCCCGTACCGAATGTGGACCCTTGGTCTGAGGTGGAGTTTGCGCTACCTAAGGGGAAAAACCCCCACATGTCTCCACCATCGGGAGGCGAGGCTGGAGAGGAGCAGGGTTCAGCTACAGCTTCACCACTACCAGCCCACCTTCCCTGTGGGTTGAGCCCTTGGGTGCCGGGGCCGGCTGGACTTAAGTGGGCTTCTGCAAGGACGATCCCGGAGGGCAAGGGCGAGGGCTGCTGGAGGTGAGGCGAAGTCTGGCCCAAGGTCAGAGGCAGGCGAGAAGAGGCAAGACAAAGTCCGGTCAAGGGGTCAGAGGCAGGTGGCAAGAAGCAAGACGAAGTCCAGTCCAAAGGTCAGAGGCAGGGAGGTTCATCCGAGAGGAGAAGGAGCAGGAAGGCTGGATCAGGATCGCAGGAACCAACAATGAAGAGATCTGTTGCTAAGTCATCTGCTGGGTGCCCGCCACAGTCTTATATAGGGCAGGAGCCCTGACGTCATCCGAGGGGGCCGGCAGCATCTTCCCACCACGGACCCTTTAAATCCCTGCTGGAGGCATGAGCGTAAGAGAGGGCCTCATGAAGGAGGAAATCGGTGGCGTCCCATGTGACAGACCCAGCCGTGGGGGAGATGCAGACCACAGCGGGAGGAGCTGGGTGCTGCAGCCAGGGAGCCAGGTGCCAGTGCAGACGCTACAAGGCGTCGGAGGGTCAGAGAGGCTGGCTGGGACGGCCCACGGCCGGTACGTGTTACGCACACATTTTCCTTATGATTAAATTGTCCACAAGCTGGCTCTATGGTCATGAACAGGAAACATTGTTTCAAAAAAAGTTAAAAGTGAATTTTAAAAGACTGACGTGTGCCAAACTCGGGAGATACACGCGCATGTGGGGTTTACACGTGCCTGCTGTACTTTAAAAGTCACCTACATCCGTGTGTATCTCCTGCTGCACACACATCTCACTCAGAATCAAAAAGGGGCATGGTGTGGGTGGAACAGGGGCATTCTGGGGTGGGGGCCAAGAGATGTGTGCACAAAAACTTATTCGCCTAGGTGTGCACCCAGTTCTAGTGCCGTGTAACTTTACTTCTGCTATGGAGGAGGTGTAAGTGTAAAAAACAAACAAACAAACAAAAAAAACCCAGTTCTGAGGGTTTTAAAGGTTCAGGGATAGTTGGGGGGAGTGCAGACTATTAAACCAGGAAGGTTTGGAGAACCTGCTGCCCAGGAGGGAAAGGTTAGGCTGGCCATCATAGCCGGCGATTCAATTATTAGAAATGTAGATAGCAGGGTGGCTGGTGGACGTTAGGATCACCTGGTAACTGGTCTCCGGGCGAGAAGGTGGCAGACCTCACAAGTCACCTAGATAGGATTATAGACAGTGCTGGGGAGGAGCCGGCTGTCATGGTACATGTGGGCACCAACGACGTAGGAAAATGTGGGAGAGAGGTTCTGGAAGCCAAATTTAGGCTCTTAGGTAGAAAGCTGAAATCCAGAACCTCCAGGGTGGCATTCTCTGAAATGCTCCCTGTTCCACATGCAGGTCCCCAGAGGCAGGCAGAGCTCTGGAGTCTCAATGCGTGGATGAGACGGTGCAGGGAAGAGGGATTCAGCTTTGTAAGGAACTGGGGAAATTTTGGGGGAAGGGGGAGGCTTTTCCGAAAGGATGGGCTCCACCTTAACCAGAGTGGAACCAAGCTGCTGGCACTAACTTTTAAAAAGGAGATAGAGCAGCTTTTAAACTAGAACAAGGGGGAAAGCCGACAGTCACTCAGCAGTGCATGGTTCGGAGGAATGTATTCTTGAAGGATACTAATGAAACAGGAGAGTTAGGGCATCCTAACAGAGAGGTTCCAATAAAAGCAAATGTTGTCCATGTGCCTATATGTAAAAAATCACCTGAGCAAAAGATTCCCAAATTATCCCTATCAACTGAAAAGCAGGTTGTTAATACAAACAAAAAACACACTTTGAAATGTCTGTATGCCAATGCCAGAAGTCTAAGAAGTAAGATGGGAGAGTTAGAGTGTATAGCAGTAAATGATGAGATTGACACAATTGGCATCACAGAGACCTGGTGGAAGGAGGATAACCAATGGGACAGAGCTATATCAGGGCACAAATTATATCACAATGATAGGGAGGATCAACTTGATGGGATGTGGCACTTTATGTCCAGGAGGGTATAGAGTCCAACAGGATAAACATCATACAAGAGACTAAATGCTCAGTAGAATCTATATTTATTTATTTTTGTTTATTAAAGGCTTTTATATACCGACTTTCTTGATACAAATCAAATCAACTCAGTTTACATCGAACTAAGCAGTAACTATAAACCAACCATACAACAAGAGATAATTTAAAAGGAGCATAAAGTTACATTATAACAAGGATGCCTTAACTGGGAGTAGGAAAAAAAGAGAGGGAGAACAAAGATAAAGTTAAAGTACTATATACAATAGAGCAGGGGTCAGGAACCTTTTTGGCTGAGAGAGCCATAAACGCCACATATTTTAAAATGTAATTCCATGAGAGCCATACAATATGTTTAAAACTAAATACAAGTAAATGTGTGCATTTTATGTAAGATCACACTTTTAAAGTACAATAAGTCTCTGAAAATATTACACCAGGCCTTAAGACACCAATACATCTCCTATTAGGAAAACGGACCAAGTCAGGCTGCTATAGAGTCCTACACAGAAACTACACGCCAGCAGAAAACCTCACCTGAATCACGTGCTGTCCCTCACCTAACATAGAATAAAGAGACCAAAACGCATAACAAGAAGCATGCAGACAAAAACTGAATTGGAAACTGCAACAAGCCAGAGTCTCTGTATGCAGTGTAACAAAGGAAAAAAGAAACATCACACATCCTTATAAAACAAATCAAGAAATATAAAATCATCAGCAGTAAAACTGTACTAACAAAAAGAACATATTTCGAAACAGCTGATGAGTGGAATATCCAATAATTAAAAACTCATATAAAACATTTCCAGATACCAACAAAATATTTCAAAATAGCAGACACAAAGATCCAGTAATGAAAAATAATAAGGATACAAAAATTTTTTTGCTCTGCATACCTGGGAACGTTTGATATCCAGGTGTCCTGAGATTGTTCTGAATTAGCAGGAGGTGGGGTGGTTTGCTTGGAACTTTCTCCTCTCTCAGTCACATACCAGCGCTCTCTCTCACACTGGCTCTCAATGACACACCTATACACACATGCTCTCAGTCACTCACATATACAAATGTTTTTTCTCTCTCACTTATATAGGCTCTTAATTACACATTTACACACATGCTGTCTATCTTTTCACGCTTACACACACACAGGCTTTCAATCACATAAATACATGCTGTCTTTTTCTCTCACACACAGACTCTCATTCACATGCTTACAAACATGTCCTCTCTTTCTCTCATTTACACACAGGCTCTCAATCACATACTCCCTCACCTAAATCAGCTCTCAATCACACACATACACACATGGTCTCTCTCTCTCATTTAAACACAGGCTCTCAATCACATACTCACATGCTCCCTCACCTAAATCAGCTCTCAATCACACAGACACACATGGTCTCTCTCTCTCTCATTTAAACACAGGCTCTCAATCACATACTCACATGCTCCATCACCTAAACCAGCTGTCAGACACACATGATCTCTCTCTTACTTATACACACAGGCTCTTAATCATACATACACATGATCTCTCTCACACACAAAGGATCTCAATCATACACACATACTCTTTCAAACAAACAGGTTTTCAATTACAAACTTACACATACAGGTTCCCAATGGTAAACTTACATTCATGCTCTCTCTCTCACAGGCAGGATCTCAATCACAGACATACTCTCTTTCACATATACAGGCTCTCAATCATTCACATACATGCAATCTCTCACTCACACACACAGGATCTCAAACACACATGCTTGCTCGCTCATTCATTCACTCTCTCTCTCCCCCTCCCCCCCCCCCCCCCCGGGAACTCGCGGCAGCAGCAGCCACCTCCCAACACTAACCTCCTTCATTTTCAGCCCTCGCGGAGGCGAAGGCGGAGTCCCATCGGCCGCGGTTGAAGATTTTCATTTTCCTCCGAGCCGCGCTGCAGTCTTCTTCCCGGACACTAGCGTGCCTGCGCGGGTCTTCCCGCGCAGGCACCCGATGCTCTCCACTTCCTCTTCCGGGCCGCGGGAAGAAGAGAGCACCGGCGTGCTCTCTTCTTCCCGCGGCCCGGAAGAGGAAGTGGAGAGCATCGGGTGCCTGCGCGGGAAGACCCGCGCAGGCACCCGATGACTCCAGCGCTGGCACCCGGCTGACACCCGATGACTCCCGCGCAGGCACCCGGATGACTCCAGTCGGCGTGCTCTCTTCTCCTCCCCCCCGCGGCCCGGAAGAGGAAGTGGTGAGCATCGGGTGCCTGCGCGGAAGAAGAGACCACGCTAGTGTGGTCTCTTCTTCCCGCGCAGGCACCCGATGCTCTCCACTTCCTCTTCCGGGCCGCGGGGGAGGGGGAGGGGAGGAGAAGAGAGCACGCCGGTGCCGCTGACTCCAGCTGTCCTGCCGCGTTCCGCCCGGGCTGACAGCATTTTAAGCCCGGGCGGCGGAGGACCGGGGAGCAGCTGGGTCAGCGGGGAACCGCGAAGTATGGCGACACTTGTCTGCGAGCCAGATGCAGCCCTCAAAAGAGCCATATCTGGCTCGCGAGCCATGGGTTCCCGACCCCTGCAATAGAGTATGGGAGGGTGGCAAGGAGCCAACCTCATGATAACTTATGAGTGTAGTTTAACATTTGTTTATTTACATAAGTGATGGGACAATTTACATGGGTAGAAATCCCATGTGTGTTGGGTAAGAGTATAGTGATAGGAGTATACTACCGTCCACCTGGACAAAATGGTCAGACAGATGATGAAATGCTAAGAGAAATCAGGGAAGCAAACCAATTTGGCAGTGCAGTAATAATGGAAGATTTCAATTACCCCAATATTGATTTGGTAAATGTAACATCAGGACTTGTTAGAGACATAAAGTTCCTGGATGTAATGAACAATTGCTTCATGGAGCAATTGGTTCAGGGACTGTTAGCGTTAAAGATTAGCTTTATTTTATATTATTTTTTCAGCAATTTATTGAAGACAATGCACTTGCCAAATACAGTTATTTTCCGGTATGGTATTCAGATTGTTTTTTTAAGTTTTCAATGACAATGCCGACAGCACAATGACTGATTACACTCACTCACCGGCATGGCAACAAGATCGATAATGCTGTCTACTTATTGTTTTAATATGCACAAATTTCGTTGTAACACATTTTTAGTTATCGTGGCTGACATCCATTATTTTTTTAGTGTATGTTGTAAGAAGATATCCCGCGTTTGCGCACGTGGTTTGTATTTAGAATCTTTATCTCATATTGCACACGTTTTTTCTGCAGTATGTTTTAAAAGGATACTTATTTTGTTGCACATATGATAATATTCATAAAATTATAAACACTTTTGGGCAAATTTAGAACCGAGTCGGACTTCACATTTATATTTACTTTATATTGATTAATCACTGAGTATATTTTAATTTATATAACACTGTAGTAAGCACATTACCTTATTAATGTTGACACATTACCTTATTAATGCTGACAGCGTTTCGTCTATTCATATTGGCTACTTAGTATGTATGCTAGATTGACATTGCCTACCGCTTTTGTTTAAGTTCAGTTTTTAGTTTTTTAACAATTAGTTTTTATCATACAAGTTTTAATATTATTCGCACATTCAAAGTCTGCTTGAATGTAAAGATAGATAGTGCAGGTTTAAGAATGATGATATGGTCTAAAGCAAGCGCTTAGCATTTATGTATTTATTTTTTACGGGGTCATTTAGCAAACCAGCTACATCGTGTATGTACACCTTCCCTCGTTGGAGTCTGGAGCTTCTTTATCTGAAATTGAGAAATTCTAATGGTGGATAAATACAGACCATTTGCACAATTAATTGGATATTGTGAATATGAAGGCTTACTAATTGTTTGTAAGGTAAATGTCTTTTGTTATTTCCCATTATATTTAATTAATTTTTATTAGTATTAATATCAATTTTTTATTAGTATTAATATCAGATTTTTTATCAATATTAATATCAGGCTTTTTATGGATATTATTTACTTTTTATTGAAGCCCGCCTATGAACCTCCAGTGATAATGGATGTCAGCCACGATAACTAAAAATGTGTTACAATGAAATTTGTGCATATTAAAACAATAAGTAGGCAGCATTATCGATCTTTTTGCCATGCCGGTGAGTGAGTGTAATCAGTCATTGTGCTGTCGGCATTGTCATTGAAAACTTAAAAAAACAATCTGAATACCATACCGGAAAATAACTGTATTTGGCAAGTGCATTGTCTTCAATAAATTGCTGAAAAAATAATATAAAATAAAGCTAATCTTTAACGCTAATACGGTATCAATTTTTTATTAGTATTAATATCAGATTTTTTATCAATATTAATATCAGGCTTTTTATGTATATTATTTACTTTTTATTGAAGCCCGCCTATGAACCTCCATGGATAGAGCACATCTATGAATATGCCATTTTAGCCTGAAATAAGGTACGATCGAATCCCTTAATGCATGAGGAGTTTGTAAGACACAATTTATGTTTCCATATGACATGATTTTTTTTAATTGTGGTTTTATTTATGTATTTATTTTATTTATAAAAGGCTTTTATATACCGACTTTCTTGATACAAATCAAATCAACTTGGTTTACATCGAACAAGCAGTAACTATAACCAACCAATAACAAGAGACAATTTGAAGGAGTATAAAGTTACATTATAACAAGGATGCGTTAACTTGGAGTAGGAAATAAGAAGGGGAACGAAGATAGAGTATAATATACAAGGGAGTATATGAGGGAGGCAAGGAGCCGTCCTCATGATAACTTGTAAGCGTCCTTATGATAACTTATATACATGATTTAGCGCTTGTTTATTTACATGATTGCTGGGACAATTCTAAGTCAGGCTGTTGGACTAGTGGCGGGGAAGGCTCGGCAGAACAGCCATGTCTTTAGTTTCTTTTTAAAAGTTAGTAGACAAAATTCCTGCCTGAGTTCCGGAGGCATGGCGTTCCAGATGGAGGGACCTGTGATGGAGAATGTCCGGTCTCTGATGTTTGAGTGTTGTACAGCTTTAATAGGAGGTACATGTAAGGATCCCTTGTGGGCATCCCTTGAAGGTCTGGCCGTCAAGTGCAGTTTGAGGGGGTGTAGCAGATCAAGGGGGGTCTGATGGTGAATATATTTGTGGATAATTGTAAGTCATTTATGAAGAATCCTGAAGTGTACTGGGAGCCCGTGAAGATCTTTTAGAATGGGAGAGATATGCGCTCTCTGATTGGTATTCGTCAAAATTCTCGCCGTTGCATTTTGGAGCAACTGGAGGGGTTTTACAGTAGAAGCCGGGAGACCTTGCAAAATGGAATTACAGTAGTCAATTTTGGAAAACAGGATGGCTTGGAGGACAGATCTAAAATCATAATGGAATAGGAGCGGTTTGAGTTTTTTGAGTACTTGTAACTTGTAGAAGCACTCCTTTGTAGTGTGTTTTATAAATTGCTTTAGGTTCAAGTGACTATCAATAATGACTCCAAGATCTCTAGCGTGGGATGTTTGTATATTGGTTTGCAGTTGGTGTTGGAAGGGACTGCCTTCTGGAGTGATTAGCAATAGTTCTGTCTTGGAAGTGTTGAGCACCAGATTGAGGCTTGAGAAGTGATGATTGATCGCTTGCAGGTGAGAGTTCCATAACCTGAGTGTTGATTCGAGTGAATTGGATATTGGGATTAAAATTTGAACATCGTCTACATATATATAGAACTTAAGTTTCAGATTTGTGAGTAAATTGCAGAGAGGGAGTATGTAAATGTTAAACAGGGTAGGCGATAAGGAGGAGCCCTGGAGGACTCCGAATGGGGTGTTAGTGTGAGAGGATTCCTTGTTCTTGATTTTAACCTTATAGCCTCTATTGCTAAGGAAGGAGTCGAACCAACTAAGGGCTGATCATGCAATTCCTATGTCTGATAGCCGGTTTAGAAGGGTATTATGGTTTACAGTATCGAAAGCTGCAGAGATGTCGAGGAGGGCTAAGAGGAATGACTGTCCTTTATCAAAGCCAATGTAAACATGATCAAGGAGTGAGATGAGGAGGGTTTCGGTATTGTGTTCTTTTCGGAAACCGTATTGTGACGGGTGTAGAATATTATGGTCTTCTAGGTAATTTGAAAGTTGCTTATTTACAATTTTCTCCATGATCTTAGCTACAAACGGGAGATTTGATATAGGGCGATAGTTGTTGAGGTCGTCCGGATTCAGGTTCGGTTTTTTGAGTATGGGTTTGAGTGTGGCCATTTTGAGAGCATCCGGGTATATTCCTTGTGAGAGGGAACAATTGATAATATCAGCTAGATATTTGGAGATGTATTCTGGTATGAGAATCAGAGATTTGGAGAGTATTTGGTCTAGAGGGTGGGTCGAAGGTTTCATTCTTTTTATCAGGGTTTCCACCTCTAAGGTGTGAGTAGGATCGAAGGAATCCAAGCTTGTGTCTGTGTTCAGTAGGTGGAGGGTATTCGGAGGCAGTGAGTTTTACTTTGTTGTAATTGTGTTTGATCTCCCTCTGTTCTCCTCCTTTGTTCCTTTGTTCTTTAATATACACATATTTTTTAATTCATAATGTGTGTATATATATATTGGTTTTTGAATTGTCTTTTAGGTCTATCGCTTCTCTATAAGCTTGAATTACTTAGGTTAGCTGTTTTCGCGTCTGTTTTTAATTATATTTATAAAAAAAATTTTTAATGTAAATTATTAATTTGTATTATTTATTTATTTTATAGCCCCTGAAGCAGCCCTTTGTTGGGCGAAACTCAGGCCTAGAGTCGGGCAATTAATAAATGGATTTTTAAAGGACCTTCGGCTATTCTTTGTTTGATTCCTCATGGTTTAATGGAACACAGTCAACATGGATTTACCATAGGCAAGTCTTGCCTAACAAATCTGCTTCTTTTTTTTTTTAAGGGGTTAATAAACATGTGGATAAAGGTGAACCGGTAGATGTGGTTTATTTGGATTCTCTTTTTTTTTTAATTCTTTATTTTCAATTTTTGAAAATTATCTCAAGAAATAACTCTTGTACAGAAAATTCGATGTCTTTAAACAAATAATAAACAAAATTAAGGCATTTTACAAAATAAATAGAATATAGAAACATAGAAACATATAGAAACATAGAAATGATGGCAGAAGAAGACCAAACGGCCCATCCAGTCTGCCCAGCAAGCTTCACACATTTTTTCTCTCATACTTATCTGTTTCTCTTAGCTCTTGGTTCTATTTACCTTCCTCCCCCACCATTGAAATATCTAGCTTGATTAGTCAGGGGTAGTAGGGGTAGTAACCGCCGCAATAAGCAAGCTACACCCATGCTTATTTGTTTTACCCAGACTATGTTATACAGTCCTTATTGGTTGTTTTTCTTCTCCCTTGCTGTTGAAGCAGGGAGCTATGCTGGAAATGCGTGATGTATCAGTCTTCTCCCATGCCGTTGAAGCAGAGAGCCATGCTGGATATGCATCGAAAGTGAAGTATCAGACACATTTGGTTGGGGTAGTAACCGCCGTAACAAGCCAGCTACTCCCCGCTTTGTGAGTGCGAACCCTTTTTTCTTCTCCCCTGTCATTGAAGCAGAGAACTATGCTGTATATGCATAGTTCTCATACATATGCATAGTTCTCATACATATTCCATTTCATATGCATATTCAAGACATCTAAATTATAAGAAAATAGAGAGGCGGTAATAGAGCGACTATAATAAAAAGGAAAACAAAAATTAACAATAAGAAATTAGAAAAACTAGCCACGCTGGGTAGTACTGTAATGTAAACCAATTCTCTTTTTTTTCTTTCACGTCGGGACTGTTGTGGTTACTTGAGGGGCTCGTGCCCCTAAGAATGCTCTTAAGTGCTTAGGTTCCTGAAAAATTTAGTTATCATTCATATACCCAATACATGCCTTACAGGGATATTTCAATATAAATCTGGCTCCCAACTTAATTACATCAGATCGCATTAGTAAAAATTCTTTTCAACGATTTTGCCTAATTTTAATAACATCAGGAAAGACCTAAATAGGGTGACCATAAAACTGAATTTGCCGATTTCTAAAGAAGAGTCTTATTACATGGTTGCGCTCTGATAGAAAAGCAAAATAAACAAGTAATGATTTCCTTTGATTGATCCCTGTTTCCAGAGACATCTCCAATATATTTGTTGGGTCCAAGGAAAGATTTTGCTCTTCCACCTGTTTGGACTGCTGCAGATAAAAAGCTTTTACAATAACCGGTAAAGCGGCTTCAGGGATTTTTAGTATTTGTTTCATGTAAAAAAATCTTAAACAACTCCTAAGGGGAAATATATCTTATTACTGGAAAGTTTACAATTCTTAGGTTATGTGCCCTTAAGGCATTTTCTACCACCTCCAATCTTTTAGATTTATTTATTTATACAGCTTTTCTATACCGTTATACAGAGAGCCATGTCTCTATCTCTACGGTTTACACATTAATACTATAAAAACAATGAAAATAAGAATAGATTAGAATAAAAATTACATAAAATCAATCAATACAAATAGAAAACCGATGCAATTCTTTCTGATTCATTCAATTTTGATTGCTTTTTTTTCCTACAAAGGAAATCCTCTTATCCAGTTCTTCCACCTTTACATTGAAACTAGAAACTAAATTTTTATTTAGCACTGTTTGGTTTTTTTGTATCCAAAGTAACCTGTGACAGAATTTTAATTGAACTTTCAATTGATTTTAATACGGTCCAAATTCCATCCAGAGTAATATTTTCAAGTTTAGTTGTTATAGCACAAGCTGTAAGAGCTCTCAGCTGATCTTCTCCCACCTCCGCAACAGTTACCTCGCTCAACCCTGTACCTTGAGATGTTAACAATAATTTAGCAGCTTTTTGTGCCAATGGTGTAAGGTCATTGCTGCTCTCTCTACACCACCTAGGCTCAGTCCTCCCGACAGCTGCATTTAGCTGGTCTCTCCCAGGTCTCCAACTCGGATGGCTTCACTGCTTTTGACCCGGGCCATTGGCATAGCCGCTCCTGCTTCCACCGAAGCAGGGGAAGGTATGTCGCTGTCCCCGGGGTGAGCGGGTTTGCATGGCTCTCCGGGGCTGAGAGTGACATCAAGGGTGAAGGGGGACGGCATACGCACCTCTGCCGTTCCCCCAGCGACCAAGCTCTCCGGCATTAAGGTTCCAGCTCCTGAAAAGAACCCGGGGATTTGAGGCTGTCGGGGGTCGATTGCGGGTGAGTTAGTATTCTCACCCCTCAATCTGCCCTTCCTCTTTGTATGAGGCATTTTGTAGCAAAACTACGAAAAATATGAAAAGGAAAAGAGAGCCTCTCCTCCGGCATTCCTAACCAGATCTACACAGCAGCGACATGCATATGTCGGCGAGTGCATGTTATAAAATTTAATTCCTGTGCGCATATTGGCACACACATATGGGGCGGGTGGCATCTCGCCCGCCCAAGTGGAGGGATATTAAAAATACGCATGGTGACATGAACTGGCCTACACCAGTTCCCTCCCAGTCCGCTCCAGTTAAGGAGCGGACTGGGAGGGAACTTTCTTATCCCCCTTCCTACTCTGCCTAATTTTTCCCCTCTCCTCTTTGGAACTGAACAGATGAAGTAAGTTCTGCATGCCGGCCAGCTGCTGGTGTGTGCTTCCCCAGGACAGGGCCTAATAGCTGCTGTCCTGGTTGGCCCCCACGCCGCCCCTGCTGCACCCAAACCCCGCTCCCCAGCCTGCCCCTTTCCAGGAGTCTGGCACTTCAGCACATATCAGGGGATACGTCTAGCTCCATTAATACCCCTATTTGCCCGGATAAATTTTGTGCACACAAAATTTATGAGGTTGGTAAAAGAAAAATTTGAAAGCTCGGCTTTTGTGATTGTAAGTCGAAAAGTTCCTCTCACAAAGGCTTTCATTAGCGACCTCTTTGATTTTTTGTGGATGATGATAAGATCTGAAACAGAGTGGACATACCTGAGGGAGTTGACAGCATGAGACATGATCTATGAAGTTTTGATGAGTGGTCAGCTACTTGGTAATGACTTTTCAATGGTAAAAAATGCAATATTAATGCAAATAAAATAAATCAAAATGTCACAGAATTTGGCCAAAATAAAACCAAATGACACATGGAAAGTGAAATGAAACTCACAATGAAACAAACTTTTTTTTCCCCATGCACAACCTCTTAAAGAGTTCAGGAGTCTTACCTCTAACTAATTTTTTCTTCCACTCGCACCTTTTACTTCCTGATTACCTTCAGCTTCACCAGATATTATTTCTTGGGTTCCTCTATCAAAGATTCCTTGAATGTTTAGAATGCTATTTTTCCCCATACTTTTTTGCCTACCTCTTTTGAAGCCATTTCAGTCTCTTTTTTCTGCTTACTTTTATTTATTTTTTTAACAAAAGCATTTGTTTGCTTTTTCCTCTTTGCTTCTTTTAATTTAGCCTACTGTTCTTCTATTTCACCTATGTCTTCCAATCCTGTCAATTTCTTCTTGAGGTGCTTCCTCATCTTACCGAAGTTGGTATTTTTGAAATTCAGGACTCAGACTTTTTGTATGCATAGATATGATGCGTTGATAGCACAATATTTAGCTAAATCTTTATTGTACCCAATAAAAAAATGACTCAAATTTTATTTAAAAAGTATCTAGATTTTATATAAAGGAAAAAAAAAATCTTGAACCTAACCTATTATCAATTCTCCAGGCTCCTGCTATTTTGCGGTTGCAGGAGAAACCTCATAATTAACCTGATACCACATAATTTACAGTCTGCTGCACAATCAGCAAACCTGCAGCTCCCCCACCTCTTAATTCGATCATCTGAAGAAAGGAACTGGGTGCCTGCCATCAGTCTCAGCTCTCTGCTTCCTGCTCCAGCCCCTTCTCTCACAAGCAACCTGCAGGAAACAAGAATGGGTATGGCTGAGGAAGGAGAAACAGTACAAAGGAGAGAAGAAACACTTTGCTCCCTAATCCAGCACCCCCTCCTGTCCTGAAGGGAACAGGAATGGAGGCGGGAATTTGGAGTGAACAGAGAAAGCTGTCAGAATGTTTAATTACTCAAAGATCTCTTAAATTAAACCAAAGATGATTTTTTTGGCATAATTTCTGGATGAAGTGATGGAATTATTTAAAAGGACATCTTTATCAAAAGGTTCTTGCATCTGCATATATGGTCAACCATTAACATAGATCTGCATTTGTTTTGGAAGTCTGCAACTGCTGGTATCCCACAGCTGGCAGAGATGGCATTAAATTTCAATTCATAGAAGCCTTGATGACGGCATAACTGCTCACAAATGTGTGCTAAGTCGACCCCTTTTTGTGCCTGTTATCAAGTGGCCTATGTGGAGACAATGTTCAAAGAATTATGTGGGGTTACATACATACATTTAATGTAGCATATCCATTAGGGATGTGAATCGTTTTTTGACGATTTAAAATATTGTCCGATATATTTTAAATCGTAAAAAATCGTTAGAGGCACGCTACAATAGGAATTCCCCCGATTTATCGTCAAAAATCGTAAATCGGGGAGGGGAGGGGGAGGGGGAAGGGGGGAGGGCGGGAAAACCGGCACACTAAAACAACCATTTTGCAATACGGCAATACGGCCATACGGCCGGCGCCATTTTGCAATTCGGCAACGAGTGCAGGAGGTCGGTCCCGGACCCCCGCTGGACTTTTGGCAAGTCTTGTGGGGGTCAGGAGGCCCCCCCAAGCTGGCCAAAAGTCCCTGGGGGTCCAGCGGGGGTCTGGGAGCGATCTCCTGCGCTCGTGACGTCGGGGGACAGGAACCAAAATGGCGCCGGCGCCATTTCTAATAACGCAGCCGTGGCCCGAGAGTGGAAGATCACACCGGGACCCCCCCACCGGACCCCAGGTAATTTAAAACATTTTGGGGGGGTTCGGGAGGGTGGGGGATTTATTTTAAAGGGTCGGGGTGGGTTTTAGGGTGTTTTAGTGTGCCGGTTTTCCCGCCCTCCCCCAATTTACGATTTAAACGATTAAAAAAAAACAAAACAAAACCGTGCCGATCAGATTCTCTCCCCCCTCCAGCTAAAATCGATCGTTAAGACGATCGATCACACGATTCACATCTCTAATATCCATGCATATGTAGCATGAATGTACATACAGTATATTATATCCTACTTTATAAACCTTGAGGTCAATATTCAAAGCTGTTTGGATAGATAAGTCACAAGTTATCCATCTATCTCCAGGTTATCCAAGTTATCCATCTAATTCAAATTTTTCCATGTAATTGTACTTATATCCCATGTTCCTTGTATCGCCACCGAGCGAATTTGCAGTTTCATTTTAAACCGGTGTGATTTGTATTTTATACAGGAACGTCGGTATAGAAAAGTTAAAAATAAATAAATAAATAAATAAATACATAGATTTAAATATTGACCTCTTTAAGATTACACGTGTACTTGAAGTGTTAGCAGGGGGAAAAAGGGCAGTTTAGGGTATTCTAGTGTGGGGTTTGGAAGCACATGAGGAAGTTGTTATTTTGTGATATACATGCATACATTACCAAACTTGACAATACACTTTTACATCTACTAATTGACTTGTGCAATTGAAAGTGCACTTGTCTTTTGTCTATAGTTTTTGGGTAGGTGGTCTGGGAGAACTGGTGGGGGTTCAGGGTGATGAACTAGAAGGTCTAGATGAATTTGTGGAGGTGTAAGGGAAACTGCAGAATCAGCTCAGCATGTTTGACATGCAGCACAGAGCGGGATGACCTGACTAAACCATCCTTGAGTCTGGAATGCATAGTTTAGACTGGGACTGTTGGCATAGATCTGATTCTAGGATAGTGAGTAATCCTGTCCCACATACACACGGTCTAGTTTGGCACGCACACTTGTTTACATTAGGCTATAAAAGACAAACAGCTATGGCCCAGAGAGAGAGAGAGAGAGAGAAACCTGCTGTTCCTTTGCAACATGCAAAGTGATGCTTCTCCTTTGCAGACGTGCAAAGTGACGAGACCCCTTCGCCTGTGATGTGCTCTCTCCTTGCCAGGCTGATGACTAAAAGGGTGTTGTGAGTATTGGCCAAGATACAGTGCACACACAGATGTATATGCTTAGTACTATTTTTATGCTTAGAACTGTATACCTTTAATGCTTAGCATTGTTAAGATTGTATATTTTAATGCTTAGAACTGTATATCAATAATGCTTAGAATTGTTACTTTTACTAAGATTGTATATCAATAAACATATTATTTTTACTTTTACCTTGTTCTCGCTTACCTCATTCCTTACAGGAGGTCTTGGCAAACTGGTGATTCCAGTTTGCCAAGACCTCCACAAGTAAGTATTTTCAGAACAAGTATTGCAAGTATTTTCAGAACAAGTATGTGCATACTTTATAAAACACCTGCCTCCATATTCTTTTGTGAGTTATTGTGTACAAATGTGTAAATGCTATAAAATGGGTAGACAAAAAATGCATATTCTTGCATTACAAATATACATATGAACTGGTATTTTTATAAACTGTGCAAGTCCCGCCCACACAGTTTATTGTAAATCTCTGTGGGCCCACTTATGTGTGCAAATGGTATACCACGGACAGTTTTGAAAGCTGGGCTCTTTATGTACACATATTTTTTGTGCAATTAATAGCATGATAAACTACTGATACTGATACTGAAATAATATACTCGGAAAGGGGAGGACTTTTTCAAGAAAATATAAAACAGGATGATTGCACTGTATTTCAGTTCAAGACAAAAGTGACATTTCATAGTTAAAAGTTTGTAACAAATGTCTTTACTTGATAAAGAGTTGATTTTTGTACTTGGTAAATTGTTTATTTGCATATAGTTTCAATATTGTTTAAAGACAAACAATATGAGAAGTTTTCAATAATAAATTGCCCTTTTTTGCATAGTCAGAAATGTGAATCTTTATGCAAAATTATGAAAATTTGTCATGGAATTGCCACAGAATTTGCTAACTCTTGCTGCAGAATCTTGAAAAATCTGCCAACGGAATTTAAGGGCTGTGCATATAAGAAATGCAGTAAACTACAGTACTTTAGTTTCAGAATATTGGGGCGGATTTTAAGAGCACAGCTCGCCTAAATCCGCCCAAATCCGGGCGGATTTAGGCGAGCAGGGCCCTGCGCGCCGGTGAGCCTATTTTACATAGGCCTACCGGCGCGCTCAGAGCCCCGGGACTCGCGTAAGTCCCGGGGTTTTCGGAGGGGGGCGTGTCGGGGGCGTGTCAGGGGGCGGGCCCGAACCGTGCGGCGTTTAGGGGGCGTGTTGGCAGCGTTTTGGGGGCGGATACGGGGGCGTGGTTACGGCCTGGGGCGGTCCGGGGCGTGGCCGCGCCCTCCGTACCCGCCCCCAGGTCGCGTCCCGGCGCGCAGGAGGCCTGCTGGCGCGCGGGGATTTACGCCTCCCAGAGGGAGGCGTAAATCTCCCGACAAAGGTAAGGGGGGGGGGCTTAGACAGGGCCGGGTGGGTGGGTTAGGTAGGGGAAGGGAGGGGAAGGTGAGGGGAGGGCAAAAGGAAGTTCCCTCCGAGGCCGCTCCGATTTCGGAGCGGCCTCGGAGGGAACGGGGGTAGGCTGCGCGGCTCGGCGCGCGCCGGCTATACAAAATCAATAGCCTTGCGCGCGCCGATCCAGCTTACTTTTGCTTGCGCCTGATGCGCCAGCAAAAGTAGGCCAATTCGCGCTATTTGAAAATCTACCCCATTGAGTTTAATAATTCTGTGACTATATTGGAAATTAAAATAGCTTCTGGTATATTACTATTTCTTAAATTTTACATTACAGTGCACTTTATATTAAAGTTAGACAACTAACTTTGAGTTAGTTTGCTTTGTTTGGAAAATATCCGTGTAATAAATAGACATTGGATCCAAAATACTGTGCCACAATGTTACTGATTTTTCTGATGGAGTCCCCTGACTTGCCCTAAAATTAAAAAAATAAATACCAGATGGCATGTGGTTTTTCTTAGCAATTATTTAAAAAGGTGGATATTTTAATAAAATACATGTGAAAGTATTGTTGTCAAATAAAGAAAACACAGCCTTTAATTGAGACAAGGTACGCAACTCCATTTTTTCTGTGCAGATACCACAGATGCCAAGGATGCCACCATGGATGTTTTACGGAAGCGGATAGAGTGCCTTTGAGGTTTGTGGTTCTGGGAAGGCTCTTGTGGCGGAATCTGAAGGATCCTCTCAGAAGGCTTTCGTGGCGGAATCAAAACTGTTTTACATTCAGGTGAATGAGTCTTAGTGCTTGAATTAGTGGAAGTCTCAAAATAATCTCTGGATGGAGGTCCTACAGGGCTGCCTCTTAACCCATTTCCTTCTTCTTGTGCGTCAAATGATGTCCTGCGTGGTCTTTCAGACAATAAAGACGTCTCCGCTGATTCAATGCTAGAGTTAGAGGAAGAACGGAATGAATCCAGTAGAGGAGATATTTTCTCAGCAGGCAGAATAAAAAATTGTCTATCAGGGTCTTCTGTACTGGAAATCCTAAATATAAACATTTAAAATGTATAAGTATTTTATTTTTCAAGTAGTATCACAGGTATGTTTGACTCCAAGAAGCACTATTCATTGTTTTATCAAAAGAAATTCTGTATTCATTTTATAAGTTTAGTTTATTTAATACTTTTATTCAAAGCACTTTTATAAAAGTCATAGCAACTGAAATAAGAAGGAAATGGAATGACTAAATTGAAAAAAGAGAAATCAGGAAAATATATAATCATGGAATTTGGGCAGACTGGAGTTGAGTCTTGAGACTCATTTAGATTTACCCATGGAATAGAATGAGTAAATATAAATCAGTTATTTACTCTTTCAAAAATACAAAGATTAGGAGACACTCCATGAAGTTTGTAACTAGTACATTCAAAACAAATCGGAGACAATTATTTTTAACTCAAAGCACAATTAAGCTCTGGAATTCATTGCCAGAGGATGTAGTTAGTGTATCTAAAAGGTTTAGACATGTTCCTGGAGAAGAAATCCATAAACTGTTATTAACCAAGTAGGACTTATAGAATAGCCATTACTTAGCACTGCACAACAACAACATGGGATCTGTTTACTATTTGGGATCTTGCCAAGTACTTGTGACCTGAACTGGCCACTGCTGGAAACAGGATATGGGCTTGATGGACCCTTGATCTGACCGAGTATGGCATGTTCTTATGTTCTTAATCAAATTAAATGACTATATGGAATGGGCCTTGATTAAAAAGAAGAAACTGCTGAGAAACTGGGGTGTGACAGATAGATCATAACAGAGAATATACCAAAAAAAAAAAAAGAGGATATGGGCCTGGGAACATTTGGAAAGTAGATCCCTAGACTCGGGATATAAGAACATAAGAACATAAGAAAATGCCATACTGGGTCAGACCAAGGGTCCATCAAGCCCAGCATCCTGTTTCCAACAGTGGCCAATCCAGGCCATAAGAACCTGGCAAGTACCCAAAAACTAAGTCTATTCTATGTAACCATTGCTAATGGCAGTGGCTATTCTCTAAGTGAACTTAATAGCAGATAATGGACTTCTCCTCCAAGAACTTATCCAATCCTTTTTTAAACACAGCTATACTAACTGCACTAACCACATCCTCTGGCAACAAATTCCAGAGTTTAATTGTGCGTTGAGTAAAAAAGAACTTTCTCCGATTAGTTTTAAATGAGCCCCATGCTAACTTCATGGAGTGCCCCCTAGTCTTTCTACTATCCGAAAGAGTAAATAACCGATTCACATCTACCCGTTCTAGACCTCTCATGATTTTAAACACCTCTATCATATCCCCCCTCAGTCGTCTCTTCTCCAAGCTGAAAAGTCCTAATCTCTTTAGTCTTTCCTCATAGGGGAGCTGTTCCATTCCCCTTATCATTTTGGTTGCCCTTCTCTGTACCTTCTCCATCGCAATTATATCTTTTTTGAGATGTGGCGACCAGAATTGTACACAGTATTCAAGGTGCGGTCTCACCATGGAGCGATACAGAGGCCTTGGCCTTTGGGAGGAGGGTTTGAGTGTTTTGGCAAGGCCCTGGCTAGGCCTGGCTCAGCCCAGCCAGGCAGGTCTGTGGTTGTCTTTGCAAGGCAAGAGAGAGGGTTGAAGGAACTCTGGGAGGTCCATTTTTTATTTGTTTTGGAGGTGTTTTTTGTTTTTTCAATGCCTTTTTTTTGTCAGGAAATTACCCAAACCCCCCAAAAACATTAAACAAACTGAAAAAATGATCTCCTCCCATAAAAAAACAAACAAAAAACCCCCAAGTGAAAGTGTTTGCTCTGCATATCCCAACCAGGAAATGGAGAGGACAATCTGAAAGTGTTCACACCAAACATTTGAAGAAGAGGCCTATTTTTTCTTGAAAGCACAATGTGCATCCCAATTGGTATCACAATCTGCCAAGAATTCAGTTTTCGCCACACCAATATAGCTTTTAGAATTCTGCACTATAATACCTGATTCCAAAGTTATGCCAGTAAACAGAAAGGCCAGAAAGCTAATACATTTTCTTCTGGCAAGTCTGTGTGTCTGAACCTGGGACCTACCATTGGAAAGGCTGCCATTTACAGAACTTCACTGGAATAGGCTCTGAGGCCAAGAGATGCTCACATGCTCCACCCGTGTCCTTGCTTGCAGCAGTTGCTGATTCAGACTCTTCTGCTGCTCCCCATTAGTCTTTGGGTTGAAGAGTTGACCTAGCACCAGGGGCTGGGACCAACTCCACTCCAGCAGCTGTTAGATGCTCTCATCTAATGGGGACTGGTTTGCAGCTCCTCTTTCCCAACTGTAGCGTCTGCCAATGTAGACTCATCAGCTCTGCCCCATGGAAAGAAGAGCTGACCTAACAGTGAGGAAAGATCTTCCCTTTGGGAATTATGAGGGAAGTATGAGGGCTTGGGGTTTTTTTGGTGATTCTCTTTAGATTTTGGTGCTGTATTGGGTCATTTAAGCTTCCCCAGAAAGTAGGTTATAATATACATATGCTTTTCTCACCTAGATTAACTTCTGTTTGGGAAGTTAGTCTCCCCCAGTGGTGAAAGGTTTTTTTGTGTTCTGTTTTTGGTTAGATAGAAATGAATACGCATTAGGATTTTTAGATATGATTTTAGATATGATTTTATAGAATGATTTTGTTATTTATTGTTTTTCTATTGTTTCATGTATTTTCTGTTGTTGTTATTCTAATGATGTATTGAACTGTATTGTTTAGTCTTGATCTATTGTAAGCTACTTTAAGAAATCTTTGACTGAAAAGGCAGGGTTCAAGACTAGAAGTGAAATAGAAACCAGGGATTGAAAGTACGCAAGACTAATGCTGTGAATGTCAGAACATGTAAGGAGTAGGATTTTAAAGTAGAGTGGGGTGGTCAACTCTGGTTCTCAAGAGCTACAAACAGGCTTGGTTTTCAGGAAATCCATAATGAATGTGGATAAGATATATCTGTATACAATAGATAGGGTGCATGCAAATCTATCTCATGCATATTCATTTTGAATATCCTGAAAACCAGACCTGCTTGTGGCTCTTGAGGACCAGAAATGGCTACCCCTGAAGAGAATTCTGAATGCAGCCAATGTAATTCTCAGAGTTATCATGTATAGCAGAGGTGAGCACATCCAGAGATCAAAGGCCCCTAACTGTTCAGATTTTCAATATAACCTTAGGGGCAGATTTTCAAAGGGTTACGGGCGTAACCCCGAAAACCTGCTCCTGTGCGCACCGAGCCTATTTTGCATAGGCTCGGTGGCGCGGGCAAGCCCCGGGAAGCGCGTATGTCCCAGGGCATTGAAAAAGGGGCGGAAAGGGGGCGGGGCGTGGGCATGGCGCCGATCCAGGGGCAGGACCGAGGCCTCCGGCACAGCGGCTGTGCCGGGAGATGGTGCGCCGGCAGCCAGCCGGCATGCACAAGATACGCCTGCCAGAGGCGTAAAACTGAAAACAAGGTGGGGGAGGATTTAGGTACGGCTGGGGGGTGGGTTAGATAGGGGAAGGGAGGGGAAGGTAGGGGGGAGTGGAAGAAAAGTTCCCTCCGAGGCCGCTCCGGAGCTCGGAGCGGCCTTGGAGGGAACGGGGAAAGCCATCGGGCCTCCGCTAGGGCTCGGCGCGCGCAAGGTGCACAAGTGTGCGCCCCCTTGTGGGCACCGACCCCAGATTTTATAACATGCGTTAGGGTTCATTGACCAGAATTACCCAGTCCTGACGTATAGGAGGGGTGCATTTAGAGGAACATGTTGTAAACTTTCAAAATATCTATAAAGGAAAATGAGAGTCTAGAAGGTTAACAAACAGGAAATCACAAAACTCATGAGTTGATTAATAATCAGATAAAGGATTCAGTGATATGTATGGTAGGAAATGTTTGCATGAATGAGAGGCTCCAAAGGTTCATATGGCAAGGCTTGACTCAGGGTAATGTCTCTGAATGGGTTCATTTTGCACAGACCTTGACAGAAAACAACCTCACTCATAAGCCAGGGTATGTTGAGGAATGCATAATCTCAGTCTTTTAAATTTACTGCTAATGACCTCAAGCTATAACCATATGAAATACATGGGGCTCAAATGAAAAAGCAGGGTGGAATTGTAAGTCACTTAGTATATCTAGTTAGCTATGATAAGCATTTATCACACAAAAAATACTCTTAACTGTGTGCCTAGTGTGCCTAGTGTGGTAATATTGAGCAATATTATACATATCTCACTTTATATTTTCAATGTAATGTGGGTATGGTAATGAGCTGCTTTGCATTCATAAGCAATGCAAAGCAGCTCATTAATAGCTAATTCAATGTAAGTACCTCAAGCCATGTTGATTTCCAGAAAGTTAGCTGCAACTCAGGAATTGTAGCCAACTTTCAGTTAGCGCATTGGGTTGCTAATGCAAATGGACTGAAAATGAAAGGGCTACAATAGCTCTAAGAACTAGGAGTGTGCAGGGAAAAAAAATGTATTTTCATTTTTTTGGTTTGTTTTCTTCCAACGAATTTTGGTTCGTGAAATGTTTGATTTATTTCATTCGTGTGATAAAAAAATAAATCAAACATTAAAAAAAAAATAAAAAATGGCCCCTAGGCCCGGGCCAAAGCCTTGGTCTATGCTGGAGCACAGGCCCAGGCTTGACCCCACGGCCCTGCCTGAAGTCCAGGTTCTGATGCTGGGGTCTCAACACAGACTGAGGCTTGATGAGGGGCCCGGCTTGGAGGCTGGATCCTGACACCTTGGCCTCGGCCTTATGTAGGCCAGGGCTATGGTAGGTCACCATAACCTTGGCCTTGGCCTATGAAGTCTGACTGCTTGGCTTCAGCATAGGCCTGAGCCTGGGCCCAGTTACAATGCTACAAACCAGCCTGGAGGCCAGGTCCAATACTGGAGCCTTGACCCAGACCCAGGATCGATGCCTGGACCTCAGGCTAGGCTGGAGCCTGGACCCAGGCCTAATGCGAGGGCCTGGCCAAGAGGCCAGGTTCCAACATTTGGGCCTCAGCCTAGGGTCAAGCCCAGGTCCAGAGGCCAGGCCTCAGAGCAGGCAATGCCATACATCAAAATGGCACACTCCACTACGGTCCCATTGGATGGTTTCAATTGAAGAAGAAAAGAATTCAGATGCGTTGGGGCTGCTCTGGGGCCTGAGCTCCAGGCCTGGACCTGACCCTATGCTGAGGCCCAGTCATCAGGACCCAGCCTCCAGTTTAGACACTGGCGGTAGGAGAGGGTCCAGGCAGAGGTCTCGGTGGTGGGACCTGGTTTCCAGGCCATGGCATCGGGCCTGGACATGGTCTCTGGCCTAGGCTGAGGCCCAAGCATCAGGATTAGGCCTTCTGCTTCCATGGTTACTTGACAAATCAGGTGAATTTGTACAGGGAGGGGCCTTGGGCCCCCTGAGTGAAACAAATTGGCCTTATTCATTACATTTTGTACATTCTTTTTAAACGAATGTACATCCTTACTAATTACACCCCTATCTAAATCCCTCCCGAGTACGGTAAAGGATATATGGTTGACAGATGGTGAAAGAGAGAAATATTTACTGTATGTGTGATCTGTGATGAAATGAGATGAATGATGAAAAATGAACTACCTGAAAATGAGTGTAATAAAATGAGAAGAGAGTTTAGGATTGCATCTATAGGAATCCAACTAATAATGGGAAGGTGGAGAGCAGAAAGAAGGCAAATACAATTGGAAAAAGAATCAGTCCAAGGGTTTGAAGAGATGCTGGAAGAACAGATTGGTTTACATTGTGAAAGTCAGACAAAGATCCTAAAAGCTAAAAGCGGGAGAAAATAAAACATGTTTAGCAGAGAATATGCAGTTAGATGAACTTGATGACATGCTGCTTCTTAGGGTGGGATGGACAAAAACAGATTGTAGCAGATCTAGCGGGAAAAAACAACATGGAAAATATACTTCTTTCATGACTGAAGGAAGGAGAGGGATATGAGGGCTTTTTAAGATCTAGGGGGACTAAGGACAGAATTGGAGGTGGATGTAAAAATTCCGTAGTTAGAGATTAAAAAGACTGTAAGTCATTCAGAGGGTGCAGCTTAAGAAGGGAATGAATTGGATGGGAAGTGCAAGTGGTGATGGGAGTGATGGTAGGGGGGCTAATCTTAAACTGCAGTTTATGGTTATTTACGGAAGTTTAGTTCTAAAGCTTGGAGGAAATCAATAGAAATAGAATGATTGCTTATTGAAAGGAGAGTTCCAAATAACATCAAGGGCCTGATTCACCAAGATCTCTTCCCATAGATGCAGAAGGGGGAGAAAAGGCTTAGTGAATCAGGCCCAGGCTACTATGCAGGGGAGTAGTCAGGATGCAGAGAATGAGAGAGGATGTTGTTTAGTAAGATGTTTCAGTGTACAAATGGATGTTCCATGAAAAATGTATGAATAAATGTTAAGTGACAGAAGAAAAGTACATAGTTGCTCTGTCTATCTCTTTCGGCTCATTTCTTTGTGAGATTTAATGTGAAAATGTACTGAAGCTAGAGACAGCTGAGATAGGTATTGATTTCTTCCATAAATTTTATTCGGTAAAAGCCCCATTATCCGGCACTTAACCAACTGGAAAGCTCAACTTACCGGCTTCTAGCAGCTGGGCTGCATTTTTTTTTTTTTTGCTTCTGCCAGAATGGTAATGAACATTACGGAGACAATTGGCTTTTCTCTGCATTCTCCTCTCCAGTATTATTATCCCTTCCCGTTTGTCCCCTGCATGCTGCTGCCTGGAGCATGAAGAAGAGGGATCTCGGACAGCCACCGACCCTTGTTCATGCCAGATAATGGGCTTTAATGGGATGTGGAATGTTCTTACTGAACCTAAACTCTCTGATTGGATGAAGTTTTCTAGAAATAGAAATAAATCTTGGCATTTATAGGCTAGTATGAATACTGGCTTGGGTTACAAATCTGATGATTCGCTGCTACCTCTCCATCATAGATTAGTGCCTATAAAGCATATATTAAGTTATTAGCCCTAATGAAGCAGCTTAAAATAAATCTTTTCAAAAAGTAAAGTACAAAATAAGTTGAGACCCTTCGAAAAATATTCATTTGATCATTTGTTTTTTTTTCCCCAAAAAAATTCCATTTTATTGTATCCCTGTAGGAAAATAATTATTCTTCCCTTTGCCTCCCTTGTTTCCTGATAAACTATAAGAATGGGTTATTAGGCCTGATTTAGTTAAGGTTTTCACCTACTCATTATCATGGAGAAAATGGGTCAGCCTCAGAAATTAAAGTTACTGCTATTTTTTTTTAAGATGAATGTTATCATTCAGCAATTTTGTATCATTTTGAACGTCAACGTCTAGTGAAGTCATTTATCGCACAACTTGTTTTTGGAATGTGTGGTGCAGTTATGTATTCCATAAATGACTAGGATTTGAAATAATAGTTGCTCATGCTGCAGAGCATAGACAAACAAAATGGGCTGGATTTTAAAAGGCTTACGAGCACAAGTTATGCACCCTTAAAAAAAACCCCTGCATGCGCCGAGCCTATTTTGCATAGGCTCGGCGGCGCGCGCAAGCCCCGAGACGCGCGTAAGTCCCGGGGCTTGCAAAAAGGGGCGGTCGGGGGCGTGGCCAGGGGGCGCGGTGTCGGCTTGGAGGCGTGTTTGGGGGTGTGGGGGCGGTCCAGGGGCGTGGCCGAGTGCCTCGACACAGCGGCCTGTGTTGGGACCTGCCGCGGCAGCAGACAGCCGGCGTGCATAAGTTACGACTGCCCGGAGGCAGGCGTAACTTCACGGATAAAGGTTAGTAGGGGGATTTAGGTAGGGCTGGGGGGTGGGCTAGATAGGGGAAGGGAGGGGAAGTGGAGGGAACGGGCAGCACGCGCAGGGCTCGGTGCCCGCAAGTTGCACAAAAGTGCACCCCCTTGCTCACGCCGACCCCGGATTTTATAAGATACGCGCGGCTACGTGCGTATCTTATAATATCCGGTGTACATTTGTTTGCGCCTGGTGCGTGAACAAAAATACGCGTGCATGCTGTTTTTAAAAATGTACCCCAATATGTGTAATTCTATTAAGAAACAGCTGAGTGGGGCAGGTCTAATAAATCCCATACTGACCTCTGGGAGATCCAGGTTCAAATTCCCTAGCCTGGCTCTGGGTTCGCAGACCGGCCTAGCTGTGGGAATGCTGCAGAGGCAGCCCACACAGCTCTTCACCCTTCCACCAGGGCACACATAGAGGTGAATTTTAAAAGCCCGACGGGCATTAATTAGCAGATATGCTAAGAAATAGGGCTTGCGTTGGCCGAGCAGATCTTAAAAGCCACAGAGATATCTCTCCCACAGCGCGCATATCTTGAAAGTTTTTTTAAAAAGGGGTGGGGGTGTGGTCCGGGAGGTGCATGGGCATTTCCGGGCCTGAACCAAAGATGTGCGGCATAAATTCTGATGCGACCCAGTATGCACCATAGCCCCCTGCCCCGTAACATTACTTCTGCTATGGATGCAGCGTAAGTTAAAAAAAATAAAGAAAACTAGGCAGATCTGTGGGGTTTTAAGGGTCGGGGTTAACTGGGGGGGAGTGAAGGCTATCAAACCAGAGGGTAGTTGGAGGACCTCTCTTTTAACTGGGTGAACTGGGGTGAACTGGGGACAAAGTGGTAAAACTTTTGAGCGACACAAAAAAGAGTCATCTATAAAAATCTAACCTGGTCAAGCGTCACGCGCCTAGCGTCACGCGCCGAAGGAGCGCGACAAAGGGGCCTGCCCCTTTGAGCGCCCCTTCGAGCAGCCCCTGCAGACAGCCCAGAAGGACATAGATGTGGCTCCCTGCACACTCGGACATCTCTAAGCATTACCACCGCACCGCTTTCTCGGAATGAACAGTGAAACTCCCGGATGACCAGCCCAAGCAACACCAGGCTAAACAAAAATTCCTTTCCCGTATTGAGGGATCCTTCCTCTAAATGTTTGATGGTTTCCACCAACTTCTCACATGACTATGATAATAGCTGGTTCGTCCATTATCCTCCTAACAGCAAGTAACCTAATTGGTTATTTTGAAACCAATGTGAACCCTCATAAGTCACCTAACCCTTCCCTATGTGTAGAGAAACGTACGCTGTAACTTACCATATTCCATCTGTACTTTATTCTTTCAGAAAACGCTAACCACATCCTGCCACGATAGTACCCTATCCATCGCCTTACATCTCCTCCTTATCAGACCACTGAAAGGAGCTTGAATCTTAACCGCTACCCATAGCACAAGCACCCTCTACCCTTTCAACGACCCACCTCCCCCCTCCTGAAATGTGTCTCCCCACTATACCCATCATACACTACCCCATGCGAAGGATTGTCCACCCAACACACAATCACACCCTCACACAACATAAATCACTAGTGCCCATCATGATCACACCCCTCACACAACTATTGGGTCTGGCCACCCTAGCCATCACCCTCTGCAACGCCCAATCAATCATAAAGAAAGCACCAATCCTACAAGACCTACTCACAGACACCAGCCCTGATATCTGTGCCATTACTGAATCATGGCTAAAGAACTCAGACCAGGTCTTCATCAACCAACTCCCAACACAGACATACGACATCTTCTCCATCCCTAGGCCCAAAAATAAAAGAGGAGGTGGCATTCTCCTTGCCGCCAAGAAATACCTGCACCTCAAACTACAGACCAACTCCCCCTCCCCCCCGAGACTCGAGATTGGGCTCTTTAAATCTAAAACCCTGCAGGTCTGCCTCATCTACGCCCCCCCCGGCATTCTGGAACAGGACCCGTCCCCCCTCATTGAATACATTACTAACAATATAAAGCCAGACACCCCAGCAGTAATACTCGGAGATTTCAACCTCCACGTAGACATCCACCCCCTCACCACATCCTGCGAAACCCTACTTGTCTCTCTCAAAGCCCTGGGCTTTAAACAGCTCATCACCAATCCCACACACAAAGCTGGGCACACACTCGACCTCCTTTTTGCTAATACTAGCTTCTCTACACCCCATGCACCAATCACCACACCCATCCCCTGGTCCGACCATTGCCTCATCAACGCCCAGCTCAACATCAACACCAACATAAATGCCTCCAACACCAAATCACACAAAAAGACAATTTCCTACCATAGACCATGCTCCTCAGAAGAACTCTCCCAAGCCTTCAATAACGTAAGTGAAAACCTCGACCTCACCAACCCAGATAATGCTCTCCTGTCATGGGATAAGCTTACTGCTGACATAGCCAACAACATCTGCCCCACCATCCACAAAGTAATAAACCCCAACCAAACAGAAAGAAAACCATGGTACACCTGTGAACTCAAAAAATTAAAACAAGACCTTAGAGCCAAAGAACGCTCCTGGCGAAAACAACCCACCCCCACACTCAAAGTAGCCTACAAACACACCCTACACCTATACCGACAAGCAACACTCCACGCCAAACGTGACTTCTATGCAGCAAAAATTCACAGCTACAAATTCAACCCTACCACCCTATTCTCCTATGTAGCAGAACTCACAAAGTCCACCACTCCTTCCCCCCAGGAAGATAATAGCATAGAGAAATGCAATAAACTAGCAGATCACTTTAAAAACAAAATCACCAACATTCTCAATCGTCTCCCCCCCAAACCCACTCACATCGACCTCCCACCCACCACCAACAACATTAACCTCACATCCCTTGATCTCACCACTACGATGGAAGTCAACGCCATCCTAAAAAAGATGCGGCCAGCCACCCACATCGCCGACAACATCCCATCTAAACTCCTCCTCACTATCCCTTCCGTCATAGCAAGACCGTTAGCGGATATCATAAACTGCTCCCTTACCTTCGGGACGGTTCCCGACCCGCTTAAACTCGCCATCGTAAAGCCCCTACTAAAAAAGCCCACCCTCGACCAAAATGATCCAGCAAACTACAGGCCCATCTCCAACCTACCTTTTATTTCTAAAATTCTGGAGAAAGTGGTCAACACACAACTTACCGACTTCCTAGAAGATAACAATATCCTCCACCCCGCCCAGTACGGCTTTCGCAAAAACCGAAGCACGGAAAAGCTCCTACTTGCAATAACAGACACCATCCTAAAAGGCATGGACCACGGCCAATCATACATTCTAGCCCTCTTAGATATCTCAGCAGCTTTTGATACGGTGAACCACAAAATCTTAATATCACGCTTAGCAGAGATAGGCATCTCTAACACAGCCCTATCATGGTTCTCCTCCTACCTTGACCACAGAAAGTACTTAGTCAAACTTGATAAATCCAAATCCACACACATTCCTCTTTCACAAGGCGTACCCCAGGGCTCCTCCCTTTCCTCCACCCTCTTTAACATCTACCTTCTCCCTCTTTGCCACTTATTATCCAAACTGGGACTAAAATTCTTCTTGTACGCTGACGACGTACAAATACTTATCCCCATCCAAAACTCCCTCAACGAAACCCTGCACTTCTGGGAGACATGCCTCACATCTATCAACGCCCTCCTTTCCAACCTACACCTTGCACTCAATACTTCAAAAACTGAAATCCTAATTATTACTAATCAACCCAGCTTATCCATTCACCAACTGCAACAGAACACTTCACAAAATCTCACACCTCCGGCCACTGTCAGAGATCTAGGAGTTCTCTTAGATACACAACTTAGCTTCAAATCCCACATCAAATCACTCCTAAAAGGGGGCTTCTATAAACTCCAAACCCTCAAAAAACTTAAGCCTCTCCTCCACGCACATGACTTCCGTACCGTTATGCAAACCACTATACTATCAAAACTTGACTATTGCAACTCACTGCTAATAGGCCTTCCAGCTTCCACAATCAAACCCCTCCAAATCTTACAAAATGCCATGGCTCGCATCCTTACAAACTCAAGAAAGACTGATCATATTACTCCCATATTACAAAACCTCCACTGGCTACCAATCACCTATCGCTCTCAATACAAAACACTTACTATCATACATAACACGCTATATAAAAATAACTCCCCCTGGATCGAAGATATGCCACACTTCCACCAGGCCAACCGTCCTACCAGAAACTCCCTTGCGGGCACCCTCCACACCCCTTCACTCAAAATTGCTCACCTCACAAACACCAGAGCGAGAGCCTTCTCCATCGCCGGCCCCACCCTTTGGAACTCCCTCCCCACCGAGCTCCGACTAGAACCTTCACTTAATCAATTCAAAAAAGGAATCAAGACCTGGTTATTTAAACAGGCCTATCCCAACGCCTCTCAACCCTAGCATTTGACTTCTCCTCAACACTCATTATTTCCCTCTCCCTAGTACAGTGTCCCCCCGCCCCCCTACACACCCTCCCTCCCTCACCACCCCATCCATTTTATGGCTTCCTGATATTCAGTCACCACCTCTCCTTCCCATCGCCACCACCTGCCCCCTTGTACAGTTCCTACCCCACCCCGCCTCCCCTATGCGCTTCATCCCCCACCCCGCGCTACCCCCCCCTCTGTCGCCTCTTGTATATAATTAATTTATGTCTAACCTGGTTAACCACATGTAATCTCATTTAATAACTGTGGCGCCCGTTGGCTCTACAGTAAAGTTGTCACCTTTTAACTTCCTATCCTTCCTCCATCTATCATTGTAATTTCCTTTCTCAGTTGTCTGTAAACCGACATGATGTTTTTTTTTTTACGAATGCCGGTATATAAAAGTTATAAATAAATAAAAATAAATAAAACTGGAACTGGCATTAGCACACACCCCTTTCATAATTCTCTGATTTCCACAGTAGAAGTTGGATTTATGCGCACATGCATGCACCCGCTTACAATCTGGTGCACACGTGTGCGCAGCCAGGCTGTTTTATAACAGGCGTGCGAGTGCGCGCATATGTTATAAAATGATCGCGTACCTGGGCCTGTGTATGTGGGAAAAAGTGTGCACAGGCGCTGGTTTGAAATTTACCATCATATTGTACAGGGTTGCAGAAGGATTGGTAGCTTGTGGTCCCTGGAGGCGCTAGATGGCAAGAGGAAAGGATCGCCAACTGTCTTCATTTTTTCAGGATAGATTCATCCTTTCCCAGTTTTGCCACATTGCATGCATGGACTCATAGCTCCAATTTTGCTATTAAAAAAACAATTATGAATACATGAAAAGCAGGACGACAAATTCCACCCTGTCCTGAAAACAACGGAGCTTGTTAGCTACCTTAGGGAGTAGGGTTGCCAACTGGCTCTAGATTTTTTAGGACAGGCCGATCCAGTCCATGTTTTACCCTGCTGCCTGCATGGGTTTGTACTCTTGTTATTCTTAGGTAAACCGATAGAGGAAATAGAATTACAAGTCCATGCAGGGAGCGGGGTACAAAACAGGACTAGAGCAACTCATCCTGAAAATCTGGAGCCAGCTGGCAACCCTATGAAAAATGGGGGGCAATCACTTGGGTATTTGTGAATGAAGGCTCAAGATACTGGAGCCCTAGTAGATGACAGAGCCAATTGGGCTGGAAGAAAAGAAACACAAGAATATCTGAGTTCTTAAAGCAGTGGCTCAGAGAACTTGCCTTTTAAGGCTGGATACTTACCTTCCATTGTTCTTGGGTTGTTGAGAGACCACACAGAAGAGAACCGCCAGCAGGATAAATATCATCATCAAAGATGACGTCATAGCTGCCACCACCAATTTTTTCCTCACTTCTATTTCTTCTGATAGCAATCTAACAGTTTTGTTGTCAGTCATTACTATGGATTCTAACCAGAAATGAATAAAATCAGTTGAAAAAGCAGGGTGAGGAGGTATCATACATGCTAAAGAAGTGTACCAGGGTCTATTCTTGCTCAGAAACAAGCAAAGGTTCTTTTCACCTGCAATCACTTAACGATACTGTACATACATATCTGCGAGAGTGTTTCTGTTCATATTTATGAAATGTATATATTTTATCCTATTTAATTAAATTATTCATTTATAAACATTATACGGTAGCTACAGTGGTGGACCAGCAGGCTCCATTCATGTAGATGGAGTCCTGGTTCTACTCTATTGCATGCATTGACTGGTAATTCTGATTTCCCTAAGAAAAGCAGAAACAAGGAGTGGTAATGTCACTTCCTTCTTTAAGCCATATTGTGTAATAAACCTTGTAGAGCAGCTATGTTTTATTGAAAAAATGAATTTACTAAAAAAAATCACTCCCTCTGTTAAAATCAGATCATGGTGTAATGTAAATATTAAGTTCCTGCCACAATGTTCAAGTCATACTGGTTGTTCTTATCCTTCTCTTTCTCTTACTATCATCAGTTCTTGCAGAGGCAAAGGAAAATCGGGCTGTTTTCTTTTTTCTCTAATATACCCACAAAAGTTACCAGCACTAACATTCCAAAGTTAGAATATTATGAAGGATTAAAATGCAGCTAAGACTGATTGAGTCATTTGGTTCTTAAGGCCAACAATTGTCTACTTCTAAATGCCCCAGAAACTCTGAAGAAAACATTGATTCTATGTCAGAGAGGACTTTATCTCACCGGATGGCTGCCTAAACAGCCAACAAAGTTGACTCAGTCAGTAAACCTTACTTCTAGCACTGGAGAGAGAGAGAAAGAGAAAAATGTAGCCTACACTACATAGTGCTTTTCATCATAAATCAATGGCATTCTCTCTCTTCCTTGCCCTCACATATCTAGAAAATAAAAAACAATATGGTAATATCCATAAAAAATGTTTTGTGGCAGGTGGTTCACAAATGATTCCCAACTAAAAAAAGTAAAGGTCAGTTTCAGGTGACTAATTTACAGCAGATGGCTGTCTAGCTTTTGGGAGCTGGATTCCCATCATTAGGTCAGAGAATTGCTTTAGAGCTGCGGTTCTCAAACTTTTCCCATTGGACACACTTGGCAGACCACTCTCATGTGTGACACTGCTCATTACAATCCATGGCACAGATTTTTAAAAAGGCCCCATATTACTTTTATTGTTGAGAATGACACAAGTGAAAGATAAGTACTCTCTCTGAACAGAAATTACATAAAGTAAACCTCCCCTATCAGATTAGCACCAGCTTCCAGGACTCAAACGGTAACCACCTTACCTAGGAAAAGGCACCAAGCCAGGCTGCTATAGAGCCCTACACAGAAACTACACGCCAGCAGAAAACCTCACCTGAATCACATGTTCTGACCCTCACCTAACAAAGAATAAAGAGACCATAAAGCATAACTAGAAGCATGCAGACAAAAACTGAATTGGAAACCGCAACAAGCCAGAGTCTCTGTATGCAGTGCAACAAGGGAAAAGAGAGACATCACCAGTCCTCATAAAACAAATCAAGAAATATAAAAGCAATAGCAGTAAAACCATACCAACAAAAAAACAGATTATTTCAAAACAGCCAACATTTATAGACACCAATAAAATATTTCAAAACAGCAGACACAAAGACCAATAATTAAAAATAATAAGGATACAAAAATGCTTTGGAGAATGCATACATGGAAACGTTCGATTTCCAGGTGCCCTGTATTGTTGTGAATTAGGAGGAGGAGGAGGTGGTGGTAGGGTTTTCTTGCAACTTTCTCTCACACAGACCCTCAATCACACACATGCTCTCTCTTACTTACGTAGGCTCTCAATCACACAATTTCACACCTGTTCTCTTTCTTATTTATATACCCAGGCTCTTAATCATACATGCACATGCTCTCTCTCAATTCCACATACAGGTTCTCAATCACACACTTGCTGTCTCTCACACGAAGGATCTCAATCACATACACATACTCTCTTTCACACAAACAGGGGTAGCTTTTAAAAGAAGCGCGCGTGGCATACATGTCCGCCCGAATTTATAACATGCGCGCGAGGACGCACACGTTATAAAATCCGGGGCCGGCGACCGCAAGGGGGTGCACAATTGTACACCTTGTGCATGCCGAGCCTCGCTGCCTTCCTCCATTCCCTCCCCCTAACCTAACCTTCCCACCCCTTCCCGTAACCTTTCCCCCCCTAGCCCTACTCTAACCCCCTCCAAAATGTTTATCCTACCTTTTGCGCTTGCCTCCGGGCAGGTGCAAGTTGCGTGCGCCTGCAGCATGCTGGCACGTGATCCTCCGACACAGGGGCGATGGCCGCTCTGTCTGAGGCCTCTGGCCCCGCCCCTGGACCGCCCCTTTTGTAAAGCCCTGGGACTTACACGCGTCCCAGGGTTTTACACGCATCGCCGGGCCTTTTTAAAATAGGTCCGGCGCGCGTAAGGCAGTTTACGCGTGTTACCTTTTTAAAATCCGGCCCACAGTCTCTCAATCACTCACATACATGCTGTCTCTTTCACACACACACATACACACACACACACACAGGGTCTCAAACACATGCTCGCTCACTCACTCTCTCTCTCTCTTCCCCCATCAAAGGACAACTAGCGGCAGCAGCAGCAGCCTCCTCCTCTTCCAGCCCTCACTGCCTCAAGAAAGGAGTCCCATTGGCTGCAGGGGCTGATGTTGCTCCGGGCCGTGCTGCTCTTCTCCTTTGGGCTGATGCTGCACGCACCTTACTTAGCATGGTCTCTTCTTCCTGCACGTGCGGTGGTCGCTGCTCACCACTTCCTCTTCCCGGCTGGGGGGGGGGGCAGGAAGAAGAGAGCATGCTGCGAGTGCCACCGACTCCAGCTCTCCTGCCGCATTCTGCCCGGGGCTATCAGCCTTTCAAGCCCGGACAAAGGAAGAGTTGCCATCTCGCTGGGGCAGGGGGAGCAGGTGGGCCAGCGGGGGACCGGGAAGTGTGGCGACACACTGGTTGAGAACTGCTGATCTAGACAGTAGAAATCTACTCGGCACTGTAGTACGTTAGGCCAATAAAAAGGTATTGTTTGTTGACCTATATTTCTGTGTTTGCCAATAGACTACTATAGCAAACACACTACTTTCTTCATGCAAAAGAAGAAATCAGTTTTCCCCTGTCCTTGTTATAATCGGAGTCGGATCAACAGGATGTCCATGTGTTGTGCTGTTTCTTAGTAACCATAAACAAAAGACTGAAAGCAAGAGCAAGAAGATTGGTATAAAAGCCCTGCAGCAGTGTACCAGTGGAGCAGCCTACTTTACCGCTCTCTCTTTTTATTAACACAAAGGGGCCAATGCAATACAGTGCGCTCAGCCGAGTGCACTGTTTAATCCGCAGTTGGATGCAGGTCGTGTAGGCGTGTCCACAGCCCCTTATGCTAAAAGGGGATTAGCGTGTCCAATGCACTGCAAAACTAATAGCGCTCATCACATGCAAATGCATGCTGATGGAGCTATTAGTCACCCCAGATGCAAAAAAAAAAAAAAATGTGCATCCAATATGCACATTTTTGCCTTCAGAAATTCAGCATCCATTTTCTTAACCAGCGGACAGCCGCAGACAGCTGACTTCTCCTGGGCGCTTGCTGTCAAGGAGGCACTGGGACGCGCAATCGATCCTAGCGCCTCCTTGACAGCGCGACCCCTAATTTAAATATTGTATGGCACCCCCAGGAGAGGTGACTGGGGGCGCGTTAGGAAAGCGGGCACTGAACACTCAGCGCCCGCTTCCAGTGCATTTTTTTTTTGTATCGGCCCCCAAGCTGGGAATGGGCACTGTTGTTTACAGAGCCCGGCAAATAATATTTTTGACAGAATCTTGATGTAATAAAATATTTTATATATTAATGATATAGGAAGTAATTTTCAAAAGAATTTACATGTATAAAACTAGTTTTTTTTATGCGTCAATGAGCTTGAAAATTTCTACTTTTATTTGCATAACTCCTTTGAAAATTCACTCCATAGGGCTGAATGCTATGCGCATAAGTGCACTTTTGAAAATTGCTGCTATATATACTACATTTACTCATGTAGCTCCTTTTGAAAATTACCTCCGATTGGAGGAAAGACTAAAGGGAAAACTAGTAAAAACTGCAAGCAATGATTCTACCTGACAGGGACATAGAGGTGCAAACAACCTGGAGGATTTCACCTTTATTTAAATCTTGTGGAAATTTAGAAATGTTTTTCCCAAGATCCACTGGGCAAATCCATTAGATTGTTCCCTGCACATCCAAAGCAAATCTAAAAATATCTGCATTGGATCATTAGAATAGCAGTTCTCAACCGGTGTGTTGCGACACACCAGTACGCTGCCAAGAACACGCAGCTGTGTCACCACACTTCCTGGTCCACCACTGGCCCAGCTACTCCCCTTGACCCTGGGAAATAAGAACTCAACCTCTGGTCGGGCTTAAAAAGCTGATAGCCTGGGCGGAACGCGGCAGGAGAGATGGAGTTAGCGGCAGTAGCAGCCTGATCTCTTCTTCCCGCCTCCCTGCGGCCCACTAGAGGAAGTGGTGAGCAGTGGCCAGGCATGGTTTTACTGATATTGATTTTATATTTCTTGATTTATTTTGAGGAGTGGTGAAGTTTCTCTTTTTCCTTTGTTACACTGCATACAGAGACTCTGGCTTGTTGCAGTTTCCAGTTCATTTTGGTCTGCATGTTTCTATTTATGCGTTTTGATCTCTTTATTCTTTCTTAAGTGAGGGTCAGCACATGTGATTCAGGTGAGGTTCTCTGCTGGCGTGTAGTTTCTGTGTAGGGTTCTATAACAGCCTGGCTTGGTCCATTTTCCTAACAGGAGGTGTATTGGTGTCTTAAGGCGTGGTGTAATATTTTCAGTGTTGCCTTTTCTTAGGTAAGGTGGTTAATATTTGAGTGCTGGAAGCTGGTGCTCTTCTGGTATGGGATGTTTACTACTTATGTAATTTCTGTTCAGAGAGAGTATTTATCTTCCCTTGTGTCATTCTTAACAGTAAAAGTAATACAGGGCCTTTTCTAAAATTTCTGCCATGGATTATAATGAGCTGTGTGTCACACATGTGAGCGTTGTCTGTCAAGTGTGTCACAATGGGAAAAAGGTTGAGAACCATTGTGTTAGAAGATTGGATGCCAGTCTACCAATCCATCCAAATCCAAGTCAAATTGTTGAGACTTCTCTTTTAAATAAGCTACACTGATTTGATTCAACGAACCTTCAGAATTTTTCCAGGTTCATCAAATTGTTCACCAAATCTATTTTTTTGTTTTCTTTCTCCCCCTTTTTTTCCCTCCATCTTTGAATTTTCCTCCCAGACAACACACTCGGGTGACTCTAGGGAACCCTTGCGAGATCGATGGCTGCCAGGGGTACCGCATTTCAGGCATATCCTCAGTGCTACTTTTTCGCAGCAGTAACCTCCACATTAAGAGCACCCTCTTTTCTCACTCTCTGTCACCTCATGCCACCTCACTAGCGTAGTCAAGCCCAAAACCAGGATCTCTCGCACTGTAACACACAGTGCTGTGATCTGGGAGGTTGGGGGGGGGGGGGGGGGTTTGAGGTATTGACCAGTTAGGGGCAGGGGATGGGGGCTTGAGTTTGTGACTTAGGGGGTTGGGGTTTTGGTATCAGGGGTCAGGGCCACATTTTATTGTGCGTTTTCAGGATGGGCGAAGGTGGGGCCAGGGCCATCACCACACAGTTCTTTTTTTAAACATTTTGGAGTTGTCAGGGCCATTTCTATTGATGGCCCCAGGTTGAGACAGGGGTCAGCACTGACCCCGCTCAACCTCCTGTTTGACTGTGACTTTTTAAAAAAAAATTTGCTCCTACCATGTGACAGGGGCCGACCAATGGCACCAGTAGCCCCTGTGCCATAGTAAGGGCAAAGGCTATCGGCGCCATTATGAATACCGGCAGCTGACGGCACAAGTGCAGGAGATCGCTTCAGGACCCCCGCTGGACCACCAGGGACTTTTGGCAAGTCTTGGGGGGGGGGGGGGTCAGGAGGGTGGGGGTTTTATTTGTTAATGATAGGTTGCATTCGTGGGGGGTCACCATACGTTTCAGGAACCCATGAATGCAAAGAATAGGGACCTATACGTTGCGGATTGCGCATTCGTTCAAAACAAATGCACATCCCTAGTTGATGGAACAGATCTCCCTGCAGGATCTCCCTACTTCCAGAAGATACTGTAGCCAGGATAGCTAATCAACATCTGGCAGATTGAAATCCCCTAACAATAGCACCTCCCTTTTCCTAGCAATTTTGTTTATATCCTTACTAGCCGTTAAGCCCGTAACAACGGGCTCGGTCCGTTTCCTTCCCACTCCCTCCCCCTCATTCTCCCTCCTCCTTCACTCTCTCCCCCCTCCCTCTCACTTCCCCCTCCCTCTCTCTCACCTTCCCCCTCCCTCTCCTCCCTCTCCCCTTCCCTCCCACCCCCCTCTCCCTCTCTTCCCTCTCCCCTCACCCCCTCTCTCCCTCCCCCTCTCCCTCTCTCTCACCTCCCTCCCCCTCTCTCACCTTCCCTCCCTCCCTCCTCTCACCTCCCTCCCTCTCTCACCTTCCCCTCCCCCTCCCCCTCCCTCTCTCACCTTCCCCTCCCCCCTCCCTCTCTCACCTCCCTCTCTCTCTCTCACCTTCCCCTCCCTCTCTCGATCCCCTCCCCTTTACGATCGTCCACAACCGGCAGATCTCGGGGGGGGGGGGAGTCCCGCGCGCGCGGCGCCGCCGCCACTTCTCCTCCCGCTCTTGCCGGCAGATCTCAGGGGGGGGGGGGTAGGGTGTTACTCCCGCCCGCGCGCGCGGCGCCGCCACTTCTCCTCCCGCTCCTGCCGGCAGATCTCGGGGGGGGGGGGGGGGGTGTCACTCGCGCGCGCGGCGCCGCTGCTTCTCCTCCCGCTCCTGCCGGCAGATCTCGGGGGGGGGGGGGGTGTCACTCGCGCGCGCGGCGCCGCTGCTTCTCCTCCCGCTCCTGCTTCGCGGCCGCCGCCGCTCCTGCGGCCCCACCGCCATTTTTTTTTTCCGGGCACGCACGGCTCTGACCAACGTGCTGGCCCGCACATGCGCGGTAGAGCTGCTCTCTACTGCACATTTGCGGGCCGTCGGTCAGAGCCCATTTATAAGGTAGATCATTAAATCTCTGTTATGATGGAGGTCTGTATATTACACCAATATAAAGAGATGTTCCATTTCCTCTTTCCAGTGTTTCCTTTTTAACTTGTAAGCCCTGCAATTCTGTTGCTATAATATTTTTTATAGTGCTATCACTCCTCCCTACTCAGTCATTCTTGAATAGATTGTAGCCTGATATAACAATATCTCAATCATGGTTTCCATTTACCATGTCTCTGTGACAGCCACTACATCCAAGTAGGAATCACTTTAGACTCTGAACTGAACCTTAAGAAGCATATCAACAACATAATAAAAGAAGGATTCTATAAGCTTCAAATACTAAAGAGGATCAAACCTCTCCTATACCCTCAAGACTATCGTATGGCATTACAAGCCCTCTTGTTTTCCAAACTAGATTATTGCAATGCAATACTCCTTGGTTTACCAGCTTCCACTGTTAAACCACTTCAACTTCTACAAAATGCAGCGGCAAGAACACTCAACAACAGCAGAAGGTCTGATCACATTACCCCAATTCTCAAGGAGCTACATTGGTTGCCAATCTCCTATAGAATTCAATATACAACTTTATCCCTTATCCATAAAGCTTTATATAACAACAAAACAGAATGGATGGATGTAGTACTTCATTTCCAAATCCCACAGAGAAATCTGCGCTCCAAGAACACTGGCCTTTTTATAACTATTTCCCCAAAATTAACCCACCTCAACTCAACCAGAGAACACGCTTTCTTAATAGTCGGACCACTTTTATGGAATACCCTCCCTACTGATCTAAGACCTGAGCCGACATCACAAACTTTCAAAAAGAAACTAAAAACATGGCTCTTTAAGAAGGCATTCACAATATAATAAGAAGAATCACCACTCAACCAAATTTTATTTGCTTCTTATATTTTTCTTTGCTTCCCTTATTTATTAATTAAATCTCCCTCTCCTTGTTTTACTCTCTCATTTACCACTTTCTATTACAATGTAACCTTTTTTCTTTATCAACTTGTTATATGTAAACTGATGTGATGACATATGTTGAATATCGGTATATAAAAACAAATAAAATAAGTTTCTACCATGACTGTTTGTAGATCCTGGACTTTATATCCCTTACTTATGAGCATTAGCGTACATGGTTTTCCAGATATTGCCTTTTTTTTCCCATTTCTATACAAGTGTTTATGTTTTACTTACCTGAGGACTTTCACTTGCCTTGGGGCTTTGTTCACCCATCCTCAATGATCTAGTGTAAAGTCCTCCTCAGTAGGTTTGCCAGTCTGTGCTGGAAAACACTGTGTTCTTTTCTAACAGGTGGATCCCATCTCTGTTCAGCAGTCCTTGAAACATCATCCCATAGTTCAGGAATCTGAAACACTCTTGTTAGCAACATCTATGCAGCCGTTCATTCATCTCTAGAATGTGAGCTTCCCTGCCCGGGCTTTATCTTTGACTGAGAAGATGGAAGGGAATACCACTTGTGCACCTATCTGCTTTATCCTCTCTTCCAGAGCCAGAGCCATAAGGTCACTTTTGATATGATCTGTGAGCAGAATCATTTATTCTAATATGGATGACTAATATCGGATAGTAGTCAGTAGGCTTGACGATTTTCAGCAATCGCTCCATAATGTCTTGGATTTTGGCAACTGGCAGACAGCACACTTCTTGGGACAACAACATGTCTGGTTGAGAGATGGATGCCTCTCAGAAGTGAATCACAACCACTACTCTCTGTGTCTTAGGTTCTGTGGGTGTTTAGCCCGCAGCTTGAGGTTGGCAAGTTTTGGCTACTCCTCACCCTTGGATGGTTTCTTCTCCTCTGCTTCCCGGGCTGTATACCAGTTCATTTCAAGGGAAATCAGAGTCAGGGTATAAAGTCTACTGACTGTAGTAATGAAGATCCAACTGTACTCTTGTGATCCAGTTTCACCTTCCCCTCTGCTTGAGTTTTCCATCTTTGACGCCTTGATAAGCATTTCATCAATGTAGTCCTCATCCTCCCAGATGTTTCTCAATCTTGCCACATCTTCTCTGAATTCCACCATCTGTTTTCTGAGGACGTCAATCTGCACATATCGTTCACATCTTATCTGTTCCTCACTGTGGAGTTTGCTCTATGGCTGGCACTAGGGTATATCCATGCAGTGTGGATGTTTGATCTATGGCTGGCAGCTGTGCTATATCCATGCAGTTTGAACAGACTGATATCTGGTCCTCACTGTGGATGTTTGCTTTATGGCTGGCAGCTGGGGTGTATAAGAACATAAGAAATTTCCAAGCTGGGTCAGACCAAGCCCAGCATCCTGTTTCCAATGGAGGCCAAACCAGGCCACAAGAACCTGGCAATTACCCAAACACCAAGAAGATCCCATGCTACTGATGCAATTAATAGCAGTGACTATTCCCTAAATCAACTTGATTAATAGCAGTTAATGGACTTCTCCTCCAATAACTTATCCAAACCTTTTTTGAACCCAGCTACACTAACTGCACAAACCACATCCTCTGGCAACAAATTCCAGAGCTTTATTGTGCGTTGAGTGGAAAATAATTTTCTCCGATTAGTCTTAAATGTGCTACTTGCTAACTTCATGGAATGCCCCCTAGTCCTTCTATTATCCGAAAGAGTAAATAACCGATTCACATCTACTCATTCAAGACCTCTCATGATCTTAAAGACCTCTATCATATCCCCCCTCAGCCATCTCTTCTCCAAGCTGAACAGCTCTAACCTCTTCAGCCTTTCCTTATAGGAGAGCTGCTCCATCCCCTTTAGCATCACAACTATATATTTTTTGCGATATGGCGACCAGAATTGTACACAGTATTCAAGGTACAGTCTCACCATGGAGCGATACAGAGGCATTATGACATTTTCCGTTCTATTAACCATTCCCTTCCTAATAATTCCTAACATTCTGTTTGCTTTTTTGACTGCTGCAGCACACTGAGCCGACGATTTTAAAGTATTATCCACTATGATGCCTAGATCTTTTTCCTGGGTGGTAGCTCCTAATATGGAACCTAACATCGTGTAACTACAGCAAGGGTTATTTTCCCTATATGCATCACCTTGCACTTGTCCACATTAAATTTCATCTGCCATTTGGATGCCCAATCTTCCAGTCTTGCAAGGTCCTCCTGTAATGTGTCACAATCCGCTTGTGATTTAATTACTCTGAATAATATTGTATCATCTGCAAATTTGATAACCTCACTGTTGTATTCCTTTTCTGATCATTTATATATATATTGAAAAGCACCGGTCCAAGTACAGATCCCTGTTTACCCTTTTCCACTGAGAAAATTGACCATTTAATTCTATTCTCTATTTCCTGTCTTTTAACCAGTTTGCAATGCATGAAAGGACATCACCTCCTATCCCATGACTTTTTAGTTTTCTTAGAAACCTCTCATGAAGGACTTTGTCAAACGCCTTCTGAAAACGCCTTCTGAAAACTCGGTTCACCTTTATCCACATGTTTATTAACCCCTTCAAAAAAATGAAGCAGATTTGTTAGGCAAGAATTCCCTTGGGTAAATCCATGTTGACTGTGTCCCATTAAATCATGTCTTTCTATATGCGCTACGATTTTGATCTTTAGAATAGTTTCCACTATTTTTCCTGGCACTGAAGTCAGGCTCACTGGTCTATAGTGCAGTGTGAACAGACTGATATCTGTTCCTCATTGTGGATATTTGCTCTATGGCTGGCAGCTGGGGAATATCCATGCAGTGTGAACAGAATGGGTCAGTTGACCTTTTTTTATGCCATCATTTATTATGCTACTATGTTTTTTGATATTAAAATGCATATACCTCTGAGGATGCAGCTATTATTTATTATTGCTTAAAAGTCTTTGGCATTATCATAGAGTACTTAAAATATTGTGGATAAGAGTGCTCAAGCCTTAATTTTGATGCCTGGACAGTAATTTGTAAGATATTAAATATTTATAAATAAATCATTTACTCACGGCTTTCTTGGATTGTCTCCATTTGATTATAATCTTCTTCAACTACAATAGGTAAAAGTGCATTTTGAAAATTCAATTCTACAAGCATACTTTACGCTCATGTTAACAGAGGTGCTGATGTTAAAAAGATCCAGCCTCCTGTAAACCAAGGAGTCTGGCACCTAGACATTCCTAAATGAAAATCTCTCCCTGCTGAGCACATAAGTTTAGGAGTGTCTAAATTTAGGTTCCGAAAAGGTTGGCAGGTCCAAGGGCTGGGTGAGGTGGGTTAGGCACCTACAGCTGATTTTGAATTCTGGTAACCTAACTTAGGGGGTTATTTTTCAAAGCATTATCGCGTGCGATAAGGCCCTAACGCATGCGATAAGGCCATATCGTATACAAAAAAGGGCCTTTTCGTATGCGATATAATGCAAATTAGGGGAGGGGAGGAGTCGGGGTGGGGAGGGGAGGAGTTGAGACGGGGTGGGGAGGGGGAGGAGTCGGCCACGGCAATAATGTGAGGGACATTATCTCCGGCAAATAGCACCACCGTTTACGGTGGTGCTATTTGTGTGAAAGGCTGCAGCCGGCCACATTGCGGCTGGCGAAATCGCACCGGCATGGTGCAAACGGCTGTGGCCTTTTGCAGGCCCCTTTTCCCCCCACCCCTTTTTTCGCTGGATTCATTATTCTGTGAAGAATGATGAATCCAGCCCTAAGATGCCTAAATGTAGGCAAATAAATAGCAGACCTAATTTCAAGCATGTCAGGTTTAGGTGTCTAAAATTAGGCACATTTTCAGACCAAGACTTAAGTCTCTAAATTTGTTTGCAGATTCATCTAACTTCAGGTGAATAACATTGAGATGCCTAGTTCAGGTCTCAGTTTTCTTTCAATATTGACCTTATAGTAGTTTTTGAAAGACATGGACCTTTTAGTCTACTCATGAACTCTTGACAGCTATCCACACTTCCCCCAGCCCTCCCCTGCCCCCCAATGTCATGACCATCTTAAATGTGACCATAATGATTGTTAGTCACAATCTGCTCACTTTTTACTCAACAAGGCGGGAGCTACCACATGCTGGGGGAGGGGTTTCCAATATATCAATGGGACATAAATCCTATTAAAGTGAGTGACTCCTCTGCTGTACTTAGGAATTACTGGGCATTATAGGTATATCTTACTGGAAAGATTTCTTTGAAGTGTAATAGAGAAATGTGTGACAATAATCACTGTGGAAGTGCAAATGTCAGCATGTCAAGATTTTGCTTTTGTGGATAATGTCTCTGTCTACAAAGGTTTTCTTGATGGAATTTAATGGAGAGTGTTTGGGAAAACAGGAAAAAAAAGCAGAAAAATTTACATTTTTTTGCTGCCTTTACAAACTACTCCTCTTTACATGCTAAAATGCTCTAGTACCAGTAATTTTCAGCAGTTTTCATGTTTTGTTTGGAAATTCTCCCATTTAAATACTATAACAAATATTTCCAAATATACTAATTTTCCAGAATATTTGTGAAACTTTTCACAAAATGAAAATGTTGGGTATTCTGTTCTTATTGTAATAGTTAAATAATTTAATTCCCAGTTTCTTCATAATAAATAAGATAAAAAGTAGATAAATATACCTCAGCTTCATTCATTGTGTCTGTGGTGGAGGGGGTTTACCAATTGTGTTCCTGTCCCTGGGGAAGCATCAGGGATTGTCCTTGTGAAGAATTTGACATCAAAGGTTGTGTGATGGACTTGTAGTATTATTAAATGGCCATTGGGTAGCCTTAGGTTTGATACTGAGTAAATGTTTGCTTTTTTTTGTCTGTTGTAGTAAACCATTGGTAGTGTACGGATATGGTGGGATGTCCCCTTAACAGAGAAGAAAGGAGATGGTTGGTTGGGGAGTGGCCTGGGAAGGCAAACATGTGGTAGTATCTGCTGTGTAGTAAAGAATACAGATACTGTAGATGTCCAAGCTTGATTTATTCAGTATCCATTCTATTATTATTATATACCTCTTGTCCATTTTGGAGAGATACCACACAGTGCTTAGACTTGGCATCCCAAGGTAAGTCTGGCTCGGAGAGCTTTTAAAGTAAGAGCTTAAGTTTTGTGAATAGGTTAGCATGTTTTGGTTCCCTTATGTCAGGATTCTCAATGGGACCAATGCCATAGCTTTAAAAGGAAATATTCTACAGTGGCATAGCCTCTGGGGTCAGCCTTGTAATACAAATTGACAGTTTCATCTACACTTTTAAGGCAAAGGTAATTTAAGGTCAAATGGCTAACCCTCTCTCTGTAAGCTGTGATCAGCATCCAGCACTTCATAGGTGCTTTATCTGTTGCTTGGGTGATGCAGGGGATGGCTGCCAGCCATGGCTTCTCACCTCTGTTGCTGAACCTGGGATACCATCAGAGGGGAGATACATTGAGGCACTCTTGACTCACTCTGTGAAAGCGTGTACATTTGAAAAGTAGATTCTGCTTTTTGGACAAAATGGACTGAGGGCCTTTTAGTATTACATTTATATAGTAGGTAAGATAGTGCTAGCCTGCTGCATGCTGCGCAATGTTGCTATAAGGTATGGTATCCCAGTGTGAGAAAGACCCTGATGAGGAAAAGGATCCAGTATGTCTCCCCAGCATGTCATCAAGAAAACTGGGTGCTTCTTTGCCTGAAAGTCTCAGTCTTGCCCAGTTAGGAAATTTTAGATTGCGTCCGCTGTGTGGGTGTTCCAAAGTGTGCTGCCCTATAGTTATTATGTTTGTTTTTCTTTCTCCTTAATATTATGAGGCCAAAATTTAAAGCTAGCAATGCTGCTGAATATATCTGGATAAGTATTAGGGTTAGCTGGAAAAGCTAACTTTAGACCTGCTATGGGGCACAACTGACTTTTCTGGTTAACTTAACTAGATAAGTCTGAATATCGCTACTTATCAAGGTAGCCCCTAGATTTATTTATAGCAGAAATAGCATCCATGATAAAAAAAAAAAAAAGGAATGTGGTTAGGCTAATTTCCAAGCTATGCACACTGCATTATTGTACCTTGCAGTAATTTCTGCAACACATGAGAATGAGAAAAAGAGAGAGAGAGAGAGAGAGAGAGAGAGAGAGAGAGAGAGAGAGAGAGAGAGAGAGAGAGAGAGAGAGAGAGAGACTGTAGAGAAAGCAATATGTTACTCTATTTATACCACTGTAAGAGGGGGCACTTTTAATTCGGTGTGGGGTTTTGTGGGGTGGTTTTACAGACTCAGAGTATGAGGTATGAACAGCAGTTGTCATCACTGAAGACTTTCTGCTATATGAATTGAGGAAAGGTACAAGAGGAGTTGATTTGTACAATGCACTCTCTAGCTAGCTTCAACAACTAGAGAGTGCATTGTACAAATCAACTTTTCTTCTACCTTTCACAAATTCAAACAGCAGAAAATCTTCAGTGATATCAACTTTGCTGTTCATACCTCCTACTGTGTATGCAAAACTAGGGATGTGAATCGTGTCCTCGATCGTCTTAACGATCGATTTCGGCTGGGAGGGGGAGGGAATCGTATTGTTGCCGTTTGGGGGGGTAAAATATCGTGAAAAATCGTGAAAAATCGTGAAAAATCTAAAAATCTAAAAATCGCAAAACCGGCACATTAAAACCCCCCTAAAACCCACCCCCGACCCTTTAAATTAAATCCCCCACCCTCCCGAACCCCCCCCCAAATGAGTTAAATAACCTGCGGGTCCAGCGGCGGTCCGGAACGGCAGCGGTCCGGAACGGGCTCCTGCTCCTGAATCTTGTTGTCTTCAGCCGGCGCCATTTTCCAAAATGGCGCCGAAAAATGGCGGCGGCCATAGACGAACACGATTGGACAGCAGGAGGTCCTTCCGGACCCCCGCTGGACTTTTGGCAAGTCTCGTGGGGGTCAGGAGGCCCCCCACAAGCTGGCCAAAAGTTCCTGGAGGTCCAGCGGGGGTCAGGGAGCGATTTCCCGCCGCGAATCGTTTTCGTACGGAAAATGGCGCCGGCAGGAGATCGACTGCAGGAGGTCGTTCAGCGAGGGTTCCGGCGCCTCGCTGAACGACCTCCTGCAGTCGATCTCCTGCCGGCGCCATTTTCCGTACGAAAACGATTCGCGGCGGGAAATCGCTCCCTGACCCCCGCTGGACCTCCAGGAACTTTTGGCCAGCTTGTGGGGGGCCTCCTGACCCCCACGAGACTTGCCAAAAGTCCAGCGGGGGTCCGGAAGGACCTCCTGCCGTCCAATCATCTTCGTCTATGGCCGCCGCCATTTTTCGGCGCCATTTTGGAAAATGGCGCCGGCTGAAGACAACAAGATTCAGGAGCAGGAGCCCGTTCCGGACCGCTGCCGTTCCGGACCGCCGCTGGACCCGCAGGTTATTTAACTCATTTGGGGGGGGTTCGGGAGGGTGGGGGATTTAATTTAAAGGGTCGGGGTGGGTTTTAGGGGGTTTTAGTGTGCCGGCTCACGATTCTAACGATTTATAACGATAAATCGTTAGAATCTCTATTGTATTGTGTTCCATAACGGTTTAAGACGATATTAAAATTATCGGACGATAATTTTAATCGTCCTAAAACGATTCACATCCCTATGCAAAACCACCCGCCCAAATTCCACACCAAATTAAAAGTGCCCCCTCTTACAATGATATAAATAAAGAGTGACATTGATTTCTTTACAGAGTCTCTCTCTTCAGAAAAAAAAGGTGTAGTTATTTTTGGCGATAAAACTCACATTGCCAACGTTAGGAACTGTTCATTACCATTAACTCTGCCCAAACTCCTCCCATTTAATTCTTGCGTTAAGGCCCTAATGTGAAATGATAAATGACCCTGTAAGATAGCCAGATAGATAGTGCCAGCCAGTTATGCCCACTGACTGTCCAACTAATTAGCTGGATAAGTGACTTATCTGGTTAAATGCTATAACTGGATATTCAGTAGTTGCCACATACCCAGTTAAGTCTGGTTTATCTAAGTAGTGTTTGAATATGGACCATATGTTTTTAGGCTTCTTCAAAGAAGAATAACCTTAATGTGCCTGGTACATCTGAGGGAAAAGAAAGGGGTGGGATGGATGAGAGGAATTAATTTGACAAGGTACTTTAGAGGAGAAGGAGGATGTAGCTCTGTGTGTTATCTTAACGTACATTTTAGGAATAGAACTCTTCCCTCTTTAAAGATTGCCTACAGTTTGTTTATCATTTGGTGCATACTGTGAAGGCAGCTGCCTGTTTTCAATGTGGGACCAGTAGTACATACAGCATATTTAGCAAAGACAGCTGGCCCTCAAGGGAACAAATTGCCATCTACCTGTTGGTCTATCCCCATGATGTCACAGGCAAGCATCTAGAATTTGTCTGTTCCAGGCAGGGCTATCAGGGTCATAAGTGTTGTGCAGGAGGTGGACCCTTGGGCCGAGGTGGGGTTGAAGCTACCCACAGGGCAAGCCCTATGGGCCCCCACTGTCGGCAGGCGGAGCTGGCTGACTAACGGAGGCCAGCTGGAGTTTCGCCAATACCAGCCCTCATTCCCCGCAGGTTGAGCCCTTGAGTACTGGGACCGGCTGGATTTAGGTGGGCCTCCGTCCGAGGTCTTCTCAGGGATGACGAGGAGGTCAGCCAGGGGGCCAGCAGTGGTAGTAGGAGTAGGTGGTCTGATCTGGATGAAGAGGAGTCCCGGAGACCCGGGCACCAGTGAGAACAGGAGACAGACAGAGGGTGCCTGAGTAAGAACAAGCCGTAGCCTGAGAGGCTAAGTCCAGAGTGAAAACAAGAGGAATGTCGTAGAGCAGGCTGAAGTCAGGGCAGGCAAGGAAGAGTGGTAAGACCAGCATGGGTCAAAACCAGAAGTCAGCTGTAGAATGGTCAGGCAAGGCAAAGGTCAAGCCAAGAAATGGGCAGAATCGTAGCCAGGCAAAGCAGAGGTCAAAGCCAGGAGACAGTCGCATAGTCAGACGAAGCAGTGGTCAAAGCCAGGAGACAATCAGTAGCGTAGTCAGACGAAGCAGTAGTAAAAGCCAGGAGACAAGCAGAAGCATGGTCAGATGAAGCAGTATTCAAAGCCAGGAAGTCAGTCAGTACCAACAAGCAAGTTAGACACGGAACACAGGAGCAGGAACGGGTACCAGGATCAGGAACAGGAACACAGACGAATCAGGAACATGGAGGAAATGCAGGAACAAGCAACTAAGCACACAACTAGCATGGAGACCTGTTGCCAAGACAGAGAAACACTGGCTGGGTCCAGCCTTAAGTACTGGGACCCAGTGACGTCAACATCCGGGGCCACAGATTGGATTCCTGCTGCGGCCCTTTAAAAGGAGAACTGATGCGCTCACACACGCCTAGGGAGGGGCACAGTGTGAGACGGCGGTGTCTCCCTGCGGACCATGCGGAGAGGCCCGCCGCGGAGCTGGGACATCCTCTGCGGAGCTGGGAGCAAGGGGAGTGGCCCAGAGTCCGTGGCGGTGGCCCACAACTGCAAGAGAAGCAGCCGTGGGCCATGGCTGGAGGAGGCAAACGAGGGTAAGAGAGCCACGGCTGGAGGAGGCAGACGGGGTAAGAGGGCCATGGCCGGCACATGCAACAATAAGTGCCATGTTGCAGGCATTTTGCCTCTGGCATATTCTTAATGCGTATGGGAGCAGCATTTTAATGGCTGACGTTCATTAAGTAATGGGGTTAGAATATAAGAATTCCCATACTGGGTCAGACTGAGGATCCATTAAGCGTAGTATTCTATTTCCAACAGTGGTCAATCCAAGTCACAAGGACCTGGCAGGATCCCAAAAAAGCAGAAAGATCCCATACTAGTAATGTCGAGGGCAGGGGCAACTCAAGGCAATCTACTGCCTGAGGCACGGGATGAGATGGCGCCCCACTCGCCCCGTCCCCCCCCGCCCATCCCTCCTCTCCTCAGCCACTGCCAGCCCAGCCTCCGATGGCGGCCTCCGGCAGCGACTCTCCTCTATTCAGTCGCTGCAGGTTGCCGCGGCTCGCATCGTCACTCCTCTCTTTTGGTGGCAGCCTGCAGTGTCACTCCTCTCTTCTGCCGCCACCGACCTGGGTTGGCAGCCATGGTAGGGGCAGGCAGTGTGAGGCGGACGCCACAGCGGCGTTCTGAGAGGGGCATTTTTTGCCGCCTCAAGCGGCTACTTCACCCTGCCTCATTGTAGAACTGCCCCTGGTCCAGGGGTAAATAGTGACTTTTCCCATTCTATATGTTTAATAACAGTTTATGGACCTCCTCCAAGAACTTGTCTAAATCATGTTTAAACCCAGCTTTGCTAGCTGGCTTTACCACATCCTCTGGCAATGAATTCCAGAGTTAATTGTTTGTTTTGAATGTGCTACTTACTAACAAAAAGGACAAACAGTCAAGTTAAATAGAATAAACACACACACACTCTTCTTTCAGTCACAGATAGATAAAGACTACAGGCAATGAAAAAAGTAATGACACTAGGAAAACAAGAAAAGGCAAGACAAAGCACTCAGGTAATCGACATCTAGCATTTCCTCTCTCCAAACACTTCTCTTGCTTTTTGATGCCTCTCTCCTCTGGTGCCTAACCAGCCCTTGAATGAGCAAGCACAAGAAGATGGTTTTTTAGAAGAGCAAGAAAACATTGTGCAAAGTGGTATTTTATCGCTTTGCGTGATATTTTCATAACCAAGCCTCCTAGCCTTGCTGAATTTTGCGGTACACATCAGCTGTTACTGCACGATGATCACTGTAATATATCATACAATAATAGTTTTTATTTACTAAAGCTTCGAGAATGAGCCCCATAATTAGCTAAAGTGAGATATAAAACAGTTAAGTGACTTCTATGAGGCAACATGGAGAAAAAAATTACAAGTGAACTCAGACCTGGGAGTTTTTGATTCTTTGACCTCAAGTCTAACGGACTATATATCCAGCTTACATGGAAGCATAAAATATGACAGCAGAAAGGCCCATCTAGTCACAAGTGTCATTACGGTGGATCAGAATCTGGTGCGGTAATGAAGTGTTGGGATCTGATTTTCATTACTGCACCAGGTATGATTGTTATTATTATTATTATTATCCTGATCTGTATGACATATACCAGAGATATAGGGAGGTTAATCTTCAAAGAGACTTCTGTGGGTAAAGTAGTGCTTTAGCTACAGAAATGGCCCTTTAGAATATTACACGATTGATAACGCTTATAAAATTGTGGGCATATGCACTGCATGTGCATGCATTTAAGCACATAGAGGACAGGCATTTCAGGGATGGGAGATTGGATAAGGTTGGGACTTATGCTCACATGTTTTGATTTTAAAAAATCTGCATGTAAATTCTCTCAGCAAATACATTATACGCCTGGGGGAATTCTGCGCAAAAAAATTTAAAATTCTGCGCATAAAATCGTAAAATTCTGCAAACTATATTGATCAAAATAACACAGTTTACATGACAGTCTTTAAGTAATTACATTTTAAATTAATACAGAAAAAATGTATTTATTAGAGATGCAGAATTGTAATATTTTGAGCAGAGTTTCCCTAGAAATTCACTGTGTCCCTTCCTCTCACTCTCCCTACTCCTCTGGCCACTTTGCCTTCTCAGGCCCCAACTCCTCCACCTGCCAGTATCTCTCCTCTCCACCTTTAGGCCCAACCCCTTTCACTCTATAGTCAGTCCCAGAGTTTGACCCCATTCTCAGTACTGCCCCTCACACAGTTTCCCTCTATCCCTCCCTCTCTCTCACACATGCTCCCTCTCTCTAGTATACATACACACTAGGGATGTGAATCATTTTTGAACGATTAAAATTATCGTCAGATAATTTTAAAATCATCCTAAATCGTCAGAGTGCACGATACAATACAAATGCCCCCGATTTATCGTCATAAATCGTCATAAATCATTAAATAGGGCACGGGAATTATTTGGGGGAGAGCGGGAAAACCGGCACACCAAAACAACCCCTAAACCCACCCCGACCCTTTAAAACAATTCTTTACCCTCCCCCACCCTCCCGAACCCCCCCAAAATGTTAAATTACCTGGTGGTCCAATGGGGGGGGGGGGGGGGTCACGGCACGATCTCCCGCTCTCGGGCCATCGGCGCCATTTTGGCTGCCACTATTTAAAATGGCGCCGATGGCCCGATAAAAAAAAAACCCACCCGACCCTTTAAATCGACCCCCCTTAGCCTCTCCCACCCTCCCGACCCCCCCCAAAACCTTTTAACATTACCTGGTGGTCCAGGGGGGCCTTGGGGGACGATTTCCCGTTCCCAGGCATCAGCTGCGCTAAAATAAAATGGCGCCGATGCCCCTTTGCCCTTACCATGTGACAGGGTATCCGTGCCATTGGCCGGCCCCTGTCACATGGTAGGAGCACTGGATGGCCGGCGCCATCTTTAAAGAGTATAGTATAATAGGGGCTGATGAGTAAAGATGGCCGGGGGCTTCATCTTTGCCATGAACAGTGCATTGGGGCCTTCATCTTTGCTGCGAGTGGAGTGCCGGGGCCGAGGAGGAGTCAGGGTGGCCTCGGTGCGAATGCCACGGAAACTTCACTGACGGCGAAAAGGTAAGGCCTTAGGGCTATTAGGCGCCAGTAGCGCGCCTAATAGCACCACCTTTTACGATGGCGCTATTGGGTGCGAAAGCCAGCAGCGATCGCACCGCGGAGGTGAGATCGCTGCCGGCTTTCGCAGGCCCGCCACCCCCTTTCGCCCGCCCCCCCCGTTAGCACCGGGATTCACAAACCGGTGCGAAGATAGAAAATCCAGGCCTAAAATTTTCAAGCACACGTAGCTTTTCAGCGCTGTGCATACATTTAAATTACAGGGAGAGCAGGGCAGGCAAACCTCTGCGTTTAAAAGTACCAGAAAAATGGCGCCAAATGCTACACTGGCAGCACCAATCAGCAGGCACTTTGGCTGCCTGAGGAAGGGAGAAGCAGGACTTGAAATACCACATCAGCGGCACTGGAAGGCGAGCACTTTTGCTAGTGGGGGCTGGGACTTGAAATGCTGCAGGTACTTTGGCTCTCACTGGCTTCCAGCAGTTGCTGCAGATGCAGCTCCAGAGCTGCTCTTTAATTGGCTTATAATTAGGTTGAAACTCTGATTGTCACTTTTAGAAAAAAAATGGGAATTTATGGGTGAAAATCGATTTAAACTGAAAATGAAGGACCCTACAGACAATATTATTGTTTGGCTTATAATGAATTTAGAAATCTAGGTCTTTGCTGAGTCCTTTCTTCTCAGTTCTGATGTGTTTGATCATTTTAACTTCAAATGTCTTATATTGCTGGATTATTTTAAATTTGCCTTTAACTATCCCGATCATAATGCATTTGCTAATGCTACCATCGTAGACTCTAATGGTCAAGGAAATGAAATAAACAAAAATAAAACAAATTATTCATTGGAACTTCATTTTTATTTGTTGCCAATGAAACAAATTTTGTTTTCATTTTATTTGGAAACACATCCTCATCCCTTCCCATCTGTGTCTTTCCACCTGTGTGGTTGTGACTAGAAGCAGAGTCTAGTAGTATTTCCTTCCCAGACGCCAGACTCCAGCTTTCACAAACTCTTAATCCTAGCCATATCAGACTTTCAATTCCTCCTCTGACACCCCAATCAGTCCACTCAGTTTGTCCACTACCATTATGATTCTTAATCAATTTTCGCTTATATTATGTTTCTTAATCAATTTTCGCTCCTATTATGATTCTTAATCTTCTTTCCCACGCTTTCCCTAAGATGCCATGTTATGTTTTGATATATCTGGTTATGCAATGCTGTTTCAATTACCTGTCCTAAGCGCAATGTTGTCTCAATTACCTGTCCTAAGCGCTCCTCTAAGATGCCTTGTTTGTTACAAAATATGACAATATGTTGAGTTATACAATCTGTTAAGTTATAGTTATGATATGTTACGATATGTTAAGCTATACGTTATAACAAGTTGCCGTTACGATAGGTTATTTTATAACTCGTTCCTTATTTAATTGCCTCACTGTTCTATGTAACGCTCCTTAGCGAATTTTTGCAGTTACATTGTAAACCGGTGTGATTTGTATTCTTACAGGAACTTCGGTATAGAAAAATTAAAAAATAAATAAATAAATAAATAGTATGGCTGGAGTGTTTGCACCTGCTTAAAGTCAGTCTTGTATTGGGTCTGCCCAATTTATTTCTCAGTAGAGTACCTTACACCCCCTTTGATTTCTGGCTTTCCCTTCACTTCCTTATAACTCTGGCTCCAACTATACAATATAAGATCAACTTACCTTCTTTTTCTAGATCTTGTTCTTTTGTTGTAACAGATGTCTTGTCTTCATTGCCTGATGAAGTGAAGTAGGGAATTATTTATTTTATTTTTTAAAAAAGGTATCTACCGCTCCATCCTATGTTCTAGTTGGCTTACAGTAAAACACCAAAAATGATAAGAGTCAGTTGTGGAATGCACACACTATGGAATGCAAAGTTCCAAGCATTCGTAGCAAACAATTTTACTTGTTGAATTTCTTGCCACCATGTTTAGAGCTTACTGCAACTTCTGGAGGAATTTATTGTAACATTTTGATACCGTTATCACGCTCTCAAAGAGATCGCCCAAAATGGTGAAGAACATAGTGTCAAAACATATTACACCATATGTTAAAATAAAGACAAAAAAAGCAAACAAGCACAATACAAATTAAAACTCCAACCCACCAACCCAAAGCTTAACACTGTCATATACCTTTGCTGCTCAGCTTCTGGGAAGCAATCTGGAAATATTCTACTCTTTTCCGTTCTTTAACAGGGGAAAAGCTAGGCTTTAATCTTTTTTTCTTGAATGAGAGTAAAGTTCTAAAGGAAATTTGTTCCAATGTTAGAGAGTGAGCACCAAGAGTACTGAGCTTCCTAACCAGAACCTACGCATATCCTGAACAGAGGAAACAACAGAATCCCTTTACTGGAATGAAATTGTCAATTCGGGACAAATTACATCAGTTTAAGGTAATGTGGTACATCAGCCCTAAGAATGATAATTTCAAATATATCCAAGCTTGCATAGGCAGCCAGTGTAATGATCTGAACATCAGGGTCATTCTAGCCCACCACTTCACCCTTGTTGTGATGTTCTGAACCACTTGAAACTTACGTAAGAGCCATTCAGGTAAATCCACATACAAACTATTACAATGATCATGTTGTGACATAATCAGGATACGGCAACTGTTTGAAAGGACTTAAAATCAAAATATGGACAAAGTCTTTACCAAAAGCATTTCTCATCATCATTGTGAAAACCAGTGCCTGCCCTGGATCCTGAAAGCCAGAAAGGGTCCAGCCAGATTGTGTTCTCACCTTCTTACTATGATTTTGGCTTCTTTTTTTGCAGTAGAAAAGACTTGGCTCTAGATTTTCTTATGTTCTTATGCTCTAGATTAACTTAAACACCTGCACTTTTCTTTCAACAATGACATAAAAATAGAAATTCTGTAGCACAAAGCACATATGAAGCTTCAGTGTCTGGTGACTTCAGTAACTGGAGGATTTCCAGGTGAGTAACAAGCAGATGAAAAACAGTTGTTCCTTCTATCTTTGAGTCCTCAGATTAAATTAAAGTCTTCGGTAAATTCCCCGAAGCAACACCTTAACCAATAGATAAAGGTTTCCTTTCTCTCTATAGCAGCCAAATACCAATCCCAGCCTTTAGCAACAACAATATCTAAACATAACATCCTTCTTAAAGGTATACAGTCCCATTTATACAAAACACAGAATGTTGAAAAAATAAACCAACAGGTTCCAAAACCGTGTCTGCAAAACAGCTGCCAGAGCATTAGCTGGTCCACCCCCTGCAGCTTTGGAAAAACTGCCTGAGTCAGTTTGTTAATCTGAATTTCCAAAGACAATTCTGAATCCAGGCACGTACCTAAATTCTGACTATTCTGATGAATCTCCAGGGGAATGTGATCTATTTAAAACTTCATAACAGGATCTGGTGCTGCAGACCTCCCAGTCCAAAACAGCTGAGATGTATTACTATTCAAGTTCACCATACTGTCACTGCAGTGAGGCGTGCATTTACAAACCTTGATAAAGATTCAACAGCATCCACATCCAGCGGAAAATAATGTAACTCAGACGGTTTAATGATATTACAAAGTTAGGAGAGGGAACAGATTTATAAGCATCATAAGAAGGACTTTCTCCTCTAACTCACGTCTATAGATTCAAGTGTCATTGCCGTTTTCAGTATGACTGCAACTATTGATAGTCAAGGTGCATGACCCCTAAGATTCCTCACTAAATAAAGTGTACTTGTCACTTTTGGAAAGTTCAGTAGGGGAAAACAAATCTGAAGCTCTCTCATTTTGAGTCCTAAGTGGCTAATTTTAAAAGCTCTATGCGCAAAAACTGGGAGATACGCGGGTAACTCGGGCTGGCATGTGCCGCATGGATTTTTAAAGGTGCACACTATGGGGTAGATTTTTAAAAAGTGCACACTTTTGTTCGCGCACCAGGCGTGAACAAAAGTATGCTGGGTTTTATAAGATACGCGCATATCTTATAAAATCCGGGGTCGGCGCGTGCAAGGGGGTGCACATTTGTGCAACCTGCGCGTGCCGAGCCCAGCGCGCGCTGCCTGTTCCCTCCGAGGCCGCTCCCTCCGCTTCCCTCCGCTCCCTCCGCTCGCTCCATTTCCCTTCACCCTCCCCCCACCTTCCCCTCCCTTCCCCTACCTAACCCACCCCCCCGGCCCTATCTAACCCCCACCCTTACCTTTGTTGGAAGATTTACGCTTGCTGAAAGCAGATGTAAATCTGTGCGCGCCAGTGGACTGCTGGAGCGCCATCACCCGACCCGGGGGCTGGTCCGGAGGCCTCGACCACGCCCCCGGGCCGGCGCCATGCCCCAGGGCCCACCCCTGAAACACTGCGTCACGCCCCCGAAACGCCGCGTCATTCTGCAACGCCCCCCCGACACGCCCCCTCCCCGCCCCTTTTACAAAGCCCCGGGACTTACACGCGTCCCGGGGCTCTGCGCGCTCCGGCGGCCTATGCAAAATAGGCACGCCGTCGCGCGAGGGCCCTGCGTGCGTAAATCCAGCCAGATTTACGCGCGCAGGGCATTTAAAATCCGCCCCTATGTGTGTATCTCCCATTACATGCACAAAAATACTTTGGGGGAGAGGGGCGGGCTGGGTCTGTACCATGATTCCAGCGCATAAGTATTAGTGTGCGCCAGGGTTCTCTATCCCGTAACTTTATTTCTGCTATGGATGGTGTGAAATAAAAAAATAGAGGATTGTCAGCAGGGTTTTAAGGCTTGGGGCTAATAGGGTAAAAGAGAGGGTAACTAATTAAGGGGTTTAGGAAGTCCTCACCTTTACTGGGGCGAAAAGGGATCGGATTGGGGAACCTGCTAACTGTATCAGCTCTCATATCTTATAAAATACCCCCACTTATGTGGTAGGCATTTGCACGCACATCTGTGCGTGAATATAAAATCTTGCTTGCAGGTATGTATGGATAGCCAATTTTATAACATGTGCAGGTATGTGTGTATGTTATAAATTCGCTGCATCCATGTGTGCGAGCTAGCAAACGTGCCCACATGTGCGCCTACGCGGCTCTATAAATTCACCTCTTACGCTGTGATAAGGAGTAGATGCAAGAGTTTCCCCAGAGTGAAACTCTCTTCTCAAGGGAGAAGAAAGTCCTGCTTTTAGTCTGAAGTGATGTTTCAGGAGGTATTCTATTCCAGAAGGGTAAATGTGGGGGAATTTAGAATGGGAATAAATACTGCCAATAAAGTCGAAACCTAACAGATGTACAAATGGAAATATCAAAAAGATAAGAAAATCATAAAATTGAAAATCATTTAATAATTACGTAAAAATAAATTATTAAATCAAGTAGAAATCACTTATAAAAACAGTCTGTTTATGAGCATACTATATACACTAAAGCAGTGGTTCCTAACCTGAATATCTCTTTGATGTACAGTTACTTGTACAGGGCTCAATAGAGAGAAAACAACAGAAACTCTGCCATCAGGTAGCTGGAGTGGAGGAGATGCCCAGGGGACAATCTCGCTAGTTTTGGTGGCCATTTGGATCATTACAAAAACTTTGTGCTAAGACCTGGGTGCTGGATTAAGTGTGGGACTTGCAAGATGACAACAACTGGCTTGGACAGAAAGCAATATCCTGCAGAGAGCAAAACTTCTAATCCTGACAGCTAGGATACACATATCTTTAGCAGAATATCACGGGAACGGTAACCATGCAGACTGGATGGTGCAGTTGATCTTTAAAAGGACAACATTCTGGGCATATGCCCACAGCTGATAACTGTCCTCTGCTCAGCAGGTAAAAGTATATGTATGCTTTCACAGTGAATGTCCATGTAATCACAGACAAAAGGGGCACGTACAAGGGCAGGGGAGGAAAGGTTCATGTGGGGATTTCACTTTACAATCCCTGCATATAGTTACACTCATTGTAAAGCAGGTGCAAAGTCTGCAAACACTATTGTGCCCATGGCCTTTGCTGGCTCGAAGGGACTTTTCCATTGAAAATGATTTTGCAGCTCCACAGGGACAAAGTACCTGTACACCTGCAAACTACCCAGCAGTTTCAAAGTTGCATTTTTAATGCAGTCCTGTTCTTCTACTCAGAATAAATGTGAGGCGATATTTCTTTGCTGGGGGTAATGGAGGAGGGTGGATGTCTGGGGTGGCCTGCCACTAAAATTGGTAGAAGGCCAAATCTGGGCAAGTTAGGGTACGTAGGGATGGCAAGTGATGGGCACACAGTTGAGAGACTGGATAAAATATAATGGAGAGGGGAGCTGGTTTTGGTTTAAGTACAGGAATTTGTATGCTCAGCCACCAAAAGTAGAAGAGAACCAGAGAGGAAGACAACTGGGCTGGCTGGCTGGGCCAAATGGTCCTTTTTTGTATCATCTATTAAGTTACAAACATGTGGACTCAGGCATAGGAGTTTTTCATTTTTTGTCCTCAGTGCTAACAGATCACACATCCAGCCGTTTAATATGAGGTAAATTTACCTGTAAGTTCATCTTCATTTTTTGCAGCATTTTTTGCCGAAATGATAGTGATTTCCGTTGATTCATTACCAGAACTCTCTCTTATTGTATTGTCTGCTAATAAGAAGTAGATGATTAAAGATAATATACTTGACCTGTGACTGTATAATAGGTAAGCAAAAATGCACAGACTGGGTGGAACAAGTGGCTTGTCTCTGCCAACATCTCCTATGTTCTATGTTCTATATCTCAAAGTTATGCTCTTCCTCCTGATGCCCGTCTTTTCCCTGACTTGTCCAATTCTGTTTATGACAGTGGTTCTCAACCCATTCCTCAGAGACTGCCTGGCCAATCTGGTTTTCAGGATACTCCTAATGAATAAGCATGAAATATATTTGTATGCATTGCCTTCACTGGTTTATGTGACCTCTGTTATCTACCCACCTCTCCATGTGTTCAAATACTAATGCTAATCATCAAGTGAAATGTTTATAAAACATTCTACTTCTACCCCAGACAATGGTTTCCAATCTTTCTTCAATGTTGCAAGCATTTGGCCTCATTTACTAAGCATTATTTCCATAAAAACTGTTTGAGTAGAGAATATTGATATTCCTGTTGTTTCGCAGGTTAAAAAGTCTTGCTCTTAGAATCGTCTTACATTCAACGCTCTCAAATCAAATTAAATCTGTTTGATTGCTAGGAGGTTTGAAACCACTCATTGATACCTATGGCTTTAGAATGGTGGTTCTGGCCGAACAGGACCACAGCCAGACCCCTCCACCTACCAGTTCCGCTGACTCCGCCTCCTCGGACCCGGGAACCTTGCTTCAGCCGGCGGTCGCAGTTGGTGAGCCGCACCACGGTCCTCCTGCCAGACTGACATGCCAACGCTGCGTGCAGGACAGCTCGCCAGCGGCTCTTGCTCTGGCCTTCCTCATGTCTCCCAGCTTCCCAGACACGTGCGCACCACCTGACCCCTTTTCAGGGATCACCGTGGGAGGGGGCTGGATTCCTCCTCCCAAACCTGCAGGTATTTAAGGCAGGACCTGCTGCTCAGGCCTTGCCTTGGCTACTCATGGCTTCAGTTCCTGTTTGGATCCACCGCCGTCGTCCGATACCTGTTTCCTGTCTTCTGCTTCTCCGTGCCAAGACCCTTGCCTGCCTGATTACAAGATACTCTGTCTGCCTAGACCCTTGCCTCCCTGACTACGAGATACTCTGCCTGCCAAGACCCTTGCCTACCTGACTACGAGATTCGCTGCCTACCCAGACCCTGGTCAGCTTCGCTACGAGGCACGCCCTCCACCTACGTCCTTGCCTGCAGACTCAAGTTTCAAGTTCACCTCCGGCCTGAGACCCCACATAAGTCCAGCCAGCCTCGGCACCCAAGGGCTCAACCTGCTGGGAACAAGGGCTGGTAGTGATGAAGGTCCCGAGGGGCCTCCTATAGCCTCGTCTGCTGTTGGAAAGGCCCTCTGGGGCTCCTCCCCATTGGTTCCCTACTCCACTGGCCCAAGGATCCACTCTCATAATAGCTAGCCAAGGCCATGGATCCGGCTGAGGCTCCTGCCTTGCAGGCAATTCCTGGGCTGGCCCAAAGAGTCCTGGAACAACAGAAGGTCCTGGATTCACTGGCGGCTTCTATGGAATGTCTCAATGCCCGCTTGGATTCTGTGGCCGCTACTTCTGTCCAGGGCGTCCCGGCTTGCTGACCTCAGCAGCACCTCCCCGACAGGTGATTCCTTTACCAGCTCCCCTCGCTATGCAGGAGACCCTCAGCACTGTTGTGAGTTCCTTAACCAGTGCAATATGCACTTTTGTCTGCAGGCAGCACTCTTTCCTGATGCTTTGACCAAGACAACTTATATCCTGTCTCTGTTAGAAGGGAAGGCCCTGGCCTGGGCTTCACCCTTATGGAAACATTCAGATCTGCTGTTGCTGGACTTCTCGAGTTTCTTGGTACGTTTTCGAGCCATCTTCGAAACCCCTGGGTGGCAGACGCAAGTCAGCATGGAAATACTTCATCTCAGACAGGGTAGTCATTCTCTGATGGACTTCACCTTGGAGTTTCGTACCTTATCAACCGAGATAAGGTACAAAACTCCTGGGAGGAGACATTGGGAGGAGCCTCGGTGAGCGATATATCTAGATGGTATTTCCCCTAATATCAAAGATGAGCTTGCAGCCCGCAACCTTCCTGGAACACTTGACGCGGTAATTGACTTGGCTGGAAGAATCGACCGCCGTCTCCGGGAGAGATATGTCGAGCTTGCAGGATCATCTAAACGGCGCACTACTGGAGCCTTCGACCTTGACATGTCTCACCGAGCACCTCCCCGTGGTCCTCCTCTGAGGCCCCTCCAGACGAGCCCATGCAACTGGGGTGGGGTCCCTTGTCACCAGAGGAACGCCAATAGTGGCGCTGCTCAGGCCTTTGCCTCTATTGCAAGGGTTCTGGACATCTCCTGGTCCAATGTCCAGTGTGGCCAGTAAACTCCAGCACCTAGGATTCATTGGAGGGGTGATCCTAGGCCTAACTGCTCCTGTCCCTCCACTCACCTTGCCGGTGACCTTGACCTTCCAAGACTGCAGCCTTCCTACCCTGGCTCTGGTGGATTCAGGGGCCGGTGGGAAGTTTCTCATGCAAGAGATCGTGGTCCAGTTATTGATTCTCACTCAGCCTTGTCCTGTTCCACTGGTTCTCTCATCAATTCACGGAGAACTCTTGCCAGGTCGGATCACCCATACAACCCTTCCGCTGGAGTGCTTCACCGAATCTGGGCATCGTGAGCACATCTCCTTCTATGTCATACAGAAAGTCTTTCACCCACTGGGGTTCCTCCTGCTACCCTAAATGTTTCCTGGCTTCCAGCAAACTTTCTTCTGAACCTAGCTCTGAAGTTCTGGCGGGGCTCCCTCCTCAATAAGCTCACTTCACGGATGTATTCTCTAAGAAAGCAGCTAGCATCTTGCCGCCCCATCGGCAATCGATCTGTGCTATCAACTCGATTCCTGGCTCCACACCTCCTCGTGGCAGAGTATACCCGTTCTCGGAACTGGAGACCCAAGCCATGACTGACAATATCCGGGAAAATCTCCACAATGGATTCATCCATCCTTTCAAATCACCGGCTGGAGCAGGCTTCTTTTTCGTGGGGAAAAAGGACAGGTCTCTCCGGCCCTTTATAGACTATCATGGCCTGAACGCGATTACAGTCTGGGACCGCTATCCATTGTCTCTGATAATGGAGCTCTTTGACCACCTACAGGGGGCCCAGATCTTTTCTAAATTAGATCTGCGAGAAGCGTACAACCTTGTCCGAATTAAGGAGGGTGACGAATGGAAGACGGCATTTAACACAAGAAATGGCCATTACGAGTATTAAGTTATGCCATTCGGACTCTGTAATGCGCCCGCCGTCTTTCATAACTTGATAAATGAGATCCTCAGTGACCTCCTATATGTCTCCATAATCGTTTATTTGGACAACATTTTGATATATTCCAAGAACCTGCAAACTCATTGACAGCATGTATGTCAAGTCCTGAAGTTCTTGAGAGAGAACTGTCTCTATGCAAAATTAGAGAAATGCGTCTTTGAAAAGACTTCGCTGCCCTTCTTGGACTATATCGTGTCCAACCAGGGGTTCAAAATGGACCCAGCCAAGAGGAAAAGTATTCTGAATTGGCCCCGGCCAACAGGCCTACACAGCCTTCAATGCTTCTTAGGCTTCACCAACTACTACCGAAACTTCATCAAGAATTACTCCCACCTGGCGGCACCTCTGACCAGTTTAACAAGTAAGGGAGCTCCAGTAAAAGACTGGCCTGCCAAGGCAGAGGAAGCCTTTCAGGCCTTAAAAATGGGCCTTTTTGCACCATTCCCTTCTCTTCCATCCAGATCCCCATCTGCCCTTCATTCTGGAAGTAGATGCCTCCTCTGAAGGAGTCAGGGCTGTTCTAAGTCAACTCGATTCAGCCGGGACGGTACGTCCCAATGCCTTCTTTTCCAAGAAGTTCAGCTCAACGGAATTATTCGATAGGTGATCAAGAGCTCTTGGCAGTCAAAATGGCCTTCAAAGAGTGGCACCAGTGGCTCAAGGGTGCCCAGCATCGTATAATGGTCTATACCGACCACAAGAATTTAGAGCACCTGCAGCAGGCACAGTGCCTCATCCCCCGCCATTCCCTTTGGGCCCTCTTCTTCATGTGCTTTGATTTTGAGCTGTGCTTTTGTCCTGCTTCCAAGAACCAACGTGCAGACACCCTTTCATGTTCCTTCTCCCCGGAAGAGGCACCCAATACTGTGAGCCACATCATTGACCCTGTTTGTGTTATCCTTGCAGCCACCCAGATGGTTCCCATAGGGACCGAGTCTTGGCTTGGGGTCATGATTCTCCTTCTGCTGGACACCCCGGATGGGCGAGAACACTGGCACTTCTGTTACACTACTACTGGTGGCCCGGTATGTGTTCAGATGTTCACACCTACGTGCACTCCTGCCCAATCTGTGGCCAACAAAAAGCACCCATGGGCAAACCCTGGGACCTGCTCCAGCCTCTGCCTCCACCTAGTGAACCCTGGACGCAACTTTCAACAGACTTTCTGGTGGACCTACCTCCTTCTGCAGGGAACACTGTTATCTGGGTCACCATGGATCGACTTTCCAAGATGGCCCACTTCGTGGCTCTGCCCTCTCTTCCTTCAGCTCTGAGCCTAGCACAACTTTTTATCCAGAATGTTTTTCAACTCCACGGCCTACCCCAGCACATTTCCTCAGACCGTGGCCCACAATTCACCACCAAGTATTGGCAAAGTCTCTGTAATAAATTCCATGTCACTCTGGATCTTACTTCAGCCTACCACCCACAAGTGAATGGCCAGGTGGAAAGGACAAATCGCTCCCTTAAACAATTTCTGCAAATGTACATCAATGCCCGTCAAGACGATTGGGCTGAACTACTCCCATGGGCCGAATTCTCACACAATTCTCATCCCTGCTCTGCCACAGGGGCTTCCCCATTCCAGATAGTCTATGGCAAGCAGCCGCTTCCTCCAATTCCATTACCACTTCAGTGCCCTCGCCAGCTGCCCAGCTGACAGCGAAGAACCTAAAAAACCTGTGGACACAGGTGCATTAAGATGCTCCTCAAAGCCTGTAGTTCAGCCAAGAAATTCACAGATCGCCATCATTGTGCCGGACCTCAATATCGACCTGGCCAAAAGGGTTGGCTCAGTACCTGGTTTATCCGATTACAGGTACCTTCCATGCGACTTGCACCTTGCTACATTGGTCCCTTCTCCTTCCTTTGGGCTCGGTGACTTATCAACTCTGCTTGCCAGCCTCCTTGAAGATCCATAATGCCTTTCATACTTCTTTACTAAAACCTTTAGTTCTGTCTTGGATGTCCAGGAAAATACCAGAGGCTCCACCTATGTCTGCAGAAGAAGATACCAATTACCAGGTGCGCGAGGTTCTAGATGTCAGGAGATGGGGGTGCAAGTGGGAGTACCTACTTGCTTGGGAAGGCTTTGTTCCCGAAGAAAATTCTTGGCAACCCTCTACCAACATCCTTGATAAAGACTTGATTAAGCAGTTTCACCGAGATCATCCCAAGAAACCCAAACCACCGGGGAGGGGGCTTAGAGGAGGGGATGCTGTTGTGAAAGTCGGCCGAACAGGACCGCAGCCAGACACCCCCCCCCCACCTACTAGCTTGGTCAACTCTGCCTCCTCGGACCCGGAAATCTCGCTTCAGCCAGCGGTCACAGCTGGCGAGCCGTGCCACGGTCCTCCCACCAGACTGCCATGTTGCTGCTGCGTGCAGGTTGGCACGCCGGCGGCTCCTGCTCTGGCCTTCCTCCTGACCCCCAGCTTCCCAGGGCACGCACCACCTGACCCCTTTTCAGGGGTCACCGCAAGAGGGGCCTAGACTCCTCCTCCCAAACCTGCAGATATTTAAGGCAGGGACTGCTTCTCAGGCTTTGCCTTGGGTACTCCTGGCTTCAGTTCCTGTTTAGATCCGCCGTCGTCATCTGATACCTGTTTCCTGTCTTCTGCTTCTCTGTGCCAAGACCCTTGCCTGCCTGATTATGAGATACTCTGCCTGCCAAGACCCTTGCCTGCCTGACCATGAGATACGCTGCCTGCCAAGACCCTTGCCTGCCTAGACTCTTGCCTGCCTGACTACGAGATACGCTGCCTGCCAAGACCTTGCCTGCCTGACTACAAGATTAGCTGCCTACCCAGACCCTGGCCAGCTTCGCTACGAGGCACGCCCTCCACCTACATCCTTGCCTGCAGACTCAAGTTCACCTCTGGCCTGAGACCCCACGTAAGTCCAGTCGGCCCCGGCACCCAAGAGCTCAACCTGCGGGGGAGGGCTGGTAGTGAAGGTCCCGAGGGGACTCGGGTCTCCTATAGCCTTGCCTGCCAGCGGAAGGGCGCTCTGGGACTTCTCTCCATTGGTTCCCTATTCCGCCACCCAAGTATCCACTCTCGTAATAAAGCCATCTCTCAGGTGAATGTCACCAAAGGACATTCATGTTTATTTCAGTACCCAGGGTTGGATAACAGTTGGCTAAACTGTGGCCCAGTTAGGCATATTACCCAAGGTCACACATAAAGTATTTGGCAGAAAAGATTTAAACACAGAATGTTATTGTTCACATTCTTCAGCTCTAGTCCCTAAAATATGTATTCCATACAAAATCTAGATAATTTCAAATGTAAACTTTTTTCTCACCATCATTTTCATTTCTGGAAATTATAGCAATTATCACTGGATCATCAGAAGGGGTCTGTATTTTTTTGCCTGTTAAAAAAAAAAAGTTCATAATTAATATAACAATATAGTAACCTAGTATTTCAGGGATGAGGAATCTCTGGTTCTCGAGGACGGCAGACAGACTGGTCAGGTTTTCACAATATCCATAATAAATATGCATGACAGATATACGTGTGCACTGCTTCAATCATATGCCAATTTGTCTCATGCATATTCATTAAGGATAGCCTGAAAACTTGACCAGTTTTGGCCTGGTCAAGGAGCAGAAGTTTCATCACTCCTGTAGTAGATGATGACAGATAAAGATCAAGCAGCCCATTTAGTGTGCCCAACTGTCTTTCTCTGCAATTTTCTTCCACTCTGGGTAGAGAAGCATATAAATTACCATAGTTAACCAATTTCTTACAGTCTGTTTGCCAGCAATTCTAGTTCCATTTCCAGTGTGAATCTATTATAAATTTGAGTTCAAATAGCAGAATTCTAAACATATCAGACTGCTTTCTCAGACACTTCCAGCAACAACTAACTCAGGATGACCTCTACGAAAACAAGGATCCTCCTGACTACTCCCATCAGTTGTATGGATCAAGTTGAGTGGAGGGGTATTTTGCAGGTTACTTTACCAGTTTTTTTGGGGAAAAATAAGGCAAAAATAGCCCCCCCCCCCCCCCCCGACAGCCTATTATATCTCAAGGGTTAAGAGGTGAACTAAGATGGGGGCTATGCAATTCATTTTATGAATTGAGGAGGATTAATCCAGCTGCTATCATGTGTTTGAATAGGATAAGAACATAAGAACATAAGAAATTGCCAGGCTGGGTCAGACCAAGGGTCCATCAAGTCCAGCATCCTGTTTCCAACAGAGGCCAAACCTGGCCATAACAACCTGGCAAGTACCCAAACACTAAGAATATGCCAGTAATAGCAGAGGCCATTCCCTAAGTCAACTTGATTAATAGCAGTTAATGGACTAATTATTTGAATGACACACAGTGCTTTTCATTGCATTCCAGGATCCCAGGGAGCTTTGCAGTTGTCTTAATACAAACATGCTCACATAACCACATCTGGAGTGGATATTCTGTTGTTGCATTTTTTTTTTTTTAAGTAGAAAGATTCTACCTTGTATTTTCCAAAGGAGAAAGCAAAGCCTGTAAATAGCATGTGCTGCAGCATCTCCGATAGCCTTACATTCTGAGGAGTTCCACGGTTGGCATGGAAACTCTAGATTCTGTGGTATATGTGGACTTAGATGTCAAGAAATGGGCCAAGTGTCAGGAGCTCACCCTAAATTGCAGGATGAGACAACATTCAGAGCAGAATGGGGCTTCCCTCTTCCATAAGAACAGAAGAACATAAGAACATGCCATACTGGGTCAGACCAAGGGTCCATCAAGCCCAGCATCCTGTTTCCAACAGTGGCCAATCCAGGCCATAAGAACCTGGCAAGTACCCAGAAACTAAGTCTATTCCATGCTACTGTTGCTAGTAATAGCAGTGGCTATGTTCTAAGTCAACTTAATTAATAGCAGGTAATGGACTTCTCTTCCAAGAACTTACCCAATCCTTTTTTAAACCCAGCTACACTAACTGCACTAACCACACCCTCTGGCAACAAATTCCAGAGTTTAATTGCCAGCTAAGGTGACATCTTTATATAATGAGTAAAAGGAAAAATGAGTTATGCTCTTTTGTTCAAAGCTCAGCTTATCTTGACAGTCATTGTCTCCTGCTTGTATGCTTCTATTTTTATTTATTGTACTGTACTTCCTGCAGGTCCATTTGTGTTGCTGCATTTCTGCTATGACCGGCGCGGCCTAGCAGTTAGAGCAATTGGCTGGGAGCCAAAGAAATTAGGCTTCAATTCTCACTTTCCTCACTGACACTCCTCGTGACCTTGGGCGAGTCACTTTACCTTCTTGTTGCTTCAGATAACCACTTAATTTTCAAAAGAATTTACACTCTTAAAACTGTTTTTCTTTTACACCTAGGTGGGATTTTGAAAATTGCAATTGAATTGTCAAAAGGTTTTACATGCATAAGTGAACTTTGAGCATGTAAACAGGCTTTTGAAATTGCTACAACAGTATGTTACATTTCCTTAGGTTGTAAACCTTTATGGGCAGGGATTATTGAAGCTGAATACTATCAAATCTGTAAACCATCTTGGTCATCTTTTGGCAAGATGGGACAAAAATTATTTTGTTATAATTTTAACTGTAGCATTATCAAACCAAATTGGTAATGTGGTAATAATAGGAGATTTCAATTACCCCAATATTGACTGGGTAAATGTATCATCGGTAAATGCTAGAGAGATAAAGATCCTGGATGGAATAAATGACAGTTTTATGGAGCAATTGGTTCAGGAACTGACAAGAGAGGGAGCAATTTTAGATCTAATTCTCAGTGGAGCACAGGATTTGGTGAGAGAGGTAACGGTGGTGGGGGCACTTCGCAATAGTGATCATAATATGGTCAAATTTGAATTAATGACTGGAAGGGGGACAATAAGCAAATCCACAGCTCTTGTGCTAAACTTTCAAAAGGGAAACTTTGATAAAATGAGAAAAATAGAAAAAAACTGAAAGGAGCAGCTACAAAGGTAAAAAGTGTGCAAGAGGCGTGGTCATTGTTAAAAAATACCATCCTAGAAGCACAGTCCAGATGTATTCCATATATTAAGAAAGGTAGAAAGAAGGCAAAATGATTACCGGCATGGTTAAAAGGGGAGGTGAAATAAGCTATTTTAGCCAAAAGATCTTCATTCAAAAATTGGAAGAAGGATCCAATAGAAGAAAATAGGATAATGCATAAGCATTGGCAAGTTAAATGTAAGACATTAATAAGACAGGCTAAGAGAGAATTTGAAAATAAGTTCTCCATAGAGGGAAAAACTCACAGTAAAAACATTTTAAAATATATCCGAAGCAGAAAGCCTGTGAGGGAGTCAGTTGGACTGTTAGATGATCGAGGGGTTAAAGGGGCACTTAGAGAAAATAAGGCCATCGCAGAAAGATTAAATGATTTCTTTGCTTCGGTGTTTACTGAAGAGGATGTTGGGAGGTACCCGTAATGGAGAAGGTTTTCATGGGTAATGATTCAGATGGACTGCACCAAATCACGGTGAACCTAGAACATGTGGTAGACCTGATTAACAAACTGAAGAGTAGTAAATCACCTGGACCGGATGGTATACACCCCAGGGTTCTGAAGGAACTAAAAAATGAAATTTCAGACCTATTAGTAAAAATTTGTAACCTATCATTAAAATTATCTATTGTACCTGAAGACTGGAGGGTGGCTAATGTAACCCCAATATTTAAAAAGGGCTCCAGGGGCAATCAAGGAAAGTACAGACTGGTTAGACTGACTTCAATGCCAGGAAAAAATAGTGGAAAGTGTTCTAAATATCAGAATCACAGAACACATAGAAAGACATGGTTTAATGGAACAAAGTCAGCATGGCTTTACCCAAGGCAAGTCTTGCCTCACAAATCTGCTTCACTTTTTTGAAGGAGTTAATAAACATGTAGATAAAGGTAAGCTGGTAGATGTAGTGTATTTGGATTTTCAGAAGGCATTTGACAAAGTTCCTCATGGGAAGCTTCAAGGAAAAGTAAAAGGTCATGGGATAGGTGTCAATGTCCTTTCTTGGATTACAAACTGGCTAATGGACAGGAATCCGAGAGTAGGATTTAATGGACAATTTTCTCAGTGGAAGGGAGTGGGCAATGGCATGCCTCAGGGATCTGTATTGGGACCCTTAATTTTCAATATATTTATAAATGATCTGGAAAGAAATACGACGAGTGAGGTAATCAAATTTGCAGATGATACAAAATTGTTCAGAATAGTTAAATCACAAGCAGATTGTGATGAATTGCAGGAAGAACTTTTGAGACTGGAAAATTGGACACCAAATGGCAGATTAAATTTAATGTGGATAAGTGCAAGGTGATGCATATAGGGAAAAATAACCCATGCTATAGTTACACAATGTTAGGTTCCATATTAGGAGCTAGTACCCAAGAAAGAGATCTAGGCATCATAGTGGATAACACATTGAAATTGTCAGTTCAGTGTGTTGCGGCAGTCAAAAAAGCAAACAGAACATTGGGAATTATTAGAAAGTGAATGGTGAATAAAACAGAAAATGTCATAAGGCCTCTTTATCGCTCCATGGTGAGACCGAACCTTGAATACTGTGTACAATTCTGGTTGCCGCATCTCATGTGATGGAGAAGGTACAGAGAAGGGCAACCAAAATGATAAAAGAAATTGAACAGCTCCCCTATGAGGAAAGATTAAAGAGGTTAGGACTTTTCAGCTTGGAGAAGAGATGGATGAGGGTGGTGAGGTGTTTAAAATCATGTGAGGTCTAGAATAAGTAAATGTGAATTGGTTATTTACTCTTTCGGATAACAGAAAGACTAGGGGGCACTCCATGAAGTTAGCATGTGGCACATTTAAAACTAATCTGAGAAAGTTCTTTTTCACTCAATGCACAACTAAACTCTGGAATTTGTTGCCAGAGGATGTGGTTAGTGCTGTTTGTTTAGCTGTGTTTAAAAAAGGATTGGATAAGTTCTTGGAGGAGAAGTCCATTACCTGCTATTAATTAAGTTGACTTAGAAAATAGCCACTGCTATTACTAGCAACGGTAACATGGAATAGACTTAGTTTTTGGGTACTAGCCAGGTTCTTATGGCCTGGATTGGCCACTGTTGGAAACAGGATGCTGGGCTTGATGGACCCTTGGTCTGACCCAGTATGGCATGTTTTTCTGTTCTTATCACTGGAATCAATTGCTAAACACCAGTGATAAAAATGCACAAAAAGGCAGAACTGATTCTTTTTTTGGAACAGATATTTTCCAAAATATTCCAGTGTCATATGGTCACTGATTAGAGGGCTCATGTACATTAATATACTTAAACACAAAACAAACCACAGTGGCCCTCATTTAATCCATCATCTAAACTTGAAGGATTAACCAGATGAGGCAGCCGTGTGAGAAGTTTAATTCCATTCTCTAAACCTGAAGTTGGGCTTTAGCTAAATGGGATCACGAGTGTATTCAGCATGACTTAGATGCAGGCAGAACCATAACCTTTTTCACTAATGGGTGCTTTTTAGTCTCTAGTGAAAGCACTGGATGGATAACCCCTGGAGGAGGATAATCATGCTTTAAAAATGTGAATTTTGAATTTACTAAAAATGAGACTTGCAAATCACTTTGATGAACCCATGAATTGTTGTTTTTTAAATGGTCATTGAAATGGAAATCTCAGGTGGGTTGACAGAAATCCACTGCGGTTTTGACAAAATATGGGTTTTTATAAAGGAAATCTGCAATGGATTAAGTCACTCAGCAGATCTGCTATGGATTCCCCCTGATCTTCAGTTTTTCTCCTTGAGATCTGCTGGAGAAAATTGCAGTGGACTTTCCGAGAGATCTGCATTAGCCATCAAAGTGGAAGCTGGCCAAATCTTCCAGATTTGGGCACGGACTTGGAAAATCCTTGCATCCCTTTGAAAGAATTGTGCACAAACTTGGCAATTTTCAAAAGGTGCCGGTTATTTTTAGTCAGATTTTCAGCTGAACATAATTGGTTATGTTTTCAGCTTACAATTTTCTAAATCTGTCTGGCCACCATTTGGGCAGTTAGAGTTAGGCTCACCCTTAGTGCAAGCAGGGTACAGTGGCAAATCCTAGGTGGCTAGCAATGAAAATGGGAGCTAAATAGCAAAACAGTCAGAGCGCGCTGGTTCTGGGGAGTCCTCTGGAGCCAAGCCAGCTCTTTTTTTGCCCTGTTAAATTTGGCCACCCTTGTAAATTTAAGGGGTTTCATTTATCTGATGGGGGGTTTAAAGCAGGATTTTAACTGCCTAACTCCTGACGTTATCTGGTAAACCCTTTGGAAACTGACCCCAAAGTGCTTTTCCTGTAGACACAAAATGGGAGAAAAAACCTTCAGCACATCGGATCTTTAGTGCAAGTTTCTTCTCACATGGATAAGGGGAGGGAGAATGAGGGATGCCTTAAAGTTGCCCATTAATTGCTGAAGTTAGGATTTGATTCTTCGGCATGCTAGTTATTATATTACACGCTTAAGCTTGAAGGAAGATACTTTGTTTATCCCTCATCAGCATCAGGAAAAAGCAAAAATGCTCTATGAAATACAAAGTTTGAGCCTGTGCTGTTGTCTCATATCCCCACACCCACATAAACCTTTAGTTTGATTTTTTTTCAGTGACCACCTTCAAGTCCTTAGCAATTTTATAGATGAGCTTTTCAACAAATCACATTCCATCAAGTCTTAAACCAGATATTGCATATTTTTACTGAAAGTTAATTTTCAGTAAAAATATACAGTCCTATAAGAGTCCTATAGAAAAAAGTACAATTATCAAAAGAAATACTGAAAGGTACAAACTGGTGATATGCATTCAGTTTGACTGGATGCTGAAAACGGACCCCAAAATTATCAGGTTCTTTTGTGCATAAAAAAAAGGCCTCCCGGAGACCCTCCATCCCCACCCCCTGCCAGCCCAAAACCCAGCCCAGGGCCAGATCCCACTTGACCAAGCCTTCCAAGGCCCAGCCAGGGCCTCCCTGTGCCCCTTTGATTCCCACCCCCACCAGTGATAAATCCGGCATATGGCTTGGCCTACCCTGGACCAGCCGAGGCCTCCCCAGAGCCCTCTAACCCCCACCCACATCCTTTGAAACTGCCCATGCCCCTCTTGCCCCATCCATAGCCTCTCAAGACAGAAGGGCATGATTGAAGCTCTCTTGCTCCTGCCCTTGTCCTCAGTGATTAAAAAAATGGAGAAGCCCCAACAGATGGCACCAGGAAAATGATGCCAGTCTTCCCGGAGATGAACACCAAAGTGATGTCACTTTAGTACTGTCCGGCAGGCCTCCAGCACTATTTTTAAATTGCTGAGACCAAGGGCAGGAGTCAGTGGGCTTTGCTTCTGCCCTTATAACTTGAGTGGGCTACAGATGGGTAAATGGTGGCCTGGGAGGTCTCCAGCGACTAGCCAGTTTTACATGGTGGGTGTGGGGGTCAGAGGTGCCTGGGGAAACTCTGGCTGGGCCAGGGGAAGCATGGCCTGGTAGGCCCGGACTCCAGGCTGTAGTTAGAATTAGCAGACTTGTGGGTTGGGGAAACCTGGGGAGGCCCAGCTGCACAGGCCAAGGCCTAGGGCTGGTTTTGCACTGGCGCAGGTGAAGTTAGAGGACCTCCAGAAGGTCTATTTTGTTTTTTAGCTTAGGGCTTTTTTGGACAATTTTTTTCTTTTTCAGATTGAGAAGTAAACTGAACAACAAAAAAAAAAAAAAGTCTCAAAATAAAAATAATGGCCTGAAACAAAACTTTTACAGTGACACATCCCTAATGGAAACACCATTATGATAAGGAAGGGCTTCATCATTAAAATAAAAAGATGGGATCACACCCTAGAGGGAGGTAATGCTATTTTGTAGCTTGCTGGGCACCCAAAATCTATAGACTTTTACTTGCACTGTGGTTGTGCTTGTGCACGTTTAACAGCATTTCTAGAGGTCCATAACAGTGGCAGAACGGGGACATTTATGAGTTTACTATAAATACCAGAGGAATCACATTAACGTTTACCTAAATTCATTTTTCAATAAATGATAGATCATAAGCATAAATTATACATTATTTAAAAACTTATCACAAAATATATTTAGGTTGTAGATAAATTTGAACATTATTCTAGCAGCAACTGGAACACGAAAATGACAAAACTAAGAAAAGTATGCTTAAGAAGCAGAAGGCAGCAGAAATGGCTTTTGTGCTCACATAAATAGAAGTGGATCATGAGGACCGGTTTCCGTACAAGGTGACTCTTATATGGATTGCCTGCTTAGGGTGTTCTTCAAGGTTAGAGATATTTGTCTTGGTCAGGACATAAATGAATGATAACACAAATTCATAAATATTTTTTTTTTTACTAAATGTATCTGATTAGTTTACTGATAGGCATCAATGACATCTCCATTTTTCTTCTGAGCAAAATACCTTTTATATTGGAAGTCTCTATTTTCAGAATTGTTTGCTGACTAATTTCAGAGCAAATAATCAGACAGAAAGAGAGGATCAGCAGAAAATCCATACAGGGCAGTTTATCCATGTGAATGCGTCTTCATGCTTCTTCTCTGCTTCATGGTCTACTGAATTCCGGCGTGCAGTGTCAGGGTATTGTGACGTCATCATGGACAGTTTTACATCATTCTATTGGTTAGCACGCATCACACAAAGTACAGTGATAATACGCAATAGGGCGTATTTTATGCACCTCTTCATCATAGCAGCCTTGAGGGAATTCTGAAGCATGAAGCCAGAACCTGAGTGCCTTGTGCACAGAAGTATTGTTAAGATCAAGAACTGCAGAGAGCAGACAACAAGACCTGTATGAAAGCAGGACATCCTTAGGCCAGTATGCATAAAGTATGCAAAAATACTTATACCAGTGTGTATATAGCTATCTCAGTCTGCTGGCATCACTTGTAATAGCGGCAGGGCAGGAGCAACCAGGGATCACTGCTGCCCTGTAAAGAGATTTTCCTGGATAGTTAACGGGATACGTGTCCTGCTGAATATCCAAAATTAAAATGATCTGGATACCTTTAGCTGGGTAATGTTTCTTTTTATATACTGTCTTTATTGAAAAACTTTAAACTGAATAACTTTAGACTTAACTTAATTTTTGCACAGTCTTACAGACAATGATATTCGCGAGCACAGACTACTGTAACTCTCTGCTATTAGGGCTACCTCAAGTTACCATTAGACCACTCCAAATATTGCAAAATTCCACTGCTAGAATTTTGACAGGCAATAAGAAAAAGAGACCACATCACAGGTACACTTGCTGAGCTACACTGGCTTCCAATTAAAGAAAGAATACAATACAAAGCATTATGTATAATTCATAAACTAATCCATGATCAAAAGGCCGACTGGCTTAACACAGCACTGTGCGTACATGTACCACACAGAAACCTGAGATCTGCTAATAAAGCTCTACTAAATATTCCTTCTGTTAAATCAGCACGCCTCACTCAGGTAAGGGAGAGAGCACTGTTGCTGGCTGGCCCTGTTCTATGGAACTCCATGCCACTCGAAATAAGGCTGCAGAGAAATTGAAACTATTTAAAACTAGTCTGAAAACCTGGCTTTTTAAACAAGCTTTTTATAAAGACAAAGAGAAGGAGGGAAAACAGTTGAAAGATAAGGACGCACCAAGTAATCAGTTTTTTTCCTTTAATATCTCCAATTGCATATTAACACTAGATTTGAACCGCTTGACAGTTTCTCAGCCAGCATATAAGCCTTAATTAAACATATAGTTTCCCTTATTAAAATATGTTACCATTTTATGTTGGCACATGTATAATTTGTAATCTATACCAATTATAGTTTTTCCTTATTGTGCCTTTCTGTAAACCGTTGTGATGGTGAATTAACTTAATGATGGCAAAGAAGAGTTTTTAAATAAATAAACTGGCTATATTTAAAAAAATAATAGCAGATTAAGTATGGATTTTCTGTTAAAAAAAAAAAAAAATCCAAACCCATCTTCCCCCCTCCTAGGTTAACACTCCATCCTGTCCTTCCTCCCTTCCCTCCCCGGTATCTGGCAGAACCTCTCCTCAGGGCCGGGATCGCAATGCACGCGGTGGTTTCCCGTGTTATTGAGGTTGGATTGGTTTCTGCCTCGAGATTCAGGAAGGTTTCCAACCCAAGGGATGAAGGAAGTCATCGAGACAGTTTTCTACCATGTCATGGGCTACAAATCTTTGCGTGAGAGAAAAGGCTTTTCCTTTTGGGAGAACTAGGAACAGTCTCTTTCATTCTGCCCCAGAACTGGAATACTTTGAGGACTTATGTTTGATTCTGGGGCCATGGACCTGCATCGCTTGTTGTATTCAACATAGCTTTGTATATCTGAATTGTTGTTTTGCCGACTGAATTATAGATGTTTTTTCTTTAATAAAATTCCTTCTTGTTTTGGAACACAAAGATTGAAATGTGGACTTTTGTTTTTTAATTACTGTTATCTGAGAGTGAGCCTCTGGATCTTACAGATTAGTATATCCTGCACTAGCAGAATCTGGTTTCCAGACCTCGACTGCGTGGAGAAGTGCCCTGCAGTGGAACAAAACAAGGGGTTACCAAGGGGGTAGACTCAGGAGCAACATCAGAAAATATTTCTTCATGGACAGGATGGTGAACGCATGACATGGTCTCTCAGTGGCAGTGCTGAAAACAAAGACAAAATTCAAGAAAGCCTCAGGTAAGTACAGAGGATCTCCCTAATTGTGAAGAAGGAGGTAGAGATGAAATAGGGTTTGTGGCACTACATGAAGAATATAATCGTGGAGGTTCGATGAGGTAATAATCCTGTCCTGCCATCATATTCTGTCTCTTTGAGGTTCTGTAGATCCATTTTGGACTTGGGGAGTGGGAATTGGAGGGCTCACAGGCCTGCTTTGACTTTTTATTTTTGGACAGATAGAGTGTGGGTGGTGGAGATGCCCACAAGGCTGGTTGTTAATGCAGCCCTCCGTCAGGCTGCTAGATTAACTACACCTTGTAAAATATAATCACCTTCACAGCCTTACAAGGATGCTGTATATGGTATCCAGTATTAATAGCTAGCTAATGAGGGTGGGGGAGGGTCAACTGCATACACAGGGAGGACAATTTTCAAAGGAATTTGCCCAGGTAATTAAGTAGTTACTCAATAGATTTCCCAGGCTGAAAATTCCCTTCTGCTCAGTGTCCTAAAGTATTCATACTTACGCTTTGCTGTGGGAAAATGGGTGAAGGTGGGAGTAGGGTTAGAGCGGAAGAGGTACAGTATACATAGGGATGTCATATAAAGTAGGTTGCCCTGAATTTTCAAAGGGAAATTCCGTGGAAAACTCCCTTCGAAATTACTTTGTAGTCAGGGTGCCTGCGAGCTCCCCTGCAAGGATTAAGATTTGCTCCAGTTAACACTACTGTGGATGAAGCAGTGCTAACAGTAACACACATGCAAATTACACAAATTAATGTGGGTCACACATAGTTTTAACACCTGCATTAGCTATAGCCTAAGAGCCATTAATAACAATAGTCCCCACTGTGTTTTAATCCAAATAGTCATTTGGATTAGAAACCACAATGAGACGAGCTGGTGTCCATAGAGAAAGGCTTGAGATTATTTTCTCGACATAGGGTAGAAGCAACTGATTTAAAACACAGTCTGCATCGGGAATCTGCATTTTTCACCCACATGCTCATAGCCTTGATCTGCTCATAAAAGTTTCTTCACAGCCCCTCACTGATGGACTATTGGACTTGGTTATCTGGGCTCTGTGTTTGGAGCTAATCAGGTTATTAAAGTTTCATCTTGCTTAATCAAGAGACTTGTTCTGGGTTGGCACAAACTTATTTTGCTGTGTTTATGGTTTTTTTGTGCTGTTTTAAAATTACAATTATTTTGATCACACTTTCAAGTTTAGTTTTGGACACTTTTGTTAGGTTGATGATTACTGAATGCCCTTTTGTATTTCAACAAATTATTTGGGCCTACAAGCATGAATTCACTGTACAGGGGGCAGTGCATAGCAGGATTGTTTTGCACACACACACAAGCAAGCTCTCTCTCTCTCTCTTTACACATTGTTCAAATGATATGTTCTTGAAAATAATTGTCTGTCAGATTTGTTTCTTGTCTGTTTTTAACAGTAATTTCTGCATCATTGGCCATCCCCAGTATTTCCTTCATGTTAAAAACCAGGCAACCGGTAGATGCCACTGTTTCTTTAAAAAAAAAAAAAAAATGACAGCAGGAGGATACCTTTTCCCGTGATTTTGTTCATGATTTCAGCAGCTATCGTTCTCTTCTGCCTCAGGCATAAGCATGCCAAAGACAGACTGCATTGTCTGAGACAATTAGATGTAAATTAGGAGAATCAGAAGTACGTTCACAGGTACCTTATCCTCACAGTGCTGTGCATGTCATTGAATGGCTTTTATGATTTAATTAGAGAAAGGTCAAGGAGAAGAGGTAGAGCATGGTAAAGCAAACAATTAATAGTCAAGGCTTATTCTTCACTGCAGGGTGATTGTAATGATAAATATTTTGATGAATTGAGTAGATTTAAGATGGTTATGTTGGAAACTGTCATGGCACTGTAATTCATGCATTCATGGTTGACATGGGAACCGTGGAATGCACTAGAATGGTCAAGATTCTGTTCTCTGTTGTGTTCAGTCCTTGGTAGATGCCACTTGGAAAATGGGCCAGTGGCGCGAGTTCTCTTTAATGGTGTTGCCATCCTAACTCCAAGTCCTCAAGACATGTTTATCTAGTCTTAACTCTTCAGGTTTCTGTACCAAAACAGTTTGGCCTTGGTCTCCTCCTAAAGCATGGATTAGGGCAAGACTATAAGACCGACACTAGAAATGAAGTTAAATTTGGCAACAACGCTATAATTACAGCTAAACCATGGCAAACCTAAACATGATGTGGAGAGAATGAGATCCCTCTTCTGTGAGTATGAGGCGAAAATCATCTGTAAACCTCTTCTATTAAAGGTAACCAATTGCTCTAGACTGAATATTTAGATAAATCAGAAGTTAGTGAAGGTGTTGCTTTTTAAATTTAACTCATTGTTCATTGTGATGTTTCCTGGTGACAGGTTGTGCTTTGCATAAGTGCAACTAACCTCTGGCTTGCTTTTCTGTTCCTATACACTAATTGCTCTATCCTGACGTGCAGAAGTGTAGGCATAACAATACATAGAAGCACATGAAATATGAAATATTTTCTGAGCGTGATCTAACTGTAACAGAGCTACAGGGAAATATCTTGTAAGAATATGAATCATAGGGTCAACAAAATAAGACATTGCACCCCATAAGCTTTATAGACCACAAAGTTCCCTTTAGATAAGAAGTTGCCATACTGGGTCAGACCAAGGGTCCATCAAGCCCAGCATCCTGTTTCCAACAGTGGCCAATCCAAGCAACAAGTAACTGGCAAGTACCCAAAAACTAAGTCTATCCCATGCCACTGATGCCAGTAATAGCAGTGGATAATTTCTAAGTCAACTTAATTAATAGCAGGTAATGGACTTCTCCTCCAAGAACGTATCCAAACCTGAAGGAATGTATGTATGTAGCCCCCTAATTCAGTGTTGGGGCCAAATTAGTTCCAGGGCCACACTCAGTCCCAGGGCTGGGTCCCAGCTCTCTTGCACCTGTCCTTTCAAACCACCGGGCATGGATTCTCTCGATGGGGGAGAGGCTTTACCTCCTGGACCCAAGGCATGCAGGGGGACAGGGAGTCTACTTTCAATCATGGCAGTGGTTCTCAGGAGGCTGGGTCTAACACTGGAAAAACAAATGGGGGCTTGGAATGGTATTCAGCATAAATTTACTGTAACGTATAGAAGGTCCAGTCCAGAAACAGTGAAAAACAAGTGATGCAAGTTCCTCCTCTCTTTTTTTCAATTTTTGAGACAGTGTCCAGAACCCTTTCTCAGTCGGGGAAAGAGAAAAACCAAAACTCTTCTCCAAGGGCAGGGAGCTGGGGTGGGTGGGAAAAATCTCCCTCCCACTTACAGGCCAAATCCAAAATCTGCTCTCCAAAATCAGTTCTTACTTATGGGACACTGCTAGCCCCACTTTCACAGGGATATGGACAAGCAGTACCCAGGCAGCTTTAGCTATGCACAGAGCCCAGAGCCGCAGTCCACTCCCCTAAAGCAGGGAGTACAAACTCTACCAGAATGGGAGCAGGTTAAACACAGACCCCACAAAAATCCACTTTTCAAGTACTTCTGGCACAAGTTACGACCCCTCAGAACTGAGAGGGCACAGATGGGACCAAAACTTCACAGAAACCCCAGAGTAGTAGGCAGGGGGCCTCCTTGGGATCTCCAGCAGCTATTCTTCCTTTCTCAAAAAAGATTACACCCACCCACACTGCTCATCCTCAGACCCCAGGTTATTTAGCTCGAGCTGGACCACTCCCAACACCTATGATTGGGAAAACCTTAGAGATAGTCTGCAAAAGATGATTGCAGTCCATTAGTGAAAAACCAGGGATGGAATCTTTAAAAAATGTTTTGGGGTCCGGGGGTGGGTCATTTTGGGTCCAGCCCCAGATTGCTCTTTTTTGTTTCGTTGGTTTTGCTAAAAACAAACAAAAAATGCCAGAACCCACCCCACCCCTTCCCATTTATTAAAATATGGAGCTCCTCCACACATGGACCCCCCCCCCCCCCCTGCCCACTCTAATGCATTCTCCCGACCCCCTCAGAACTCATGAAAAATCCCTGGTGGCCTAGCAGGGGGCCCAGGATTGATCTCCTGCTCCCGGGCCGGTGGTTGCCAGACAAAATGGTGCCAACAGCCCTTTTCCCTTACCACGTGACAGGGGCTACCAGTGACATTGGGCAGCTCCTGTCACACAGTAGGGCAAACAGCTGGTCAATGCCATTTTGAAAAATATCCTCAGTATTTCCTATTTTGTTGCAAATGAATACCCATCCCTAATACCAGGTTCACTAAGGGGTTTTTCCATAGACATAAAATGGGAGAAAACCATTAATGAATCTGGCGCCTAGTTAGGGACAGAAGTGTTATCACATGTATATTTAGGTCACACTTTTTCATTGGCAGCTTAAGGAGAGTTACATTCAAGTATGGTAGCTTGTTCCCTCTCCCCGGAAGGCTTACAAGTCAATATTCAAAAGCCATTTAGATGGATATCTCAAAAGGTATCCATTTAAAATGGCACAAGTGGCATAGTCAACCACTTATCCGGCTACGTTATAGTTGGATAACTACTTAGCTGGCCAGATAAAAAGAGGGCATTACTGGGGCATTCTAGGGAGGACTTCGGTTATCTGGCTAATTTAACCAAATATCGCATATATCTGTCTAAGTTACCTCAATAACTGTAGACCTGCTTGGAAGCACTTACCTGCTCCTGGCGAGGTCCTGCACAGCTTCTGTCAAAGCTGCCCTGGGAGCATACACTACACCCGGACCTCAGCGGGAGCGGTATAGGGGGAGGGGCCAGGGGGTTTGAGGTGAGGTGGGGTGGTTACTTAAATTGGTGAGGGAGGAGGGAGGAAGGGCCTGGCCTAACCAGTTTCTGGCTGAACAAGGGTGTTTTTTCTGTGGAGGGGGAGCATGCAAAGACTCCATTACAATTAAATATGTAGGGTGGGGGATACAAAGCCCAACAGGGCAACTTGTATATTAAGAGAGGGAGACCAAAAATCAGGCCATGGGTCCCTTTAATTTTTTTTTTTTTTGAGGCAAAAGCGCTACTTACCCGGAGATCTTTTGAAGATCTCCGGATAAGTAGCAATTTATCTGGCTACACAAGGCTGGGTAACTTAAAAACCTAAATGGCTATATTCCAATATAGCAATCACAACACAATAAGGGATTCTTTGATTTGTCTTTCATACATAATATAACTTTTACTATTTGTAAATATTTAATTACAAGTTTTTAATAACATATCAAAACATCAATAAATACATATACCTTTTACCAAATTTTACCATATACCACTCAGGCCACTTGTTATGTAAATATAGTCACCCACGATACAATACCATTCACATTACCCCTAAAACTAATTCTCATTCATTCATACACATCCCTATACGGGAAACCTTAATATACAAACCCTCCCCCAATTACAAGTGTTTATTTATTGTTACAACATATAATACCATCAATACATATATTCACATCTCCCCCTATTTCCTGTTACAGTCACTTGACACCTTTTTTATCCAATCGGGGACATGGTCAGAGAGGGATGTACAATCATCGGGCAAAACGGAATATGTCCACTCAGGAGCCTTACAATTTCAGAAGATAAATAACAAGGATCAGGAAAACATAGTGGTGAATTTATCTGGTAAACAACTGTCTGATGTGGCTTGCTCTGCCCTTAATAAAGGTCTTTCATTCACTCCAACCTAGAAGTACGATTCTTTTTTGACACGGGTAAAGATTAGTAAGTTTTTTCGTAGAATTAGATTACAGGATTTTTTTGGTGATCAGAAACTAATGGGAAAAGATAAGTTGTACAAACCATCTGGGAGGATGCCCACTGAGCCCCCTGATCAATTAATAATTGCATTTGAGACAATGATTCTTAATGAATTAAAAGTGATAGAGGATCAGAGGGAGGTACATCAATATAATTGTACACAGGAAGAAATGAGGGCGATTAGATCTATACAAAAGGATCAATCATTGGTGGTAAGAGCGGCAGATAAAGGAGGGGCAGTGGTGGTCCTGAATAATGACCAGTATCAGAAGGAAGCCATGTCACAGTTGAATGATGTGTGATATTATCAGGCATTGGGATGAAATCCGTCGAGAAGTTTGCAGGAGAAAGTGGGTAAGATCCTTGCAGATGCCCTACGAGTGAAGGCAATAACAAAAAAAGAATATAGGTATTTATATATGGGAAATCCAGCTAGTCCATATATTTATTTCATGCCAAAAATTCATAAATCGTTTGATAGTCCTCCGGGAAGACCAATTGTATCGGGCATTGGATCCATTTTTGAGGCGATGGCTAAATTCATAGATACATGCAAGGTACAGCATATTAAATCATTCATTAGAGATTCTACAGATTTTATTAATGAATTGGATAGGTGCCAACGGGATATACAGGGTGGTATATTGGTTACTGCTGATTAGGTGGATGCCATACGTTGCATTTGGAATTCGTATTTGTCAGGGGGAAGATACATTGCATTCGGCAAGGGGGGCACCCGATACGTTTATATGTTAATTCTTATTTGTCCCGGCTAAAATTAAATTAACTACAACCCCTCCCACCCTCCTGACCCCCCCAAGACTTACCAAAACTCCCTGGTGGTCCAGCAGGGGGTCCAGGAGCCATCTCCTGCACTCACACTCTCGGCTGCTGGTTTCAAAATGGCACCCATAGCCTTTGACCTACTATGACACAGGGGCTACTGGTGCCATTGGTCAGCCCCTGTCACATGGTAGGAGCAATGGATGGCTGGCACCATCTTGTGATCCTACCATGTGACAGGGGCTGACCAATGGCACCGGTAGCCCCTGTGACATAGTAAGGGCAAAGGCTATCGGTGCCATTTTGAATACTGGCAGCCGGCGGTCTGAGTGCAGGAGGTTGCTCCCGGACCCCCGCTGGACTTTTGGCAAGTCTTGTGGGGGTCAGGAGGGTCCAGGATTAATCAGATAGATGAGAATTTAACTTTCACTTTACAAATTGAAAGACAATATATTTTCTTTTTGGATATGACAATATTTTGGCAGTTTGATAGACTGGTAACATCTGTTCATATCAAGCCAACAGATAGGAATTTGATCCTCCATTCCTATGATACAGGAGACTCTGTCATTCTACAGAGGAATATAAATTGAAGGCACAGCAATTAACACAAAAGTTTATAGCAAGGGGGATACCCAAGAAAATATGTTAAACGAGCCTTTAAGAGAAGTCTGTATGCTAATAGAGATAATTTATTGATAAAAAGTGCACGCACACAAATTGAGAGAGTAGTTTGTTGCATAACTTATTCAGCAAAGGTAATGCAAATTGAAAGATCTATCCTCAAATACTGGGATTTATTAAAAACCATTCCGGGATGTAGGGAACCCCAGTATTTGCCTTTAAAAAAGGTAAGAATCTTAGATCATTGGTGGCGCAAAATTGTAAAGGAGAGCATAATAATGGCAGGGGACAGATGACTTGTTCTGGATGTACGGTCTGTATAAATGTACTGGTTGGGCAGAAATATCAACATGTGGATAAGAAGATAGTATATTTCATCAAAGGAGATTTTTCATGTACATCAGAAAAAGTGGTATATGCGGTCATATGTCCCTGTAAACTAATGTACATTGGGTATACTAAGCGGATGATCCGACGTAGGATTATAGAACACAAAAGTAATATTCATATTTAGAAGGAAGGAGCCCCCCTCGTGGCCCATTGGGTGAGTGCACATCACCAGATCGATGATTTGAGATTTTTTGTTATAACTCAGTGTACAGAAAATTATTGAGGAGATTCTGCATGATGGCTATGGCGCACAGAACAAACATTTATCTATAAATGGAATACCATATAACTGTGGGGTCTCAATGTGGAGATTGAATGGGCGGCGTATTATACGTGAGTAGGATGGTCTTTGTGATGAGCAGAATAAATGTAGTGATTTATAACCAGAATATCATATAACTATGGGTTGTTAGTATGGAGGTTGAATGGGTGGTATGAATGAATTGGAGGAGGAGTTATATGGATTAAGAGGGTTATTGTGAAGAGGTGGGTAAATATGTAGGCGTAGGCAAAGAGTATGAGTAGTATGTGTGTGTATATTGGTTTCGATTGGTTTAATAATGTATAGGAGGATGAGTCATGATGAGTGGAGAAAAGACGTGAGGTGACGGTATGAATAGAGGGCGTGTATGTTGAACAGCGATTCTGATTGGTTGAGAGTTTGAAAAGGGAGAGCTCTTTTTGATGAATAGGAATAGATGCATGGTGATGTCTGATGTTGGATGTGTGTGGCAAGGGAACAGACTTGATTGGTTAAGAGAAGATAGGAGTAGTGTGTAATGGATATATAAGGTGGTTTAAATCCAGGGGTAGATAATTCTCCTTCCGGCATGGCGAACCGTTGGATGAAGGCGTCTTGGAAGCTGGTGGTAGTAAGTAATTTGGACCAACTAGCCAACATAGGGATCAAAGGCACAGCGCTCAGATGGTTTCATTCCTTCTTAAGCAACAGATTCTACAAAGTAAGGATAAACAACAAAGAATCGCATTCAATCCTTACTGAGCAAGGAGTCCCGCAAGGATCCTCACTTTCACCCACCCTCTTCAATATCTACCTCCTCCCTCTCTGCCATCTACTCTCAAACCTCAAGCTTACTCATTACCTTTATGCAGACGACATACAAATCCTTCTTCCGATTACAGAATCCCTTCAAAAAACGATCACTTACTGGAACGAATGCCTTCAGCCTATTAAAAATTTACTCTCAAGCCTCAACTTAGTATTGAATGCTAATAAAACCGAAATGCTCATTGTCTCCCAGGATCCACTCACAATCTCTTCCAGCCTCTCTCTACCAAACGCAAATAACACGTTCTCACCTGACGTCAGAGACCTTGGAGCATGGCTAGACAACCATCTAAACCTAAAAAAGTTCGTAAATAATACCACAAAGGACTGCTTTTACAAACTGCAAGTCCTCAAAAAACTTAAACCCCTCCTTTACTTCTCCGACTTCAGGCTAGTACTACAATCCATCATTCTTTCTAAGCTCGACTATTGCAACTCCCTGCTTCTAGGAATACCCACCAACACTATCAAATCATTACAGATGGTTCAGAATTCAGCGGCTAGAATACTAACAAGCACTAACAAAAAAGATCATATCACCCCAATCCTTCGTAATCTACATTGGCTTCCCATTAAACAAAGGATACTCTATAAGGTACTCACTATCATCCACAAAGCGACAAACAAACTAGCTCCCATCACATTAACCTCTCAACTCCAACCGCACACGTCTTCCAGACCAATCAGAAGCGCATACAGAGGAACACTGCATGCTCCGCAAATAAAATCTTCATTGAGCAAACGAGCGATTTCTTCAGCAGGCCCCCACCAGTGGAACACACTTCCCCCAGATCTAAGATTAGAAACTAGTCACCAAGAATTCAAAAAAAGACTTAAGACCTTTCTTTTCAAACAAGCCTTCCCAGACGCTTAATTCTACTCTGACGGACAGACATCCTATATATTAGGTATCTCCTAATCATGGACACCACACCAAGTCCTTTTTTAAGACTCTGCAACTGAACAACTATCTTTGAGTTCAAAAAATTCATTTCTATATATATATTTGGCACTGTTAATACGCCTTTATTCTACATTAAATAGTTATACTGCTTATATTAAATAATATAATTTTTATGTATTACCAGTTAAACTATAATTTATTTTATCACTATGTTAAATTGTCATCTAGTTAAATTGTCATCTAGTATTACCAGTTAAACTATAATATTTATTTATCACTATATTAAATTGTCATCTAGTTATATTGTTCCATATGTTCTACTGTTCTATGTAAAGCTCCGCTCTCTGTTGGGCAGTTCATTGTTTTATGTAAACCGGAGTGATTTGTAGTCCCTACAAGAACTTCGGTATATAAAAATTAAAAATAAATAAATAAATAAATAAATATCATAAACTAACGAGAATAGGTGAGGTAAGGAGAATAAATTTATTATTAATATCTTTTTAAAGGTGAAATAATGGTGGATATCTGGTGGATAACGGAGTAATGAATAATGGAATAACTTTGGGATGTGGGACCTGCTAAGATGTAAGTGGGTAAGAGCAGGGAATGTATGAGTTTAAAGAATGTAAATGTATTAAAGTTAGTATATGATATGTTACATGTCGTTATAGAATCAAGGAGTGATAAAAAGTTGTGATTTTCGGAGGAAGTATGAAGCTGGTTCTGTGAAGAGAGATTGTTGTAAAATCAAGAGGTGTAAAAAAATCTATGAGATTCCGTGAAGAGAGATCGTTGTAGAATCTAGGAATGAAAAAATCCATGATATTTGGAGGAATTGTTATGTCGGGTCGGTCCATAAAGAGATGAGTGCTAAAGGATTATTATAGACAGCTATAAGTTGGTATATACTTGATTATATTGCGTTGATTATACATAGTTGATTGTAGTGGAAATACATGGTATAGTGGGTTATGATGGTGTTTTGATATTTTAATATTATAGGACACTTGTTGATACTTGATGACAATGACGGGGAAATTGTGATTGGAGGTACAACATACATTACCAAGGGAATGAAGAGCGGTGTATGAAGAGCATTGATAAAATAACCCCTGAGGAAGCTGTGCTAGGCGAAACAAGGGTCCTTGTAGGGAATGTGATGATATTTGATGAAACATGTGGAATGTGATGGTATGCATTTGATGTATTTAATATAAGTGACTGTAACAAGAAATAGGGGGAGATGTGAATATATGTATTGATGGTATTATATTTTGTAATAATAATAAACAATTGTAATTGGGGGAGGGTTTGTATTTTAAGGTTTCCCGTATAGGGATGTGTATGAATGTATGAATGAATGAGAATTAGTTTTAGGGGTAATTTGAATGGTATTGTATCGTGGGTGACTATGTTTACATAACAAGTGGCCTCAGTGGTATATGGTAAAATTTGGTAAAAGACAAATCAAAGACAAATCAAAGAATCCCTTATTGTGTTGTGATTGCTACGATTAAGTATAAAGGTGAGAGAGATTCTCTATAGTTATATTCAAACATAGCCATTCATGTTTTGAAATTATCCGGCTACATGTAGCTGGATAACTTTAAGCAAATTTATTCAGCAGGATGTCTTCCCTGCTGAATATATGAGACAAGTAATCCTGTCTGTTCAGTGGTGTTTTTTGAGATATGCCGCCATGTTTACGTGTGGCAGCTTTGATGATTAGACGGATGATTTGCCAGATGCCGTGATGAAGAAACACTTCTAACTGCTGAAGAAAAACTTCTAAATTGCTGGCTTATGGCCTTGGACAGTTGTTAATATCAAACTTCAGGAAGGCTGTTAGTATTTTCAAAGAAGAAAGAATGGGGTACATTTTACAAGGTTGTGCGCGGGCGTACATGTGAGTGCGCTACCCAGCGCACTCACATGTATGCCCAATTTTATAACATGCGTGCGCAGGCACGCGCATGTTATAAAATCCTGAATGAGCGCATGCAAGGGGGTGCATAATTGTGCACCTGCACGTGCCGAGCCGCGCTGCCTTCCCCATTCCCTTCCTCCTAGCCTGACCTTCCCACCCCTTCCCCTAACCTTCCCCAGCCCTACTCTAACCCCCCCTGACCTTTATTTTATCTTTTGCACCTGCCTCTGGACAGGCGCAAGTTGCGCGCGCCGGCCAACTGCCGGCGTGCGAGCCCGGCACAGCAGCAAATATGGCTGCTGTGCCGGGAGCTTGGCCCTACCCCACCCAGGACCTCCCCGCCCCTTTAGTAAAGCCCCGGGATTTACACGCGTCCCGGGGATTTACGCGCGTCGCCGGGCCTTTTGAAAATAGGCCCAGTGCTCGTAAGGCCATTTACGCGCTTAAGCTTTTTAAAATCTGGCCCAATGTGAATTGAGAGAATGATTGCTCAAGATATAAAGCTTCAAGCACTTTGTACAATTCACAACAGTTCTTGGAAATTGAGTATTTTTTGTTCACTGAGAAAGCCAAATATGCAATGAAATTAGTTAAGTTAAAAATTTGGAAAAATATATATTTAAAATACATACTAAATATATATTATGGATGGATTTGGTGACGATAATCTTGTTATCAGACATTAGTATACATATGAATATGAGTTAATGTCCCCTGATGAAGCCATATGTTTTGGCAAGATAAGGGCCCATTGCTGGGAATTTGAACAGAGTTGTAGAATTTGGGCCAATATTTTATTACCATTGTATAAGTTTTTGAGGGAACTGGGGATGTTTGGGAATGTAATTAGGGTAGGTTTTTAATGAGACAACCTTTTGTATGATGTAAAGGTGATTATTTGTTTTAATAGTGTATTGAATAAATGTAATATATTTGTTATACGGTATTTCCTATGGTTGTATTATTGTATTAAGTAACCGGTGGTATACCTTCATATTTATCATTATCGTAGTGGTTACCTTTATAATGTATGCATCATTGTAGGCTGTCATTTTGAGAACTTTTTGGAATAAACTGTGCCATGTCAACAGCATGTGAAAAAAAAGACAAACATTCATTTGAAAATCTCTTTCTTTGGTTCTCACATGTTCACTGCCTTTTGGTGATTGCAGCTAAAATGTCATTTTCAGAAAGAAAGTTTTCCCAGAATGAAAGATTATTGATGTCAGCGTGCTAAGCTATATAAAGACCTGCAGCAAACACTTCGCAGTACTTTTGATTGTGAATATTTTAAATCCTCACTTCCCTGCAAGCAGCCAGTACTGTTTATAAGAAAGTTAATTTGCTGGTGATGTCACAAAGCACTGGCTATGCAGCATCATGGGTAATAAGCACTTAGGACCAATAAGTCAACTTTTCCATTGAATTTTCTCAGCCATATAATTTTTGTACATATTTATTTTTAAAGGAGGACTACTGAAAGAACTTCTGGAACATGGACTTCTGTATTTTAAGGTATTGTGTTTTGTGGAACAATCATAATATAAAGCATTGAAAGATTAACCTAAACTTTAGACAATAAGGGCATAAACAACTTTAGTACATGGGCCCTAGTGTGTCCAGTATGTCTGACAGGTTTCAGAATAACCTGCGGATTTTCAGAAGAAATCAGTTCAGCCTTACCTGGTGTCTGTTTGTGTTGATCATATGACTTTCAGAGCAGAATGAGCATTTCAGAAACTGATATGCAGATTGTTTAAAAAGACAAACTACGAGCTGGTGGAAAAATATAATGCTGCTTTGTCCTCTGCGCGTGGCTTCATTCCATCAGCACATTTTGAGGTTAATTTAGAAAGGCATTTCTGCAGATAAAATGCCCACCCAAATGGGTGTTTAGAAAATTGCCCTCACTCTATACAGATAAAGGGGCATGCATAGCTCCGCTATGCACTTACGGCTACCCACAGCAAGAGAAGGCGATCCTGAATAAGGGTGGGAGTTTGTACTTATGCGCATACTTTTGAAATGTCAAGATTATGTGCACAGTTAGTCTAGGGAAAGCTACCCACCCAAATTAATAGCTGTAAGGGTGTACAGGTAGTTTTCCTGCGAACATTTTCAAAGTCAAAGATGAGTGTTGCGCGTATTTACATTTTTTTTTTTTATATTCGATTTGATTTATATTCTGCCTTTCAGCCACTTCAAAGCAGATTATATTCAGGTAGTGAAGGTATTTCCCTGTCTCCAGAGAGCTCACAGTATAAACTCCAGATAGCTAAGTTTATACTGCATGCAGTGGAGATTGATGTGACTTGCCCAGGGTCATAAGAAGCAGGAGAGGGATTTGAAAACTGCTCTGACCAGCAGGCTACTCCTCCACTCCACTGTTAAGCTAGTGCAAAGTTCACAAATTAGAAGTACCCACAGCCTTTGCATGTCCTGCATGTGAGTGGTCTTAAAAACACCCTCTTTATTATCCATAACCTCTGAGTTGTGTAGATCTATACAGAAGTAAACAAATTAGACTGAAAGAATTATGATCTTCTTCATCAGATAATTCGATTAAAAGATGTCTATCTATAGACTTAGGGCCTGATTTACAAAAGCATTTACTCAAGTAAGTGAGCTTTTGGAAATTGCTACAACAGTGTTACTCCTTTTGAAAATTACCCCCCACAGAACTACAGAAATGAAATAAACATAACACAAATGATACCTGGGTGAAAAAAAAATGTCCAGAAGCAAAACAAAAAAGAAACAAAATATTTGTAAATGCTAAAATTATTTTTCCCTTTGCATCCCTAATGGTTATCACAGTGGGCTAAGATTCAGGAAACCCAGGGTTCAAATCCTGGCCTTCTCCTGCCACTCTTTTGAACCTGGACAAGTAGCTGCACCCTCCAAAGCCTCAGGTACAAACCTAGAGACCCACTTTCAATAGTCTGTGTAAGTCACCAAATGCCTGAGGAGAGTTTTGTTAATACTTTATAAACTGTGTGGCAGGAAACGCAGTTTATATAATACCAAATATTTCTGCCACGAAAATATATATTTTTTTCAGTATGTACATATGCTTGTAATGCAGAAAAATGCATATTTCTCTACCTATTTCTTAAAATTATGTGCATACATTTTAAGTGCATAATAGTTTTAACATGTGCATAATACTACAGAATTCTACACAAAGATGTATTGCTTGTGGATGGCATGTACTCCACTTCTGAAAATCCTTCCATGTGCATGTCCTTGCAATCACCAGTTCGCTGACAGCTCCGTCCCTGCACGCAGCCACTCACACTCTTAAGCACCCCAGAATTCCCCATGACTTAACCTAAACGTCCCACTCAGAAAATGAAGGCAAAAGATAAGGGCAGTTGCAAAGCGTACAGACAGGTTCAGAAATGCGAGCGGGTGTACTACTTACAAACTAGCAACTTGTACCACACTTGTGAGCCTCCCCTGGAAACAGCCTGAACCATCTCTTTTGTTCCCATTAACCTTTACAGATGATTCTACAGGTGCTCGTGTGCAGATGTTTCTAAAATTGCATATATGTGTGTCCAAACTACTTACACATGTGTGTGCTGATTTTACAAAATTTCCCTTTTCATTTCCTTTTTCAAATAAGAAAAATGCAAAATGAAAGAAATATATGTTATGATTCCTCTCGTAGCTGTGCCACGAGAGGCCTCTCACCTTTTCTCTGGAGGCCACACCAAAGCCGGGGCCTTGCCTGGACAGTCTATCCCGGTTTTGCTCCATGGCCTGGGAGGCCACCGTTGCCATCTGGGCCTACCTGAGGCCTGCTCTGCTTCCTCCTTGACTTTCTGGTTTGGGCCTCGCCCTTCTTCCTAAGGGGTCAGCCCACAGCTCTTCTCTTTAGTTATAGGGCCAGCCGGGTGTGGCCCAACTAAACTCCTCCCAGGGAGTTGCCTGTTTCCTGCTCTATAAAAGAACTTCTCTTTCAGTTCTGCTTTGCTTTGCCTTGGAGTTACTTGTTCCTGGATGTCTCGCCTTCCAGTGCGCCATCAGGCATTCGTTCTTCGTTGGAGCTCCATGTCTCGTCTTGATAAGTTTCCATGTTCCTCTTGTCCGATGTCCTTGGTTCCTGATGTTGCTTCCTGATGCCTTGTCTTCGCCTCTGCTTCCAGAACCCCTGGTTCCTCAATACCACCCTTTCCTGGCGTGCTTATGGTACATTGCCTGTCTTCTTGTCCGCAGCTCAAGTCTCCAGAGGGTCATCCTTGCCTGAAGCCAAGACCTGTCTTGGTCCTGTTTCCTGTTTGAAACCAAGTTCCATCTTGGTCCTCCATCCTGACTCTTGTTCCGGCCCTTGGATGTTCTTGGGGCTGCTCCATCCATGCCTAAGACTCTGACTGAACCTGTGCCATTCCAGCGTGGTCCGCGACTAGCCTAGAATGGACTGTGTAGGGCACGCCTTGGTACAGGCTTCTACAGAATTTTCGCCATGTTCCAGCTTCATCTATTCCACACCTCGTCTAGAGCCTGCTTCGCATTCTAGCGTGGTCCATGACCAGCCCATTGGGTCCGCCCATTTACGGTGGGCTGTGTAGGGCGCGCTGCGTGGCAGTCTCAACTTTGTTCCTGAACCTTGATCCTGAGTCTTCGAAGTTCCTTGCCTACATCCAGAGTCTCTATGTTCTAGATCCTTCGTCTGCCCTCGTCTGTAGTCCGGCCTGCTGCTTCTTGTCATTCCTAGTGGCCGGTCTGAAAGAGCTGGGAATAGTCTGAGGAATGTTCATTATCCAACACTAGGTGTTGGCCCAGAAGCATGCAGGTCCGGCAGAGGGTCAGACCGTCCATCACCACCCATGCTGGGACACGCCTTGCCAACCCTTGGTGCTGCCTTGGAGTCCTCTGGGGTCGTGCCAAGGCCCAAGGGCACACAATCCCCTCAAGATGGGATCGCTCTCCCCGTGCTCCCCTTCTGTAACAATATAATTTGATTTTATTTCATTTTCTTTTCAAGAAGTCACCAGCTTTGACCTCAGCAAAAAACATCGCTGGTGCTGGAAAAATGAAAAAGTTGAATTCTATCCCCCACCTCCTGGCACCTCTTAATCCATCTGTGGGGCTGTAGAAATCCAAATGGGATCTTGCCCCTACCAGGTCCTTTCTTAACAATGGTGTCCTGCCCTGAGGGTGGGAGGAAACCCTGGGGGCTTCAGGGTATTTATTTTGAGGGGGAACCAGCACTGGGTTTTTTTGTTTTGTTTTTTTTTTTTGGGGGGGGGGGAGAGCAGGGGAGAGAAAAACCTGGCTCCTGCATTTTATTTTGTTTTCCATTTCGTTTGCATTCTTTCATTTCAGATAAGCAAAATGAAACAAAATAATCCACAAATAAAAACCCACCAGACAAAATGAAAAAAGAAAAAGAAATAAAACAAAAATGTAAGTGTAGACCTCTAATAATTGGAGCTGTATTAAAAAAAAAAAAAAAAAGAGTCAAACTCTGAGAAATAGCTGGAGAGGAGAAGGGCAGGAACAGTGATGTAGAGCTGGGGCCATGAGCGAGGCAGTGGCTCTCTGAGGTTTTCTTTACTAGCATTTTGACTAATGAAGTGAAGCTGTAGGCAACAACTGAGAAGGAATCTGTGTCCCTGGGCAGAGTTAGAAAGTAATGCTGGGTTTCACTATTGGAAGCCACGTTAGCTTGTAATCTGTCTGATTGGAATGCCTGCTGACGTAAGCCACTGAATTGAAGAATGAATTGTGAAATTTGGACTTTAAAGAGCATAGACTGTGCCTGTGTATCATGTCTAGCGTCTGCAGAAGGAAGACAGATTAAGATCCCACCCCAAAGAGTCTGCTAGGAAGGACTGCTCTGTTACCGCATGCAAAAAAGTTTTAGCTCATTCTAGGTCAGACTCATTCAAGCTTTTTCCCCATTTTCAGGTATGTGTTATAACAAAATAGTAGATGATGTAAAAATAGCACATACTAAAATTACATGCAACAAAAACAATATTTCTTAGATTTTTGAGTCATTTGTGATAGGCATTATATTCCCCTGGTGAATACAAGAAGGTGGGCTGTGAGGAAAACCTGGGAAGCAGATCCAGCGTGTAAAAAAAATCAGAATAGGAGGTGTACAATTTCCTTCTTACTCTGAAACTACGCTTTGCGGACGTCCTACTACCTTGTATACTCTTACAAAATGTATCTCAAATTCGAACACTCTTTACGCCTTTAATTGATTTCAACACATGTGTGGGAATTATCTCCCTTGGGTCCCTCGCGATGCAGCCCCCACGGCGAAACACGGCCGTGTCGGGGTCTGCATTTCCTTGAAAAACTGATGCGTAAAATAAGCATTGCTCTTTGAAGATTTAACTGAATCTACTGTTGATTATTTGGAGCAGCTTACATTTCTGGTTTCACACTTCTTATTTTTGCGTATTCTATCCAGCGTGGCCCCATTTACTCCACACTAACTGTTGTCAAAAAAATATAACAAATATCATTGATGTTTTCATATTGGCAGAAAAAAGCAGCCCATCAGAACGGGCTTCCTCTTCTTCTGCTCTCCTGGGTCCGGGTCATACACTGGCTGAAGTGCAGCCTGCATAGCCACATGAACAACTCCACATGCCGCGCACACATGCACCATGTGATCCCATCAGAGAGGTGTCATTCAAAGATCTTACCTTTAAAATCTGTGTTCCTAGCTGTGATCTGTTCAGTGAGGTGCATTTCTGGACTATAGTCCGTGTAGGGATCCGTTTCTGAGGTTTTCAGTGGAAGGAGTGTCAATTTGTAAAGTTCCAAAGTGGTAACTCCATTTCATGTGAGCCGATCAGGTGTCGGGTGATCTGTCATCCTTCATGAAGATGGATTTGTTGGGGAACTTTAGGGTACATAAAATTCAACTGAGGTACCTAAAGTTACAAATGCTTTCAGGAGGGCAAATCATCTATTTATTCTTTTCAATGGACGAGAGGCGAGGCAGCTTTGAAAGTCACTATAGCTAAGTAGCTCAAGTAGGGGTTAGGCATGACCTATGTTTCCAAAGGTTTGCTGATATCTAAGGAGCTCAGTATGTATTCTATCAGGGCACAAGCGGCTTCCTGGGCAGCACATTATAGGGTTCCACTAGAGGAGTTCTGCAAGGCGGCTACTAGGGCTTCCTTGCACTCTTTTTCCAAGCATTCCATTTTTACATTTGGTCCATGAACACTGCTTCCTTTGGGGTGGGTGTCTTAAAAGCAGGCATACAGGTTCCCACCTAGTTTAGTGGTGGCATGGATAATAGCTCAAGCATCTTGACTAGTCTGGATAAGGAAGAAAAAAATGTGGTCCTTATCTGCTAATTTTCTTTCCTTGAGTCCTATCATACAAGCCTTCAAGCAGTTTATTAGAGATATTTCCATTCTGCCAAGTGTCACTGTGTTTGTAGAGTCTGGAGTGTAATGTTCTCCATTCAAACCCCACACTTACTGGGGGATCAGAGTCAGTCAGAGCTCATTTACACCTTGATCAGAGTGGAAATAATAGATTATTTCTTGCTTTGATACAGAAATACTGGGGAGCTGCAGTTGCCATGATACTCTATATAGGGTGATGTCAACAAACCAGTTGTTCTGTCCCCTTCTGCTGGTAGGGGAGCAAAACTCAGGCATCTGGACTGGTCTGATAGTATTCAAGGAAAGAAACTTAGCAGGTAGTAACCAAATTTTACCTTGATGCAGATCCCTCTATAATTATTTGTAATTATTGTAACTATGACTATTCCTAAAAGACATCTTGTTATCTGATGATAACCGAAGGAAAAATCTGATCTTCATCCTGGTTCAGCACCATATTGGTGCCCAACAGTCCACTTAACATTCATATCAAAGATCTGATCTGACCATTTTTAAACATATTTTTAAACCATATATGAGATTATGTTAAAATTTCTAGAAACCAATTTGATTTAATATTTCAACCAAAATTGTAACTTATATCACAATTTATCATTGTTTTTAATTAAATACTGAGTATCTTAATGCAATATAAGGGCAATTTTCAAAACTTTTTCTGCAGGTAAACAGCTTTTTTTGGGGTTTTTTTTTAAAGATCCACAGGACAATAGTCTCCTCCAATGCGGGTATGGTATTGTAGCGATGGATTCTGCCCCTTGGTCAGTGGGTGGCGCTGTTTCTGCCTACTTCTAAAATACAGGGGCTTTAGTTAAACTTCACATGGTTGGGTACTACCAGTAGAAGGAGTGTAGTGGAGCAAGGACTTGACCTATTCCCTCATCTGTACCATTACCATGGGGCTTACAAAGCTTTCCCACTCCAAATGCCTAACCCTTTTGATAAGCCTAAGATAGACTCCCTCATGTAGGGGAGAGAAAACCAATGTGACCACCAAGCTGTGGTTTAATACAAGATTTTATCATTTCAGAAAGCAAGTTTCCAGGGGTTTAAAACAATAACAAATACACAACAAAACACCATGTTGCTTTGGTCCTAATAATTACTTCTTTTCCATCTTCAAACCACTGCTTATAGACTTTTTCCTAGAGGGCTCTTCTCCCTGCTCTCAGTTTTTTACCTTCGTATCCAGCCCTGTTAGGGCTCACTAACTGGTGACAGCCTTGCTTGCCTGATCTGAAGTTTCTACCAATTAATAAGCACATTCTTATGAAGGTTCCTGGTTTCCAGGGTCAAATTCCTCCTAGTGTTTCCTGCCTCAGAGACCTTCAGTTCACTGCAATTTAAACTGGCTACAGAACAAGTGCAAATACTAGTGAGTCCTCACCACTTTAAGTGGAGCAAGGAATTTCCCCAGCCGCTTTAAAATGTACCAGGAATTAATTACTGCAGTCAACCCTTCAAGCTGCTGCCCAGCACAGCTTCTAAGCAAGGAATCACCTTTCCAAAGCTTAAAGTTTACAGGGACTCAATTGCTCTGCCAAACATTGAAGTAGTTTCTCAGCTCAGCTTATAAACAAGGAATTACTTTTCCAAAGCCTAAAGTTTACATTTGGCTCTCAGCACTCAATAGTGACCTTGGTAAGTTTAAATGAACGCTTAGCTTTAAGGCAAATATCTTTCTTACATTACTACAGCTTTTAACATTCCCAAATCCAACATATATAACATAGGGAAGCATTCAAGTCCCCAACCTATATCTTATTTCTTTTTCAATTCCCGTTTTGCTAAATCAATTGATAGAGAGAGGGAAAAGTAGGGAACTCTAATTTATCTCTGGATGAGGGTTCGGTTTGCAGGAACGTAAGGGCATAGGATATGCCATACTGGGTCAGACCAAGGGTTCAATGAGCCCAGCATCCTGTTTCCAACAGTGGCCAATCCAAGTCACAAGTACCTGGCAAGTACAGAAACATTAAGGGGTAGATTTTCAAACGGCCCAGCCACGCATGTAAACCACGGGATGCGTGTAAGTCCCGGGGCTTGAAAAAGGGGCGGCTGGGGGGGTGGGGCTAGAGGTGCCCGGGACAATGGCCATTTGCCGCTGTGCTGGACGCGCAACTTGCTCCTGTTCCGAGTCAGGAGCAAAAGGTAAAATAACAAACGGATAGATTTCCAAAACCTACACGCGCACACACATGGACGCGTGATTTTATAACACGCGGGCGATGGCACTGGTGCGCGCATGTTATAAAATGCCGGGTCGCCACGCACAAAGGGGGGGGGGTGTCTACTTTTGCAATTACTAACGGCGACACATCTGGGCCTTCCCCAGTTCCCTCCCAGTCTGCTCCAATTAATGAGCGGACTAGGAGGGAACTTCCCAACCCCCTAGCCTAACCTTCCTTCCCCTTCCCCTATCCTACCCTCCCCCTAACCCTATCCTAACTACCCCAAATTTTATTTCACCTTTTGCTCCTGCCTCGGAGCAGGAGCAAGTTGCCGGCATGCGATCCCCAGGCACAGCGGCAAATGACCATTGTGCCGGGTGCCTCTAGCCCCGCCCCGCCCCCCCGGACTGCCTCTTTTTCAAGCCCCGGGACTTACACTCATCCTGGGGTTTAAGTGCATGGGCGGGACATTTGAAAATTGGCCCTTAATTGGAGCAGACTGGGAGGGAACTAGGGAAGGCCCCGATGTGTCGCTGTGTGACGAGTAATTGCAAAACTAGACCCTTCTTGCATGTGCCGACCTGGCATTTTAGAACATGCACACGCCAGCGTGCACACGTTAACAAAATTGCACGTCCATGTGTGCGCGCTGGGTAGCGCGTGTGTAGGTTTTGAAAATCTACCACTAAATGAATAAATCCCATGCTACTAATACTTACTAATTAATAGCAGTTTATGGATTCTGCTCTAGGAACTTATCCAAACCTTTTTTAAACCCAGTTATACTAATTGCCATAACCACATCCTCTGGCAATGAATTCCAGAGCTCAGCTTAATCATGCATTACATGAAAAAGAATTTTCTCCAATTTCTTCATGGAGTGCCCCCTAGTTCTTGTATTATCTGAAAAAGTAAATAACTGACTCACATTTACCCGTTCATCTCCTTTCATGATTTTGTAGACCGGTATCATATTCCCCCTCAGCTGTCTCTTCTCCAAGCTGAACAGCCCTAACCTTTTTGGCCTTGCCTCATACGGGAGCCGTTCCATTCCCTTTAATATTTTGGTCGCCCTTCTCTGTGCTTTCTCCAGTGCAATATATCTTTTTTGAGATGCAGCGACACAGTATTCAAGTGATACAGAGGCATTATGACATCCATTTCATTTGCCATTCCCTTCCTAATAATTCCTAATATTCTGTTTGCTTTTTTGACTTCCACAGCACACTGAGCCGATGATTTCAATGTATGATGCGTAGATCCCTTTCCTGGGTGGCAAATCTTAATGTGACCACAGCAAGGGCTATTTTTCCCTATATGCATCACCTTGCACTTGTCCACATTAAATTTCATCTGCCATTTGGACACTCAGTCTTCCAGTTTCACAAGGTACTCCTGTAATTTATCACAATCCGCTTGAGATTTAACTACTCTGCATAATTTTGTCTCATCCGCAAATTTAAGCACCTCATTCATCATGCTTCTTTCCAGATCATTTATAAATATATTAAAAAGCACAGGCCCTAGTACAGATCCCTGAAGCACTCCACTGTTTTCTACTGTGAAAATAGACTACTTAATCCTCTCTGTTTCCTGTCTTTTAACTAGTTTGCAATCCACAAAAGGACATCACTTCCAATCCCATGATTTTTTACTTTTCATAGAAGCCTCTCATGTGGGAATTTGTCAAACGCCTTCTGAAAATCCAAATATACCACATCTACCAGTTCACATTTGTCCATGTTTATTCACCCCTTTATAAAAATGTAGGAGATTTGTGATGCAAGACTTCCCTTGGGTAAATCCATGCAGGCTGTGTCCCATTAAACCATGTCTATCTAAATGTTCTGTAATTGTGTTCTTTATAAAAGTTTCCATGATTTTTCAAGCACTGAAGTCAGGCTCACCGGTCAATAGTTTCCCGGATCTTCCCTGGAGCCATTTTAAAATATCAGGGTTACATTGACCATCCTCCAGTCTTCAGGTACAATGGACAATTTTAATGATAGATCTGAAATTTCATTTTTGAGTTCTTTAACAACCCTGGGGTGCATACCATCTGGTCCAGGTGATATACCACTCTTCAGTTTGTCAATCTGGCCTACTACATCTTCCAGGTTTACCATTATTTGGTTCAGTTCATTTGAATCATTAAAACTGTCTCCAGAACATGTATCTCCCCAACATCCTTTTCAGTAAACACCTAAGAAAAGAATTTGTTTAGTCTTTCCGTGTTGGTCTTATCTTCCCTAAGAGCCACTTTAACCTCTCGATCATCTAACGGCCCAACCAACTCCCTCACAGGCTTTGTGCTCCGGATATATTTTTTAAAGTTTTATTATGAATTTTTGCCTCTACAGCCAACTTCTTTTCAAATTCTCTTTTAGCCTGTCTTATCAATATCTTATATTTAACTTGCCAATGCTTATGCTTTCTCTATTTTACTCTGATGGATCCTTCTTCCAATTTTTGAATGAAGATCTTTTGGCTAAAATAGCCTCTTTTACCTCACTTTTTAACCATGTTAGCAATTGTTTGACCTTCCTTCCACGTTTCTTGATGCATGGAATATATCTGGATTGCATCTCTAAGATGATATTTTTAAACAATGCCCATGCCTGCTGCAGATTCTTTACATTTGTAGCTGCACCTTTCAGTTTTGTTTTGTTTTTTATAACTATTTTCCTCATTTTGTTAAAGTTTCCCACTGTCTTCCTTCCAGTCATTAATTTAAATTTGATCATGTTATGATCACTATTGCCAAGCGGCCCCCACCACTGTTTTCTCTCTTACCAGATCTTGGTCTGCACTGACAATTACATCTAAAATTGCTCCCTCTCTTGAGGGTTCCTGAACCAATTGCTCCATAAAACTGTCATCTATTCCATCCAGGAACTTTATCTCTCTAGCATGTCCCGATGTTACATTTACCCATCTGGTTCTGCTTCTCCTTCCTCCTCTCCTTCCATGTGTTCTACAGCAGGACTGCTGCTGGCACTGAAACTCTATGGCTGTCCCCTGCAACTGGAACCCCCTTCATTTCAGGGAACTCCCTCATTTATAGCCCTTGGTCACCAATTACGGGAGACCCACTGAATCACTGTAGCCCAGCCCACTGGCTCATGCTTCCAGAGATGCTGGGTACTGGGAATTCTGGGACTTGTAGTCCCCTTTCGCATTATCTTAGCTTTTCTTTGCTTTGGCAGGCAGGTAGATCCTTATTTGCACAGGGACATTCATGAATACTACCAATCCATCACAGTAGGTAAAAAAAACTCCCCACCTCCATGCAGATAAAAGTATCTATGTTTGGTCATAACACAAATAATTTTACCAGCAGCCAAAAAGGATGGCCAAGTCAAAGGAGGGAGAGTACTCTGACTTGGCCATCCTTTGGGACTTTCATCTGGAAAGCTCTGTGTATACTTTTAGTATTCATATTGCCAGATTATTTCTTCTTCTTTTGCTAGGTATGCTGGGAATGTAGGGTGAGTTTATGGGTATTTAAATGGATTTACACATGTAAATGTAACTACTATTCTAGCAATTTTAGAAAACCCATTTACCCATGTAAAGTGCACTTACACAGGTAAATCCTATGAACAATTCAGTGGCATATATTATAGCAATTTTCAAAAGTCCACTTATATGAGTAAAGTGCATTTACACATGTAAAATCCACTTTTAAGCGTTAAATGCTTTTCAAAATCAGGCCCTAAGAACATTGTTTTTGTTGCGCTGATGGTGGACCCTTGGCCTGAAGTGGGGTTGACGCTACCCGCAGGGCAAGCCCTATGGGTCCCCACTGTTGGGAGGCAGAGCAGGCTAGGAGATGGAGGCCAACTGGATCTTCACCAATACCAACCCACATTCCCCTCAGGTTGAGCCCTTGGATGCAGGGGCCGGCAGGACTTAGGCTGGCCTCCGTGTGACGACTCCCAGTTGGTGTAGACAAGGGTACGCCTGGAATCAACAGAGGTATTGGAGGACCGAGGATGGTCCGGTTGAGGCAGGGTTCCAGAGATCCAGATGCCAACAGGAACAGAGGGAAGCAGGGGGTGTCCAGGTAAAGATAGGCCGAAGCCTGAGAGACCTGGTTTGTAGGATACCGAAGGAGAGTCCAAGGCAAGCTGGAGTCAGTGCAGGTGGTAGGAAGGTGAGGTACCAGATGCAGAGCTGAGGTCAGAGCCAGGAGATCAGATCAAGTGTAATTCAGATGAAGAAAGGATCAATACCAGAGAATCAGTCCAAGCGTAGTCCAGGCGAAGCAGGGGTCAATACCAGAGAATCAGTGCAAGGGTACAAGGAGCAGGCGAAGGAACAAGCAGGAACAGGAACCAGCAACGACAGGAACAGGAAACAGGAACAGGAACCAGGAACCAGGAATGAGCAACGAGCACACAAACAAATGTGGAGACCTATTGCCAAGGCAGGGAACAAATGGCTGGACTCTGCCTTTTATACAGAGGCCCAGTGATGTCATCATCCGGGGCCGTGGGCTACTTTCCTGCCGCGACCCCTTTAAGAGTGCACGAGTCGCGCGTGCCTAAGCCAGGATGTGGAGGATGCAGGATAGGGTGTCACTCCGTGGCCCATGCGGGGAGAACTGCCGGGCGCAGGGTGGAGCCGCGCAGGAGTCAGAAGCAGCAGAGGTGTCTGCAGGCACTCGGGGACGGAGGCGGATGCCCACCACCGTGAGCGAAGGTGAACCGGAGCTGGCAGCTGGATTCCTGGGGTGAGTAGGCCTGGGCGTGGGCCTACCATGGACAGGACGCATAACAGTACCCCCCCTTTACGCCCCCCTCCTGGAGGTCTGGGCTTGCCCGGATGGGCACGGTGGAACTGGAGGAGGAGTCCCTTGTCCAGGATGTTACTGGCCGGTTCCCAGGAGTTTTCCTCTGGACAGTAGCCATCCCACAAGAGAAGGTACTCCCAGGCCCAACAGTGACCTCTTCTCCGGACATCAAGTATCTCTTGAACCCGATAAGTGGTATCGGACTCGGTGTAAACTTGTGATGGTGCAGGAGTTTTACGTGATGGCCAAGAGAGTATCACTGGTTTGAGCAGAGATACGTGGAAAGAGTTGGTATACCCAAAGTGGGTGGCAACCGAAGTTGGTAGGTGACTGGTCCAATATGCCTGGTCACAGGGAAAGGACCAATGCACCTAGGAGCAAACCTTTGAAAAGGTAGTTTTAGCCGGATGTAATGGGTGCTCAACCAGACTTTTTGGCCTGGCTGAAATTCTGGAGCTGGGCGACGATGTAAGTTGGCGTCTTTTTTGGTTTGTGTAGCCGCTTGATGAAGACATTTATTCATCTGGGTCCAGAGGGCTTGCAGAGCATTGGCAGTGGCCTGAGCTGCCGGGGAAGGCACTGACAATGGGACTGGTAATGGGAGCCACGGTTGTCTGCTGTAGACTATGGAGAATGGTGAAGCTCCGGTAGCTGCTGCAACATGGGAGTTGTGTGAGAATTCTGCCCATGGTAAGAGCTCTGCCCAATTATCTTGTTGATCATTGGAGTAAGATCACAGGAAGTTCTTCAGAGAGGAATTGGTGCGCTCGGCCTGACTGTTGGCTTGCGGATGGTATGCGGTTGTCAGGCTAATATTTATACCAAATTTCCTGCAGAGGGAGTGCCAGTAGCAAGCAACGAATTGAGGTCCTCTGTCTGAGGTGATATCTGTGGGCAAGCCATGGAGATGAAAGACGTGTTGGAAAAAGAGACGTGCAAGCTCTGGGGCCAAGGGCAAGGCACAAAATGGGCCATCTTGGAGAAACAGTCTATGATGACCCAGATTATCGTGTTTCCCTCAGATGGTGGTAAGTCTACAACAAAATCAGTGGAAAGATGAGTCCATGGCTCTTCAGGTGCAGGCAACGGCTGGAGTAGGCACCAAGGTCGGCCTACAGGAGGCTTCTGCTGGGCACAGATGAAGCATGAGTCCACATAGGTACAGGTGTCAGAGACCATGGTGGGCCACCAGTAAAAATAATGGAGCAGCCCTAAGGTCCAGGCACGTCTTTCTTCTTGATGAAGAAAAAACATGCTCCTGCAGATGAGTTGGATGGTCGGATAAAACCCTTAGCTAGGTTTTCCTGGATGTATTCGGTCATAGCTTGGGTTTCAGGCTGAGACAACAGATAAGTGTTAAGGTTAATGGTGTTTGGGTGGATCCTTGGACACTGTGGCAGCTGACCACGCCCACGGGGGGCAGTCCCGTGAGGGACCACAGTGTCAGGCTAAACTCCAGACAGACAAACACAGATTTGAATCTTTTATTAAACAGTTTTATAGAACCACCAGAGGTGGTAGTAGTGAGTAGTGGTTGTAGAGCCCGGCTGGGCATGTCAGCGGATACTCTGTAGAGCAGTGCTATAGTGGAATGAGACTGAGACTTATGAGCACACAATAAGATTAGCATTCAGAATCCCAAATAGAATAGGAGAGCTCCGAAACAGGGAGAGCAGGCCCTCGAGGAGCGAGTACCTGATCCCTTAGAGCAGAGAGACTCAGTGGTGTTTGTACTCACTAGCAGTAGCAGAGATTCCACTAGATGAGAGGTCTGGCACCGGAGCAGAGAGCAGGCCCTCAAGGAATGAGTACCTGATTCCGGTGAAGCAGTACTGTGGAGAGAGATGTTTTCTGTACTCACTGATGGTGACTGTAAGTTAGTTCTTCCAAGTAGAAGGGTAGAGGTTGCAGGCAGCGAAACAGGGAACATGGACCCTCGAGGAGTGAGTTCCAGTTTCCTGATAGCACCTGAAAGAAGCAGAAAGGCCCCCGAGGAGCGGGTACCCCGTTAGCGACCCTGAAGGATAGTAAGAGTTCCAGATAGAGCTGGAGTGGCAGAGTAGCTTAGGAACGGAGAGCGAATCCCATCCGTAAGAATCCTGTTGCTAACTCAATGAGCTAGCAAATACTGTAGGCAGATATACCCTGGAGACGTGACGTCAGATCAGGGGAACGCCCCTGAGGTTCGCGCCAACGTGAAGTTAAAGATGAGGGCGGCATGCGCGCGCACGCCCTAGAGGTACCTTGAAGGAGAATGGCGGGAGGCAGCACCAAAGCTGGTCCGGGGACGCTGGAGAGAATGGCAAGCAGACGCCATGGTGGCCATCAGTCCAAGGTGAGTGGGAGGAGCCGCAAGTAGAGCATCAACCTCCACGATGAAGGGTCTGTTGGGGTCTGGGTGACACAGACATGGCTCAGTGGAAAAGGCAGTCTTTAATTTCTCAAATGGGAAAATGGCCTCTGCAGACCACTTTGAAGCATTAGCCCCTTTCCGTGTCATAGCAGTTAAGAGCACTGTCAAGGAAGAATAGTTCTTTATGAAGCTTCTACAGTAGTTTGTAAACCCCAAAAATCATCTCAGGGCCTTCAGATTGTTAGGTTGAGACCAATTCTTGATAGTCTCTTATTTTTGGGGATCCATCTGGAAGCCTTGTTTTGATACAATGTAGCCAAGAAAAGGCACAGATTCTTAGTGAAACTTGCATTTCGACAATTTGGCATAGAGATGGTGTTCTTGAAGTCTCATTAGTACTTGTTTGACATCTGCTAGATGAGTAGACTTATCTTGTGAAAAGATCAAGATGTCATCTAGGTAGACAATGACACATTTGTACAGAAGGTCCCGCAGAATGTCGTTCATCATGTTCTGAAACACGGCGGGGGCATTGCACAGGCCGAAAGGCTTCACCAAATATTCGAAATGGCCATCTCGAGTGTTGAAAGCTGTTTTCCACTCTTCGCCTTCGCGAATGCGACCATGTTATAGGCTCCCTTCAGGTCACGTTTTGAGACTCTTGGCTCCTTGAAGTCGATCAAAAAGCTCCGAGATCAGAGGTAAGGGATATTGGTCTTTAATCATGATCTTGTTCTGACCTCGATAATCGATACAAGGACGCAGTGTACAGTCCTTCTTCCCCACGAAGAAGAAGCCTGTGCCTGCAGGAGACTTAGATGGTCTAATGAAATCCTTTTGCAAATTTTCCTCAATGTACTCCTACATGGCTTTGTTCTCCACCACCGACAAAGGGTAGACACATCCTTTAGGAGGTTCAGCATTAGGTTTCAGTCTTATGGCGCAGTCATAAGTTCTATGTGGTGGAAGGATGTCAGCAGCTTCTTTGGAGAAAACATCATGAAATGATGCATACTGAGGTGGCAGTCCTGGCATCACTGGAGTTGTAGGCATACAGAGAATAGGAGTAACCTCCTTTAGGCATTTGCCATGGCATTCTGGGCCACAACGGGAGAATTCCAACATGGCCCAATTGAATTGTGGCATATGCAGCTGCAACCAGGGTAACCCCAGAACGATAGGGTGCATGGCCTTCTCCAAAACAAAGAAGGAAATTAATTTGGTGTGGAGAGCTCCGGTGCAGAAGGATACCGGTTCAGTATAACAGGTAACAGCACCCAGTAAAGGCTCCCCGTGTATAGATGATAAGAGTAGTGGAGTCTTCATATTGGTGAGGGGAATCCTCAAGTGTTCCACTAGACGTTGAAGAATAAAATTACCTCCTGCCCCTGAGTCCACCAGGGCAAGAGTCTGAAACTCCAAAGGTCCGCAGATCAGAGAGACAGGGAGAGAAAGCAGAGGAGAGGGTGTAGTGAGGCTTAAGAAGAATCCTCCCACAGGACTTAGGCCCGTCTGTTTCCCAGACATATCAGGCATGTTTGGACTGCATTACCAGTTTGTCCACAGTACATGCACAATCCATTCTTCTTCCAAAGTCTTCTCTCTTTGGATGTCAGGTGACTGCGACCAAGTTGCATTGGTTCTTCCCCACCGGCAATGGAACCATCCTGAGTGCAGGCTTAGCACAAACCTCTTTCTGAACAGGTCCTTTACAAGGCTTGAGCTCTTGCACCTTATCACAAACCCAGTAATGAATTCTAGTAGCTAAGGCCTCTAGCTCATCCGAGTCAGGTGTTTCGCGAGCAGCCAGCTTGTCCTTCAAGCGGGAATCCAAACCTTTGAAGAAGAGAGTTTTCAGGCATCTAGGGTCCCAATGTAATTCAGTCGCAAGAGTCTTGAACTCTATAGCGAAATCAGCCAGGAGTCAGTTGCCTTGCTTCAGGTCCACCAATGTAGAACCAGCAACAGTATACCGAGCAGGATCATCAAAAACGGATTTAAACAAGTCCATAAATCCGTCAATATCCTGAAGTATAGGGTTTTTAAGTTCCCACAGCGCAGAAGCCCAAGTCAAAGTCCTTCTATCCAGGTAGCATAGAATATAAGTAGTCTTGGCATAGGCTGTGGGGAAATGAGTAGGTTGCAATGCAAAATGCATACAATACTGGTTTAAGAAGCCTCTAGTTCTCTGAATCTCTCCAGAAAAACATACTGGAGCAGCAAGAGGCACAATAGTCTTTATAGTTACTTCAGGTAACTGACCTTCATTACTGGATATAGAACCTTGATTCTTCTGTGCGTGCAGCTGATGAAATGCAGTAGTCAATTTTTCCAATGCATCTTGTTGTTCAGCAACGTGCCGGGCCAGGCCTGGAACGGCCTGCAAGGCATTGAGCTGAGCCGGATCCATGGAGTTAGCAATCTGTTATGCTTAATGGTGTTTGGGTAGATCCTTGGATACTGTGGCAGCTGATCACGCCCACAGGGGGCAGTCCCGTGAGGGACCACAGTGTCAGGCTAAACTCCAGACAGACAAACACAGATTTGAATCTTTTATTAAACAGTTTTATGGAACCACCAGAGGTGGCAGTAGTGAGTAGTGGTTGTAGAGCCCGGCTGGACGCGTCTCTCACAGAACGCTGGAACAGTGGATCCTCTGTAGAGCAGTGCTGTAGTGGAAAGAGACTAAGAGTTATGAGCACACAATAAGATTAGCATTCAGAGTCCCAAATAGAATAGGAGAGCTCCGAGACAGGGAGAGCAGGCCCTCGAGGAGCGAGTACCTGATCCCTTAGAGCAGAGAGACTCAGTGGTGTTTGTACTCACTTAGCAGTAGCAGAGATTCCACTAGACGAGAGGTCTGGCACCCGGAGCAGAGAGCAGGCCCTCGAGGAGCGAGTACTTGATTCCGGCGAAGCAGTACTGTGGAGAAAGATGCTTTCTGTACTCACTGATGGTGACTGTAAGTAAGTTCCTCCAAGTAGAAGGGTAGAGGTTGCAGGCAGCGACACAGGGAACATGAGCCCTCGACTTGCGCACTCTTAAAAGGACCACGGCAGGAAAGTAGCCTATGGCCCCGGATGATGACATCGGTGGGCCTCTGAATAAAAGGCAGGGCCCAGTCACTTGTTCCCTGCCTTGGCAACAGGCCTCCACATTTGTTTGTGTGCTCATTGCTTGTTCCTGGTTCCTGTTCCTGCCATCATTCCTGTCTCCTGTTCCTGTCATTGTTGCTGGTTCCTATTCCTGCTTGTTCCTTCACCTGCTCCTTGTACCCTTGGACTGATTCTCTGGTATTGACCCTTGCTTCGCCTGGACTACACTTGGACTGATCCTCTGGTATTGACCCCTGCTTCGCCTGGACTACACTTGGACTGATTCTCTGGTATTGACCCCTGTTTTGCCTGGACATCGCTTGGACTGATTCTCTGGTATTGACCCTTGCTTCACCTGCACTGCGCTTGGACTGATTCCCTGGTATTGACCCTTGCTTCGTCTGGACTATGCTTGATCTGATCTCCTGGCTCTGACCTCAGCTCTGTTTCTGGTACCTTGCCTTCCTGCCACCTGCCCTGACTCCAGCTTGCCTTGGACTCTCCTTCAGTATCCTACGGACTTGGTCTCTGGACGCCCCCTGCTTCCCTCTGTTCCTGTTGGCGTCTGGGTCTCTGGAACCCTGCCTCTTCCAGACCATCCTTGACCCTCCAATACCTCTGCTGGTTTCTGGTGTACCTTTGTCTACACCAACTGGGTGTTGTCACATGGAGGCCTGCCTAAGCCAACAGCCGGCCCCGGCACCCAAGGGCTCAACATGAGGGGAACATGAGTTGGTATTGGCAAACCTCCAGTCGGTTTCCGTCTCCTAGTCTGCTCCACCTCCCGATGGTGGGGACCCATAGGGCTTGCCCTGCGGGTAGCATCAACCCCACCTCAGGCCAAGGGTCCACCATCAGTGCAACAGATTGCCAAGGCCATGGATTCGGCGGAGCCTTCCTCCCTCCAGGCTATTCCTGGCCTGGCCTTGAAGATACAAGAACAGCAGCGGTTCCTAGAGGCATTAGATTCTTTTTTCAGACGTCTCCACACTCGGCTGGATACTCATGCAAGTGCCGCAGCTCCGACGTCTGCACTAGTCAGTTCACTGCCCGCAGCCTCACCCACCAGGGTTTTGCTGGATCTACCCGCTCCACCCCATTTTAATGGGGAACCTTGTCTCTGCAGAGGGTTTATTAACCAGTGCTATATGCTGTTTGCTCTGCAGCCTTCCATCTTCCAGGATGAACTGACAAAGATAACTTTTATTTTTTCACATTTGGAAGGCAAGGCTTTGACGTGGGCCTCTCCCTTATGGGAGTGTTCGGATTCTCTTCTGCAAGAATTGTCACGCTTCATGACCATCTTCCGTCGGACCTTCGAAGATCTTGGCAGGCAGGCTGTGGCCAGCATCCATCTCTTATGCTTGCGACAGGGTCAGAGATCCCTCAACGACTACACCATTGAGTTTCAGACTCTAGCCACTGAATTGGCGTGGAAAGAGGATTGTCTTCGAGCCATTTACTTGGATGGTCTTTCATCCCAATTGAAAGATGAACTGGCAACCCGAGAACTTCCGTCCTCTCTAGAGGATCTATTCAACTTGACAGGCTGGATTGATCATCGCATCCAGGAACGTCACCGTGAAGTTAGGACACCCCGATGTGTTGCTGTGGAGCAATCCCGCTCTCCTCCTTCCACGAAGTCTGCTAGTAGTGGGCTTCAATCTACCATCAAGTCGGAAGAACCTATGAAGCTGGGTCGTGGGCGCCTTAGTCCGGAGGAACGTCTTCGACGGACTCCGGCTTGTGTCTGTACTGCAGGGCTTCCGACCACCACGTTCAGACTTGTCCTATCCATCCGGGAAACTCCCAGGCCTAGGTTTGTTTGGGGTCCTGAACTTGGGCACTACTACTCCAGCCCCTCAATTATCTTTACCTTTTATCTTTATCACTAACTTGGGACTCCCATTCCTTTCCAACCATGGCTCTAGTTGACTCTGGAGCAGGTAGGACTTTTATCTTGAAAGACTTGGTACACCTCCTAGGCATACCTACTCATGCCATTGAAGTCCCTCTGCGGATTGCCTCTATCCATGGCGAACCGCTACCTGGGCGAATCTCCCAGAAAACAGCACCTGTTCGGCTACTCACAGGCGCACTCCATGAAGAGGAGATTGAACTTTTTCTGTTGGAGAAATCCATTCATCCTATAGTCTTGGGGATGCCATGGCTCCAACTTCACTCCCCCCAGTTTGACTGGGGAGCTCTGCAGGTCACCGAATGGAGTTCCGATTGTCGCCAGCAATGCATGAAGAAGGTGGAGTCTTCACCTGCCCTCCCCCTTGCAGTAGCCATTTCTGGTCTTCCGTCTCCCTCTGTGAACTTCGAGGACATCTTTTCTAAGCAGAAAGCAGATATCCTTCCACCCCTGTGTAAGTTCGATAGTCCAATTGAACTGCTACCAGGCAATACCCTTCCCAGGTATAGGACTTATTGTTCCATCAGTCGGTCTTAGACGGCTTCACCCCACCTACCTCTTTCTACTTGCGGCTCCTCCCGCTCACCTTGGACTGATGGCCGCCACAGCGTCTGCTTGCCGTTCTCTCCGGCGACCCCGGACCGGCTTTGGTGCTGCCTCCCGCCATTCTCCTTCAAGGTACCTCTAGAGCACGTGCGCGCATGCTGCCCTCATCTTTAACTTCACGTTGGCGCGAACCTCGGGGGCATCCCCCTGTTCTGACGTCACGACTCCAGGGTATATCTGCCTGCAGTATTTGCTAGCTCGTTGAGTTAGCAACAGGATTCTTACAAATGGGATTCGCTCTCCGTTCCTAAGCTACTCTGCCACTCCAGCTCTATCTGGAACTCTTACTACCCTTCGGGGTCGCTAACAGGGTACCCGCTCCTCAGGGGCCTCTCTACTTCTTTCTGGTGCTATCAGGAAACTGGTACTCTCTCTGGTACTCTCTCCGGTACTCTCTCATGCCTAAGCCAGGGCCCAGAGAAAGCAGGATGGCGGTGTCACTCCACGGCCTGTGCGGGAAGACCTGCCGGACGCAGGGAGGAACTACGCAGGAGTCAGGAGCGGCAGAGGTGGCTGCAGTTGCTTGGGGACGGCAGCGGCTGCCCACCGCCGCGAGCAAAGTTGAACTGGAGCTGGGAGCTGGATTCCTGGGGTGAGTAGGCCCGGGCATGGGCCTACCATGGCTGGGACTCATAACAGTTTTTATAATGTGCTATTGTTGAATAGTTGGGGAAGCAGCTCTGTCATACCTGAGATTGAGAAAAGTTGAATTGAGTGTCAGATGTTAATGTGTATCATATTTTGTTACTGATTTTTATGCTGTGTTTTTATACATTGTATTTTTTTCTTTGTTTTGTAAATTTCTTTGGGTTGGACTGTGGTCCAAGGAAGGTGGTAATATAATATAACATAATGCATGTAGAAAGTGTGTGAACTGCAAGGATGAGTGCCAGAGGTGTGATTAAATGAGTTGATTGAGATAGAGTAAACATAGAAATTACTTAAATTAGGGTAAGAGAAATGAAGAACATGTCCATGAGAATATAACCATTAGGTCTATCAAAGCAGTCATGATATTTAATGAGAAAAGAAACACTATCCCCTAAAGTCAATTCTGCATGGAAACATTGAGACAGAAGTTAAATTTAGTGGATATTAAAACTGTTCTTTTGATTTGTATTCTGCAACAGTAAAAAGAAGCAGGTTTGCCCCTGGTTGTTGTCCTATATTTTAACCCAGTGCAAAAATAAAATGGACAAAGCACTGACACCAGACAGCAAAATAGCAAAAAGTGAGGTGTGAAAAAAGACACAGAAACTGTCCAATTAAAGATCCATAAATCCAAATTTAATAAAAGGACCAGGATACAAAAATATGACAAATATTGTAGGACTCCCGACACAGATCATATTTCACACAAACTTCATTGGGAGGAACTATCATCTGTAAGAACAGAAAAACCATTAAAATGGGCATATAAATGTAGGCAGCCAGCAGCTAGTTCAAACTTTAATAAAAGTTCAAATAGATATAATGAAAAAGAAACTACCAATTATCCATGAGCAATATTCAGAAACTATAAATCATTTTGCAGTTGAATTGGCTCACAACCCATGAAGAGCCAGCCAGACATGACCAAGTATTTAAAAGTGTAAAAAGGCTCCAAAAAAAAATCATGTGTTCGGGGCCGACCAATAGCTGAAATAGTATTATCAGTGACCCTGGTAATTGAGACTTCTTTCAAACTATTTTAATAGGGATCTTTTGTTTCAGCCTTTGGCCCTCTCTATTTTTTTTTGTGATAACCTACCTTTTTTATCTTTCAATAAAATCGTCTGTGACATCATTAGATGTCATTAGTCATGCTTGTCACCACTTGGTATTTTTCAGGAACCTCTCCGTTTTCCATTTCACTGGCGACAGAACCTTTGAGATGTTCTTGTTTCATTGGATTATAGTGTCCCTATGATACAGCCTATTGCTATCTCAGGACATTCCCTCCTATGCTTATTGCATGGCATGTGATTTATCTATGTTGATTTTATGTTTTATACATCCTGTCACATCATGTAGTTATCCACTATGTTTTTCTTTTTAGTTTTTTCATCCATCAGTGTGGTTTATGCGATCTCATATCCCTGCCCATTGCTCTATGTTGGGAAATCCTTACGGATTTTAAAGATGCAGAATTTTGAACATTGCTGCTGCATTGGGCAAGTTTGCATTAAGGCATCTTTAGTAGGTCATTCTGCGACTGACCTTCGGTTTTATTTTTTTATTGATTTGTGTAAAACATCTACATGTTTGGTTATTTTTCCCACTACTTTCTTCAAGGGAACAACCCTGGATTTACACTTTACAGACCCTACATCCTTTGGGTTGATTAATGATATTAAATGGACAGTTTTCTTTTAATCATCTGTTTTTGTCCACTTTTTTTTGTTTGTTTTATATTCTTCTTTATATTTGCCTTTACAATGTGGATTGTTTTTCATTAACTCCTAGATGACTTTTATTTTATTTTACATTCCCTCTATATTTATTGTTCATGCTAGAAATACATAATGGGGTAGATTTTAAAACATATGCGTGTGACCATGTGTGCGCGGTTCCCAGTGCGCGCACATGGATGCGCCAATTATATAACATGTGCGCGCAGGCGCGAGCATATTACAAAGTACGTTGACCGCGCGCACATGCTCGCCAGATTTTATAATCTGCACGCGAGTGTGCAGGCGGCGCGCACAAGGAGGGGGGTGAATTTTTGCAAAGTCCGCACGGTGATGCAATCGGGCAGTCCCCAGTTCCCTCCCAGTCCACTCCAATTAAAGAGCGGACTGGTAGGGAACTTCCTTAACCCCCTGCCTAACCTTCCTTCCCCTTCCCCTCTCCTCCCCATTCCCTAAACCTAACCTACCTTGCCTCTATTTTTTTATTTTATTACTTACTGCTCCTCAGGAGCAGAAGTAATTTATGTGCGCCGGGCGGCTGCCGGCGCGCACTTCCCCGTGACAACGGCTAATGCCGCTGTCCCGGCCGGCCTCCATCTCGTCCTGCCCGTCTCCATCCAGAACATGAATCCCCCTGGCTCGCCACTTTCTCAGGGCCCGGCACTTGTGAGAGAATCACCACTTATACCCTTTTGAAAATGTACGCAGTGCGCGCAGGGCCCAGCCACACACGTAAATGACGAATTTTACGCGCATGGCCGATATAAAATTCGGCCGAATATGGGCAATGAATGGACTGCACCATTTTTCAAAATAGTGTCAGCCAGTCTTTTATATCCCTATCATGTGACAAGGGCTGCCCAATGGAACTGGTAGCCCCTGTCACAAGATAGAGGCAAAGGGAGACCGGTGCCATTTTAAATAAAGGCAGGAGCAGGAGGCAATTTTGGTGAGTCCTGGGGGGGGGGGGGGGGGGTCGGGAAGTTGGTATAGGGTAGGCGGGGGTTCAGTTGGTGGGGGAGGTTCAATATTGTAATAAATGGGAAAGGTTGGGGCAGGTTATTTGTTTTTTAATTTTTAAACAATAACAGGAAATGAAAAAAAAAACCCTCTGATGTGGGGATGGACCCGAAAAAGCCCTCCCCTGAAACAAACAAAAAAAAACCTGTCACAAAATTTGTATAGCCTACCACTCCTATTTTTTAAAAATATATTTATAAATGATCTGGAAAGGGGAACATTAAGTGGGCGATCAAATTTGCAGAAGACACAAAATTATTCTGAGTTGTTAAATCACCAATGGATTGTAAAACATTGCAAGAGGACCTTGTAAGACTGGAAGATTGGGCATTCAAATGGCAGATGAAATTTAATGTGGAGAACTGCAAAGTACTGCACATGGGGGAAAACTAACTCACCCTGCGGTAGCTACACAATGTTTGGTTCCATATTAAGAGTAACCACCCTGGAAAAGGATTTGAGCATCATAATGGACAATAGTTTGAAATCCTTGGCTCAATGCGAGGCGGTGGTCAAAAAAGGAAAGCGAATGTTAGGAATTATTAGGAAAGGAATGGTGAATAAAACGGAGAATGTCATAATGCCTCTGTATTGCTCCATAATGAAGCTGCATCAGTACTGGTTGTCACATCTCGAAAAAGGTGTAGTTGCATTGGAAAAGGTACAGAGAAGGGCGACTAAAAACGATAAAGGGGATGGAATGGCTCCTCTTTAAGGAAAGGCTAAAGAGGTTAGGCTGTTCAGTTTGGAGAAGAGACGACTGAGGGGGTGATATGATAGAGGTCTATAAAATAATAGAAACTTAGAAACATAGAAATGACAGCAGAAAAGGACCAAATGATCCTCCCAGTAAAAACTGCTTTTCTGTGCACCCTCCAACTTAATATCATAGCGATATTAAGTCGGAGGTCCCAAAAGTTACAAAATGTAAAAAAAAATAAATTTGAAGTCGTCCCGCGGCTCACGGGTTGAAAACCGGACGCTCAATTTTGCCGGCGTCCGGTTTCCAAACCCGTGGCTGTCAGCAGGCTCGAGAACCGACGCCGGCAAAATTGATCGTCAGCTGTCAAACCCGCTGACAGCCGTCGCTCCTATCCAAAAAGCGCTAGGGACGCGCTAGTGTCCCTAGCGCCTCTTTTTACCGCCAGGCCTAATTTGAATACTGAATCGCGCGCACAGGAGAGTGGCCTGTGCGCGCGCTGGGATAGCGGGCATTCGCCCGCTCTCCCGCGGACTTTACTGTATCGGCCTGACAGTGAGTGAGACCACTGTAGCACAGAAAAGATTAGAAGCAGTCCTTTACCAAATCCAAAAGCTAAGCCTTTTTGAAAACTCTCAGAGAGCATCCCCTAGCATGTCCTCTGTGAAAAACTAGAGAGGAAATTCAAACTGCTTCTCGCACATGCTTGGATTTTACAGTGGGAGCACATCAGCATTGGTTGTTCTAGCGTGGAGATGTAGCCTAGTGGTTAGAGCAAAATGCTGTAAACCCGAGCAGCCATGATTCAAATCCTACTAATGCTCCTTGTGACTGTGTGCAAGTCACTACTCCCGTCATTGCCTCAAATACAAACTTATATTGTGACCCCTCTGGGGACAGAGAAATACGGTATCTGAATATAATCTGTTTTAAATGCTTGAAAAGCAAAATATGAAAAAATAGCCACTATTGGCCAGTTAAAAAGATGCACTGACATTGACATGTTGTCCTCTTTGCTCATTACTTTTAACTGTATTTTATTCAATTTATTCTATCACTGTTTAAATTATTTCTTTTTTAATCTTTCATTACTTATTATTATTATTTCCTATTGGGTTTTGTTTTTAACTTGCTTTTAACATTATTAATGCTTATTATTAATATTAAAAAAAATTGTATTTCTAGAGCCCCTGATGCAGCCATAAAAGGCGAAACTTCGGCCAGAGTTGGGCTGTGTATAATCAATTAATAAATCTTCTTTCCGAGGCTCCGGTCTTGCTTTGTTTTTTTACATCCGTGGCTTTTCTAGACCGCTTACCGTACTGTTTTGTGGATCCTGACATTGACAAGGCATGAAGGTCACACAAACAAGAACTGGTTGCTATAGTTACCAGCAGGACACAGCGAGGGACGGTAACTTTGATACTGGCACGTGGGCGTTCATGAACTTGTCAATGCCGGCTTGCGCCAAAGAATGCAGCCATTTTATAATATATGCCCGTATATATGCGCATGGTAGAAAAAATGCATGCCCAGTTTTATATGGAAGTGTACACAAATGCCGCTTCTACCATGTGAGTGGGGGAATTTTATAAGGGATAAGTGCCGATGCCATAGGGAGTTTCCCCATTTCATTCCCAGTTTACCCAGTTAAAAGATAGGACTTCTCACCTCCCCTAGTTTAATAGTCTCCCTTTTCCCCTGTTAGCCCTGACCCTTAAAACCCCACTGACTAGCCTAGATTTTTTTTAATTTTAATACTTACAAGCCATCCAGTAGTAAAGTTAATGTGCACCAGGGGACCCTGGCTTGCACATTTATTTATTTATTTTAAATCTTTTCTATACCGTTGCTAAGTTAAATACCATCGCAACGGTTTACATGTTGGCACATATATTAAGGTGATTGGGTGCGTACTATAGTACATTATAACAGGTGCCACAAACGGTTCGGTTACAATATATCAAAAGAACAAGCCATCAATTGAAAAGTGAAGTAGGTCATGCCCAGGTGTGCCTTTAAGGTACTAATCACTGGTAAAATTCTTATTCTCTGTATTTTACAATTATGTTTGTGGTGATATAGCGTTGCACATTCTGAGTGTAGTACAGTGTGTTGGTGCTCTCCTGCCTATTCCTGTATTTTTTTCTATTCTCCGGTCTCTTTATAGTATGCTTGTTTAAAAAGCCATGCTTTTAAACTTTTCTTAAAGGTTTTGAGATCATTTTGTAATCTGATCTCCTCCGGCATTGCGTTCCAGAGGGTGGGGCCTGCTAAGGATAGAGCCCTCTCTCTCACTTGAGTTAGTCTCGCTGTCTTTACTGAAGGAATGGTTAAGAGTGCTTTATTCACTGAACGAAGGTTTCTGTGTGGGACGAGTACTCTTAGTGCTGTGTTTAACCAGTCAGCTTTTTCATCATGTACTAGTTTATGTATGGTACATAAGGCTTTGTATTTTATTCTTTGTTCAATGGGTAACCAATGTAATTCCGCCAGGGTTTCAGTTTTATGGTCTCTCCTTCTTTTTCTGCTTAGTATTCTAGCTGCTGTGTTTTGAAGTATTTGTAGGGGTCTTAGCGTTGTACTTGGGAGTCCTAGTAAAAGTGCATTACAGTAGTCTGTGCTGGAGAAAACTAGAGCCTGAAGTACTGTTCTGAAATTAGTTGGTGTTAGTAGTGGTTTTAGTTTTCTGAGGATCATGAGTTTTGCATAGCCTTCTTTTACTTTTAGCGATATGTGTTGTTTTAGATTCATTTCTGGGTTCATTATTATTCCAAGGTTCTGTACTTTTTCGGCTAGTTCAATTTTTTGGCTGTTTTTGAGTATTAATGGTGTTTGAATGATCTCGATATTTTTCCGTTCCAGGTGCAGAAATTCTGTTTTTTCAATGTTGATCACAAGTTCCATTCAGTTCAGTAGTTGTTTTATAATGTCTATGTACATGTTAGCTAGGTTTAACGTTTTCTCTATTGTGTCCTCGATTGGTAGAATTAGTTGAATATCGTCTGCGTAGATGTAATGTGTGATTCCAAGTCCTGCTAGTAGATGGCAAAGGGGGAGCATGTATATGTTAAAGAGGGTTGCGGATAGGGCTGATCCCTGTGGTACTCCTGTTTCGAGGTTTACTTTCTCTGATAATACGTTATTGATCTGAACTTGCAAGAATCTATTATTTAGATATGAACTGAACCAGTTTATTGTTTTGTTGTGTAGTCCAATTTCTTCTAGTCTTTGTAGTAGTATTTAATGGTTTACTGTGTCGAAGGCTGATAAGTCTAGCATTGTTAGAATGTAATGTTTACCGCTATCAAAACCTCTTAGAATGTTGTCTGTTAATGAGAGAAGTGTCTCAGTGCTGTAATGCCTGCGAAATCCATGTTGTTAAAGTCCTGTAATGCCCATGTCCTGCCCTTGCCCCACCCCTTTTTGGACTCTCTCATTTGTACATGTACCTGGAAGCTCTTAAAATCCACTTAGCATGCACCACCTGGACATACATGCGTATCTCCCAGTTTTGGCATGCGCCGGGCTTTTAAAATTCACCATTAGACTTCAATGAGTCTGTGAGTCATAAATGAATGGGACAAAGAATATTCATTTCATTTGTGGGCACACGTTGCTTTTTTTTGGGGGGGGGGCACAAATGAAATTAATTTGGGCTCCTTTGATTTGCTTTGTCCATTCGTTTCAAATCCACTGCACATTCCTAATGTTTCACAAAACCAATTTCATCAATGTCATATCTCTTGACAGGAATCTTTTTGTTTGTTCCCCAGCATATCAGGACTTTTCCTCCAACAGAGGAACAAGAGTGAAATCACTGGCATGAGTTCATCAAATGGAGAAGATCTTCAGGAAGTTTTAGTAATTGCCTTTATCTCCACTGTCCTTCTTCTTACACTACTTCTTTCCTTTGGGTACGGTTGCATACGCCTGCGGGATTACAGGATGTAAGTTTTTGGAATAAATATTAAATTAGGAAATTGTTATACATAGCCCTGGTTTAGGTGGCAGGGTTTGAATGCCTCCAGGTTTACATACATTTTAAAGTTTATGCAAATTTCTAGCTTCCAACACTTTGAGCTCATTGGTGGAGAAAACACTTTACTCTTCAAAGTATTGAATAACTACACTTTCACACCTGCGAATGTTGTTTGCAAGGAATTCCAAAAACAAAGGTAGCGTTTACATCAACAGTGTTTACATATCCAGCGAATTGCAACCAAATCAATTGAACTCCTTACCTGTTTCCCACTTGGGAAGACAGACTGTACACATTGCTACACTGTTAATATGAAACAGCAGACAATTAGTTACAAAGTTGTTTTCTCTTCACACTTCTTCAGCTGTGATCAATAAGGATGTACGGTGAAAATGTTTTTGTTTTCTTTTGTTAGTTTTGGGTGTTTTATTCCTATTTTTTATTTTGTGATTTATTTTGTTTATTTGAAATGAAATAAAGAAAACAAAACAATGGTATCTGGTCTGCCCTCCTCCCTGCCCTCCAAATCTGTATTTCCTAATTGCTCCCGCCTACTTGCCACAGAACTGCGCCCCCAGACCATCTTACCCCAATGCTGGGGTCTAAATGGGGTAGGAGCAATGCCCAGTTTCTCCTGCCCCATCGGTGCTATATTTTAAAAGGATGAGGGACAACCAAAGGCTGGTATCACTTTGGAGTATGCCCATGCTTTAAAATGGCGCTGGTTGACCTGAGGCCCACACCATTTTGAAGAATAGCATTTGAGCAACTGAAGAATGCTTCTGCCTCATTCACAACCCAGCTATGGGGTAAAAGGGTTTGGGGGTAATCTGGGGGTTCCAAGTGATTGATTATTTCAATCCACAAGGCATCATCCGGTGTTGTTTCTGAAGCTGCCATCCTGATATCTGCTCCCCACTCTTTCACGTTTTTGGGATCATGCTCTCCACTTCCTTTTAACAAAAATATTAACTGGATCTCTTGATGGGATCTTTCAGTAGTGCCAGCCACAGGATCTCCAGCAGAACCTAGTCAGAGATTCCCAACAGAATCCTCTCTGTCGCTTTCCAGCTAACTACATGGAAGATCTACTTCTTTCCGCAACGGGAATTCAGGAATACTCCACTCAGTGTTGTTCCCAGGAAGAATCTTCCATGTTCCCTCCAAACTCTCTCTATTGGGCAATCATACTCCCCAGCAAATCTGAGAGGTAGACTGGATTATACTAATTCCATCTCTAGGGTTTGGACTAATGGCAGGTATAGGTCCACGTATAGTTACTACAGTGTAAAACCATAAGGTAATCATGGTTTATGGATTTAAATCATGCTATCACTGTGGTGCTTCAGTGAAATCCAGGATGAGTGGTTCTTGATTACACTATTAGTAAATAATAATAACAAGAATCATACAATTTTTCAATTTCTCCTCTCCCCTTTGGAAGACGTCCTGCAGAACAAACACTAGAACTGATAACCAGAGCACTCACTTTAGATGTGGCCCAATCTGTACATTGATAAATTCTAAAATGTCATAGAAAGTGCTCCCTATGCTGCCTTGCTAGTGTCATCTGCTGTTTAGCAGTAATTTATCTAGATGGGAAGCTTGCAAATCTGGGGGGTAATATTCAAAAGATATCCAGGTAAGTAGCACTGGGAAAGTTAAAGGAAAAAAAAAGTGCAAAGGCTTGTGACCCAATTTCCTCTCCCCCTCCCACCACCAAATTTCACAGATACCCTGAATATTCTTGACTAAAGTTATCTGGCTACATGTGGCCGTACAACTTAAAAAGCTGACCAGCTATGTTTGACCATAGCCAGTTATCCAGCCTTATGCAGCTGGATAACGTTTTACTGATCCAGATATCTTCAAAGGATAATCCAGGAAAGTAGCACTGGGAAAGTTAAAGGCAAAAGACGTGCAAGGGCTTGTGACCCAATTTCCTCTACCCCTCCCACCACCAAATTTCACAGATACTCTAATGGCCCTTGCACCCCGAGAATTTTCTGGGAGTGGGTAAGTTTGGCCCGTGCTCCCAACAGGGATTATTAGGGTTCATGGGGGATGGGGGGGGGGGGAGGGTCTGGAGGTGTTGGGGTACATTGTGGAATATGTTTGCATGGGTGGGGAGGGGCCTGGGAGCAACCGTTCGTGTCAATCCAGGGAAGTGGTTTGGAGGGAAGGTCAGTAGTGGAAAAAAGGGGACGTTTATGAAATGAAGAAGGAGATGCAAAATATGGAGGGGTGGGGGGGTGGGGGGAGGAGGAAATTAGGCCACTAGCCCCTGTGTTGCATACCTGGATATCTTTTGAAAACATCCGGAAAACTAGCAAGTTATCCGGCCTAACAAGGATGGACAACTGTAGGCCTGCTCTGAAGCAGGTCTAACGTTATCTGCTAACTTAGCTGATAATAGTTTAAAATTGACAAAGTTAGCCGGATAACTTGACTCCTCCCCGAAATGCCCCTGGAGCACCTCATTTTAATCCAGCTAAAATATAGCCAGATAAAAGGCTGAATGAGCCAAATCTTGCCATTTAGACAGAAAACCTTAAGTTATCTGTCTAAATGGCTTTTGAATATTGACCTCATCATATTCAATTATTGAAAAGGTGAGGGAGCAATAGCTTTTTTCAGAATAATACACATTGTTGCTGCATGAGGACTGTTGTTATTATAGCAGCATAGTATCCACAACATTTTTACCATTTATCAGTATTTTTGTCCAAATTACTAGTGCTGTATGGTTTGGTCTTCTTTCATAAACGTACAAAGGTCCATATTTAGACACAGTCCGGTTATTAATATTAGTGGATAAAGGTATCCAGCTAACTTTGGAGGAATATTCAATAGTGCAGCCTCAGTATTGAATATAGTCGACAAAGTTAAAGTTATCTGGCTCTGTTTAGCCAGCTAACTATAGGACAGCTCTTTGGGCCAACCAGACTTAGCCGGCTACCTCAATTCCTGCCGTTTGTGCCCCCAGAATGTTCCCAAATTATCTGGCTAAATTCTAGCCTCCTAACTCATTAGCCGCCTAGAATGTGCCCAAATCTTCATTTAGCTGGCTAAATGCTTTTGAAAATGGACCTCACGGCTTTTATTTGATTAAATACGTGAACTTTCCATGTATCTTCTAGAACAGCGCTCTTAAAAGTTGAGAATTCTGTTATGGCAAGGTTGATATCTCTTACATGAATGTATTTCCTAAAATAATATATCATGATGGATGTTAAATAATTTGTTTAATACTAGCACAATTATTTGGATTCAGATAACAGGATCATGGATAATGGCTGGATAGAGGGGAAGTGTGAAGGAAAGAATCCACATCATACATTCCTCCTTTGGATTGTGATTTGCGTGATACAACCTTGACTTATTTTCTTGTTTATCTCTGGCTTGTCTTCCTGGATACATAATAATTCCAAATAATAATAATCATACATGACTCTGATTTTCAGGTTTCAGAAACATCCTCCAGAGGATTGTGACTACAGTGAAACTGAGGAAGTGAACTATTCAGAATATGTATATTCTGAGGTCCGTAGTCCATCAGTGGGATGTCGCTCTAACTCCCCACCTGTACTGGCAGAAATCCCAGAGCAGAAATCACCAGCAGCAAAATCATTGGGCTCCCAGCTGTCTTCGGAGGCCTCTTGCTTGCCTGGTCTGGAGCCCCTTAGTGGCGCTCCTTGGGCAGTTGACTATGCTGTCAAAGAAAGAGCACAGCTGACAGATGAGGACCATTCGGCTCAGTGGGACCTTGCTAGTAGCAGTGACACAGACATAGGTGGTGATGAAAAATCTGGGCAGTCTGAACATGGAAGAAAAAATGAGTTTTCAGAGATGTTAAGACCATCATTCTGCCATCCTATGAACATTGATCATTTTATGCCAGACATAGAGAGGTCCAAATACTCAAGCTCTCTTCCTTCTACTCCTACTGAGGTTGATGATGGTAGATTTTGTCCTATGTATTCCCCAGACAATGGGGGGCCTTGGGGACTGTGCCCTCTGTTATACAAGGATTTTCCCTAATGTGTATCCTTTTTCAAGTGCAAAGGATCCTTTACAAAACTTGGAAATAACAACAATTTAAAAGATATAAAAAAAATGTACCAACATCAAAATTTCCTGGATTATATTTAAGAAGCACTCAAAATATGAAACAGATTTTAGAGTCACAGTATTCTATTTTCCTTCCTGTGAATTTTTTTTATAGTCACAGTGACAACTCTGAGGTGGGAATATAGACTGTAGATCCCATTGGACCTGGGGCAGTAGCAGGGCAGAGAGCCTGGGGAGGATCCTTTTAAATATTTGTATTTAACAAACCGAAAATTGCCAAAAATCTTTGGATGTTTTTGGGCAAGTCTATTTTCAGATTATTTCATTCAGAACAAACTATAAACAGACTTTTTCATTAGGAAACCCACATTTGTAACAAATGAATGTGCATCCCTATTTGTTGCATCCAGGAATGGGGAAAAAAGCATGCTGTGTGGATTTGGCCCACTGGTATAGATTGAGGACCCCTGCACTAACAGCTAAATATGCATGCAAACCGGTTCTGAACAACATTAGCTGGCATGCTCTAAAATGACCATGCGTCTACTCTGAAATTAGGGAACCTCATATGCCAATGAGGCTTTAGTGGGTGCAGGTGGGTGTGGTATGCTAGCCTCCATGCACTATTTCATGCGTGCTGAAACCTAAAAGTTAGCAGCTGCTTCAGACCAAGTAACTAATATTTGCATGCATCCTGCAAGTTTAAATCCTCCATTTATTTATTTACTCTCTGATACTTCATACCAACTGATCCAAAGTTATAGGGCCAGTTTGCAGAGAGGATGTAATTTTCCATAACCCCCAACATAACACGCTTATTCCCTTTTTGTTCACACACATGCACACACAATCACCATGGGCACTCACTGGCCCCAGTACAATACCCCTGATGATCCATGCCCCCACCCAAAACATCCCCCCATGAAGGCTTAACACCATCTCAATGCCCTCTTCAAGGCAGTCACTCCATAGCCCCCTCCCCAATAAAGGTAAGCTTCTCCTCACTAAGGCCCTCCAGTGAAGGTAACTCGCTTCCCACGCGATCGTAGCAGGCCCACGTGACCTCCTGATCTCCCTCCCACCCCTTGGAATGATACTTTACCATTCCAGAGAACTCCCACACCTGATCTTCTCTAGTGGGGGGGACGTGAGAAGAACCGCAGAGGTGGATTAGATTTGGTTTGGGATTCAATTACTCATCTTTCCAAACCTATGCTCGAAGCAAGTTACAGTTCAGGTAGTGTAGGTGGGCTGTGTGTGTGTGTGTGTTTGTGTGTGTGTGTGTGTGTGTGTGTGTATGTATGTGTGTGTGTGTGTGTGTGGTGGGTGGGTGGGATGATTGGCTGGGAGGTATGTTTTGAGGGCCTCCGAACCCCTTATTGTGAAGAGGAGACAAATGATATCTCCAGTGTTAACCGGCCTTTTCACTCTGAGCGAGTTGGCATGGGGGCGGGGTTTGCACTCCATTGCGGGCATGCTGCACTTTTTTTGGTTAGATGCACGATAACGGCTTGCGAGCTGAAATTTAACGCATGGGCCATTAAGTGGCATTTGGGCGTGAATGCCAAATTTTCAGCTCAAGCCACATATTTTTGTGCATGCGTTGTAGTGCTTGGGCCCCAAAATCAGCAGAACATCTGCCTGCCGCGGGCGTTTGAGCTCTGTGCTATTTCATTTCTGTCTTGGAATTCAGGATCTTTTCAGTCATGTGGGGAGATCACTGATTTAAATATTAAAGAGAGTTGAACTGAGGCTGCATTCCTGTTTGCTTCTGTGTGATGATGTCTGTAAGCTTATTCTTTATTTTTTGCTTTGGAGCTAATGGATGAATACAGGAATACAATAATTACTTCACAATTCTTTTCTCATTGATCCAGTTTCAGATTGAGGGCAGGGTGCCAAATAAAATCAAAGGTTCTTGTAAAGTCAATAAAAGATGTACATATTTTCCCTGAGGGGATATTTTTTGACATGCTTATTGATGTGTAAGATAAAGATGGGGTCTGTGGTTGGGTGCTTGGAGAGGATCCCAGTCTAAGTTCTGTGCAGGCTTTGGCAGTTCATTAAGAATTGTAGTTCTCTTGCTCTTGACCTGCACTCCCTCCCTTTCCACCTGGAATACACTTTCTGCGACAGTGCATCATATTCCCTCTCTAGCTACATTCAAATCCAGTATAAAAATTCATCTTTTTGAGGCTGTTACATTTTAACCATTTTTCCATAAATGAATACATTGCCCGGAGACCAGTGGTTCCCAAACCTGTCCTGAGGGGACCCCCAGCCGGTCGGGTTTTCAGGATATCCACAATGAATATACTCTCTCCAGAGCATGCAAATTTTATCTCATGCATATTCATTGTGGATATCCTGAAAACCCGACAGACTGGGGGTCCCCTCAGGACAGGTTTGCGAACCTTTGCCGTAGACTTGTTTGCCATGTATGTTTGTCTTGACTGAATTGTAAGCTCCTTGGAGTAAGGACTATGTCTTATGTGTATCTGTGAAGCACTGCATCTGTCTACTAGCGCTTTAAGAGTCCAACTTTCAAAATTGTATGCAGTACACCACTTATAATACTCCAAACAATAAAACTCAAAAGTGAAAGAATACCCCTATCCAAAACCCTATATAGATCTCACTTGATAGGATGGAGATGTGTGTACATGAACTTGCATATCAATGTAGATTCATAAAAGAATGACCATCATACCAAGGCTTAGGCTTATTGTGCTATGCTGCAATTTTGCCCATATCAAGTACTTATATTTTTAACCATCAGTCATTCTTAGATAAGTGCATAAAAAATAATGCAATTTCATGTATACACATCTGCATCCTATCAAGCGAAATCTATATAGGGTTTTGTACACCATTTATACGCAAAACTAGGACCAGTCAGATTTATGCTGGTATTTTATACACTGTTTGGTGGGAGCTGCATATTTTATAAAAATGCTGCATATATGCTTCCCAAAAGTATGCGCGAATGTTTTAGTACACATGTATATTTGTAATGCAGGAACACACATTTTCTCTACCTAGTTTATAAAATTGCACACATATAATGTTGCATGCATAATAACTCAGGATTAAACACAGAAGCAAATGATTTATAAAGTATGCGCATGCTCCGTTTCTGAACATACTTACCTGTGTGCGTGCGTGCGTGCTTAAAATCACCAGTTCGCCCGTGTCTCCACCAGTTCACCCAGACCATCCAGCACATAACCCTGAGCCCCCATCAGTTCACCACAACCTCTCAAACTACAGCCAAGACAAGTGCGATTTCAATCGTGTGAGTCAATGGGCAGGAGTAAAAGTGTACAGACAAGAAACTAGCAACTTGTTTGTGTACTCCCACTCTGGCATGCCTCTAAATTGCCCCTTTTTTCCTTTGTTAACATTTACGCAGGAATGCACATTCTCTCGAGGTTTAGGAAACAGGACATGCTCAACTACGTGCTACTTGTTCACGTATCTGCTAATTTTATGCACACAGACCCCCAGGTAACTCTTTGAGAATTGCTCACTAAAATAAGTGGTAGTATTAATAATTATTACTAGTGGTACATCCATTGTAGCATGCCGCTGTTGCGGCCACCATGCCACATTCAGCGTCCCCTTACCTCTCTGCCGCCATGCTGCCCTCACCGCTGTCTTCCCAGCCTCCCACAGATGCGCACATGCACCCTTGGCGCACTGCTATAGGTCACACATCGGGAAACCTCTCTGCGGCACTGATGGATGACATCATCTGTTTGGGCTATTTGAAACTCCACTGCACAGCAAGCCAGTTCCTCAGGAATAGGTCCTCCTGTATTGCAATGCATGTTGCTATTTGTCACTGTGCCTTTTGCCATGTCTTGCATCCTTGTTGTCTTGCCTGCCTTGCCTCATTGTTTTCTGGCCTTGCCCTGCCTCTCTGTTACCTTGCCCTGTCTGTTCTGTCTGTGTCTTGGTCCACTGTCTTTTCCTGTCCATCTGCGTCTGCCTGATTCCTGGTTCTGACCTCAGCTATGGATACTGACTACTTTTCTGGACTGCCGCCTGCCATGACTCCACCTTGGACTTTGACTTGCTTTCTCACTGCCTGCCCCAACCTTGGCCTGGATCAAATACTGTTTGTCGCTGCCAGGCCTGACCTCTGCCCAAGATTTGACTTCGTCTGATGACTCCTTATGGGACTCTCACCTAAGCCCTGCCAGTCCCTGGAACCCAAGGGTTCAACCTACAGAAAATAGGGCTGCGTCAACCACACCATCAGGCCGATGCAGTAAAATGCTCTCAGGCTGAGCGCACTGTTAGCCCCCTTTTGGCCGCGCATTTCAATATGCTATTTTTTACCCCTTATACAGTAAGGGGTAATAGCGCATGGAAAATGTGCAGCCAACTCCCCCGAAGCTAATAGCACCCGCAACATGCAAATGCATGTTGATGGGCCTATTAGTCATTCCCGTGCGATTCAGAAAGTAAAATGTGCAGCGAAGCCGCACATTTTACTTTCAGAAATTAGCGCCTTCAGCCAACACCGGGAAAGTGTACAGAAAAGCAGAAAAAACTGCTTTTCTGTACACCCTCCAACTTAATATCATAGCGATATTAAGTCGGAGGCCCCCAAAATTAAAAAAACGCCAAAAATTAAAAAAAATTAAAATTAAAAATCTGCCCGTTGGAAGACGGATGCTCAATTTTGCCTGCATCCGATTTCCGAACCCGTGGCTGTCAGCGGGTTTGAGAACTGACGCCAGTAAAATTGAGCGTCGGCTGTCAAACCCGCTGACGGCCGCTGCCTCCTTTTACCGCGGGCCCTCATTTGCATATGGGCGCACGATACTGAATCGTGCGCCCAGGACACTGGCCTCTGCGTTCGCCGGCTCTCCCGCGACTTCTACTGTATCGGCCCGCATGTGACACCCATGTTTAAAAACTGATGCAATTAAGCCCTCTAACCATTTCTCAGAAAGTAGAATTAGGTGTGTAAATGGGGAAGCCCCTGAGGTTACAGCCCATTGCCTGGTGGGGCTGGGGAAGCCCATGGAAGAGCGCCCCGATTTGTTTTGATAGGGTGTGGGACACTCAGAGGCAACAGCATGCGTCTGGCTGCCAGCACTGCCTGGCCATGATAAAACTAAAAGCGGCTGTCAGCCTCAATAGTGGAGAAGGTGACCCGGGGTTTGGGAAGTCCCCGAGTCAGTTTGGTGGGGCTCAGAGGAAGAGGCAGGCCCCTTCTTCCAGCGGTGCCCAGCTGTGAGTGAAGTGAAGGCGGCAGAGAGCCACGAGGCAAGGAGACCTCTGCTCTGAGGATTCCCCCACATGGCAGAGAGCCGAGATTAAAATAAAAGTGGTGGTCAGCTGTGAAAAGAGGCAGAAGGGGACCACAGGAGACCGAGGAGCTTCCAGAGGCCTGAAGAAAGGCCAGAAGTGCGGCAAGCATTATTTTTTTATAAATCAATGCTGCGATGTTAGCAAATGACGTCAGTGAGAGGTTGTCCCCAAAAGTGCCTGAAGGTAAATTTGAAATTTTCAAAATTAAATAAAACCTAAACCAGTCATTTAAAAGGTTTATAAACATGGTGATTTTGGTGGGGAACATTAAGAGAGACTCCTCACGTAAGTTCCAACCACCGGAAAATTTTCTGACAAACTCGGTGCCAATAAACTTAATACTTCAATTTAAAAAGTTCATTTATTTGACAATGTTCCTCTTGTGTAGGGGTTCTTGTGACCTGACCACAATAAGAATTTGGGGTCAGAATTGAATATTAATCCAGTTATACCACCTATTTTCCCCAAGGGGTTCCTGTGATTAAAAAGTGATAAAAAAAATGTCAGAAACTGGGGGTTACCTGGTGGTGATTGCCAGATGGTATTATACAAACACTATTATATCCTTTGGGGAAAAATGTTTAAGACTCAAGTTAAAAATATACTTAGCTTTAAAAGTGTTTATTATGGTTATGAAACGACATCAGACAATTGTTACATTTATTTGGAAGCTAACCTGAAAATGTGGTGTGGTTTGAAACTGTGTGTGGAGTTTTTGAATGAACATAAGAACATAAGAAATTGCCATGCTGGGTCAGACCAAGGGTCCATCAAGCCCAGCATCCTGTTTCCAACAGAGGCCAAAACCAGGCCACAAGAACCTGGCAATTACCCAAACACTAAGAAGATCCCATGCTACTGATGCAATTAATAGCAGTGGCTATTCACTAAGTAAACTTGATTAATAGTCATTAATGGACTTCTCCTCCAATAACTTATCCAAACCTTTTTTGAACCCAGCTACACTAACTGCACTAACCACATCCTCTGGCAACAAATTCAAGAGCTTTATTGTGCGTTGAGTGAAAAAGAATTTTCTCCGATTAGTCTTAAATGTGCTACTTGCTAACTTCATGGAATGCCCCCTAGTCCTTCTATTATTCGAAAGTGAAAATAACCGAGTCACACCTACTCGTTCAAGACCTCTCATGATCTTAAAGACCTCTATCATATCCCCCCTCAGCCATTTCTTCTCCAAGCTGAACAGCCCTAATCTCTTCAGCCTATCCTCATAGGGAAGCTTTTCCATCCCCTTTATCATTTTGGTTGCCCTTCTCTGTACCTTCTCCATCACAACTATATCTTTTTTGAGATGCGGCGACCAGAATTGTACACAGTATTCAAGGTGTGGTCTCACCGATATAGAGGCATTATGACATTATGACATTTTCCGTTCTCTTAACCATTCCCTTCCTAATAATTCCTAACATTCTGTTTGCTTTTTTGACTGCTGCAGCACACTGAGCTGACGATTTTAAAGTATTATCCACTATGATGCCTAGATCTTTTTCCTGGGTGGTAGCTCCTAATATGGAACCTAACATTGTGTAACTACAGCAACAGTCATTTTTCCCTATATGCAACACCTTGCACTTGTCCACATTAAATTGGACACATTAAATGGTTTCATTTTAACTAATTGTTGCTATTTATTTTAATGGGCAATGTTAAAACTGGTGAAAAATGAGATCTATCCAGCACTAATAGAGGAAAAAAATAAACTTCTTAAGCCACCCATAGGCAATGCTGTGGCAACACTATAGCAACACCACACCAGCTCAGCATCTATGCAAAGCAGTTAAGTGATCAGGTCTGCCTAACAATACTAAATTAAACCAAAGCACAGAAAGATTTAATACGTAAATTACATAAAAAGAATTATTTCAGCTTACAAAAAATTCTTTTGAAAGCTGTTTTCCTTACCCAATGAGTTTTTAAGTGGTTTCTAGGAGAATAAGTAGGTTTCCTGAAGCAGATAAGTACTATTTCCTAAAAATGACATCAGAGGTGTAAAGATCTCTATCAAGGATTTTCAGAGAGCCCTGGTTGTGAAATTGCAAGCAGAACTGAGCTGAAGACTGAAGGGGAGAGACCAGGTCACGGGCTCCTGTCACAGAGGCATAACCTGAGTGAAAGAGCACCCATACACCTTAGGAAACACTTGTTTTAAGTGTGACAGTGTGTGAAAATGGTGTTTATTGTAATTCTAATCCTATTTGAGATAAGAATTAGTTAAAATTAAGGTTAATTCTCTATAGCTGATCCATGGGCTTTTGTCAGCACTGATAGTTGAATGAGAGAAAAGTAGATGATTGATGGTCTGATTCTGAGTTGATTTAACTGAAATACATACTACCTCAGAAGAAAAATATTTCAGAATGTCCCATAGAATTCAAATTGTAAACACTCCACCTGTAGATAAAGTTTTTGCTGTGTTGATCACAGGACCTGTAGATAAAGGTACTTCTGTGTTGTTTCCCTAGAGGAAAAAGTTTTGGAATAATTTTGAATATAGAAATTCTATCAGTTGTTCCTGTCTTTACTGCAAATTGAAGTGGAATTTGAGGGAAAGAGTCATCATTAAATATTTTTCTTACTCTATAAGTTCTCACAAAGCCAGAATATTTACATAGGGCTGATATGACTATCTTTTGATTTCTGTTAGTAAGAACTCCAGTCTCAGATGACATTTACTAGCAACATTATAGACTGCAGAAGACTGGCAATGTAAGGAAGTCAGTCATTATTATTGATTTGGTTTGAGTTAGCATAGAAGGTGGACCACTGTATCCTGAGACATTGTGATCAGGAGTGGTAGTCCAGGTCCTTTTTGCACCATCAAGCAGCATAAACTATTCCTCGATCACAAGTCACCAAAGCTTCATATCATTCCTGGGTCAGCATTCTCTATTCAGCATTCATAAGCTGTGCTCTCAAAATTCATTACCCAGAAATAAAGACAAGTGCACACCAACAAACTGTGACCCAATTTTGGTAAATTGCATTGGTGCAAGCACACATGGACAGACAAGAAATCGTAGTTAATCATTGAGTTAAACCAGGTTATAGAGAAAAACTGTTCATACTTATCTGAAGGGAAACCTGGTGGATTCCAGAATATCCTGAAGAGGCTAAAATGATAAATAGTTAACACAAAGTAATTGAGAAAAATACTTTTCTGATAGTATCTTGGTGAGAATAATCCAGTTTCCATTCAAATACTGTGTTAAAGAATTAGGGTGAGAGTCAAATATAAAAATAATTGTTTTATGCATCAGAGGTAAATCATTTCTCATTGAAAATATTGACATTATTGGAATGTTTATTCCGTTCAATAATTACATACGCTTCTAGAAGTGAAGAACCTGAAGAATTATCCATTTGCCATCAAAATAAAACTCTTTAATTTGATTATAGCAGTGCTTCAGATCATTTTTTCTATTTTTGATTTATTTCCCGGTGAAAATACTCTGGGCAGGCAAACTATTTCCATAACATCTTTTAAAGCGGAAAACCCCACCAGCCTTACCATCTGGCTGTCCACGTGATAGTTTCTGAAACTGTTTTGTGCCCAAGGGTGTTTACAGGTGAAACAATTTTACCAGTGTTTCCTTGACTTGTATACCTGCTATATTAGAGCAGACACAGAAACATAGTAAACGATGGCAGCAAAAGACACTAATAGTCCATCCTGTCTGCCCAGCAAGGTTTTTAGGGTCATGCATGCATGCCGCTCTGTGCAGGTTACCGCCGTGCCTTCTATGAAGGGTAGTATAACAGCCGCTCTGCATAGGTTACCTCCATCCAGAAGTGTTACCCTTGAAGTTAACACAAGTTACACCTTTTCTTCATGTCCATCTTTTAGTCACTACTAGGGATTCTCTGTGTTTCTGTCCCATGCCCTTTTCAACTCCACTATTATTCTTGTCTTCACCAACTCTTCTGGGAGGGCATTCAATAGACATCCATCACCTTTTCTGTGAAGAAATATTTCCTGACATTGCAGTAGATGGCACTCTTCTACTACAAATGTGCTAAATCGACTTTTTACATTTTTGTGCTAAAACAGATTCTAGGATAACATTTTTTAGAATGGAGATGTAAGCTGTCCGGTCTTTACAGTGCGCATGAGTTTGAAATATATTTCCTTTTGAAATGAAAATAAAAATTGCTGTGACCTCCTGCACCAGACAGAAAATGTATTTCTCCCTTGTTGTGTAGCTCACATTTCAAATGCATGTGCAACATGACTAGACATGCATTCAACTTCAACTAACGCAGAAATGTGCAGAACAAATGCGAGACTGTCGGCTAGCACACTTACCTGCACAGATAACCGCTCACAAGTTAAAAACGTGTGCTTTGATTCAGGCTGACTATGGGGGAGGGTGTAGCAAGGAGGGCACTAGGTAAAATGATCCTGTATCAAAGGGCAGAGCTGTAGAAGTCCTGAACTCAGGTACAAGGGGGGGCTCGTTTTGAACTTGGAGCGCTGCATAGTTTTGCACTAGCGCGAGCCTTCAGAGCTCACGCAAAAGCCCGTTGTGAAAAATCTCTGGGCGATGCTGTTAAATTTCACCTTCACACGCTGCAGTAATCCATTTCAGAAGGTTCCCACTCGTTTCTCCATGCACAGGGTAGGAGAACACCTGTTAAATTCGTGCATGGAGTTTATGTTATAAGACCGAGGTCAACAGGAAGGCTAGGGCAGCAAGTACTCTCCATTTCATCTGCCCCAGTTCATGCAGTGTTTTCTAGTGTGGTAACCAATTAATAATGAGGCTTACAATGTATTAATGTAACATCCCCTGATGGAGCGACAAGAAATTCTCAGCTCCCATCGCCTCTCTCACAGCTATGCTCATCAATAATATTTCTCCCTGTTGAAAAGTAGAACTCGTTGCATGCTTATGTCAGGGAGGATCAGTTATAAGCCTGCTGTAGCCTTCACAAGCACAAAGCACGTTGCTTGACTTTCAGTTTCATGCAGAATCTTGTTTCTGTTGGGTACTTTTGACATTTGCATGCGAATGCATTCATGTCCCCCCCTGTTGGAGATCTTTGTCCTTGGATGGATACTAATTTGGAAGCGATTTAGAACTTCAGGAAGATAACCAATGCCATTTACATTCGGATGGAGCTGCTTCCTTCTCTTCTGGAAAAGCCGCATAAAACGAATGACTTAGACCAACATCTTACTGTATCAGCAAACTGCTAAACTTGTAGTTTTTCCTTTTTTCATTCAAAAGTTACTAAGGGCCTAGGGTAAGAATTGAGGCATATGCTAATTAAAAAAAACACCCTGCAAAATTGTGAAAGAAACACTTTTTTTTTTTTTGCTTTGTGACAACATTTAAGATTTGTGCAAAAGAAAAAAGAATAAACAACCCACAGCGTCACACAATTTTGCATATTAAAATGAAGCCGCATTCAATTATTTCAATGAAATCAATGAGACTTCTGCATGTATCATTTTCTGCAGCATTATAAAAAAAATAAAATAAAAGCCTGTTATAGTTTTTTTCCTTAGGGGTTTTTTTTTTAGTTTTTTTTTACTACTGATTTTAAGCCTGGTTTCTATAGGAAACACTATGTTTGTGCATATATCTCTCTTCCCCTCCCGTATGTCCTTAATCCTAACTACGTTTGACCCGTTCATTCAATCTCCTTCTAGTTTGTGTCACAGACAGTAGAGCAGCCAGGGACACTCAGTTCACACTTTTCATGTGCCCTGGATGCCCCTGACACTTAGAATTCCATTTTTACTTTTTCTTTTCTATGGGGAAACAAGCCATTTCAGCTCAGTTCAGTTGAAACTTTGGTGCTGTCAGAGTACATTGTGATGCCATGAAGTATTTTGAGAGCTGCCCTTGGTCGGCACCTGCAATCAAAGAAGAAAATTGCTGTAGGCGTGGTGAAATGTTCGCACATCTCCTTGTTTGTGTTTTCTTTACGGTTGTACCTTGGAGGTCACTAAGTGTCTATATCAAGCATCCTAACACTGTTACATTTGGAATTTGTTATTATTTCTCCTTTGCAAATTTAGTAACTCAAAATTAATAAATCTGTTTTGATAGAAAAACAACTAAGTACATACACGTCCTCCTTTTCTTGCTGAATCAGGGTGAGCATGCCTAGAGACGGATATCTTAAAGTGCAATAACATGGGCTGTGTAACGCTCCTTACATTAAATGCCATGCAAGTCAGTTGCCAGGGACATTTCTCTCAGAATGTTAGCACATTAATGCTACCATTAATGTAACACAACTCCTCCCCCATAGATATTCCTCCCTGATCTATGCATGTTCTCCTCCCCAGGAATACTTTTTAATCCAGCTTAAAGCGCGCATGTGCGGTGAAAGTCCATGAGTGCTTTTCTCCCCTCTGAAGGGCACAATTTGCAATCAGTGAATTCTATCCAGGTAAACACTTTTCAAAACTGTCCTTCCAGAGGGCAATAATCAAAGCTGGTCCTGTGGGTAAGACAGAGATTGGCCTGCAGAAACGGGGCTGCTGGAACAGTGTCCACCTTCATGATGAGTACAATTCTGTGCTTTTTTTATTTTGGGGCATATAATTTTACATGTATCGTCTGGAGGCATTCCCTGAGGGCGTGTTTAGGGAGGGATGGGGGAGGGAAACAGCTCACTCACATAGATGCCATTTTCAAATCAACCTGTGTTATTTCCAAGCAAAAGAGCACTTACCAAAAACAAAAGCAGGCTCATACCTCTACAGATACTTTCTACCTTGGGCAGTAATCAGAGCAAGTCTATGTCATTAGTGTTACTTTGATAATTGGCGCAAACAAGGCAGGTAAAAAGTAGCTACAGTGTTTTCAGCTATTTCGGAAGTTTGATTTTTTTTGCTGCCACTGCTACTTCTATTGCTTAACATTTCTATAGCGCTACCCAACATATGCAGCGCTGTATAAACATACAAAAAGACGGTCCCTGCTCAAAAGAGCTTACAATCTAATAAGACAAACATAGAGGACAAGAGATTTAGGGTATTTCATAAAGCATGACAATGGTTAAAAAGAAGGCAAAGTAAAGAAAGGAAAAGGAATAAGCTAAGACTAAAAGCAGATAATCAGGCATAGGATTTAAAAGCGGTTTCAGAAAGGTGGGTCTTTAGATGAGATTTAAACATGGCGAGAGAGGGATCATGACGCACCAGTTCAGGAAAACTATTCCAAGCACACAGCACAGCCAGGTGGAAAACATGGAGTCTGGAATTGGCAGTAGAGGAGAAGGGCATGGATAGGAGTGACTTATTCGACGAGAGGAGTGCACGAGGAGGGGTGTAGAGAGAGATAAGAAAGGAGAAGTAGTGAGGTGCTAAGTGATAGTCTAAGAGGGAGGAGATGAGAGAGTGGATAAGGATTCTGTTAGTGTTCTCAGAAAGGAAAGGACAGATTTTGGTACATGGCACATTTTAGCAGAGTTTTGGAAATGCTAAAGAAGGAGAGAGATGAGTCAAAGAGGACTCCAAGGTTACAGGCTGATTGGACTGGGATTATGACTATGTTTTCTACAAAAACAGAAAGTACGAAGAGAGAAAGTGAGTTTGAGGAGAAAGATAAGGAGCTCTGTTTTGGCAAGGTTGAGTTTAAGGTGGTGGCGAGACATCCAGGCAGCAATGTCAGACAAGCAGGTCGAGATACAGGACTGGATTTTTGGTGAAATTTCTGGTGTAGAAAGGTAGATCTGTGAATCATCAGAATAAAAATGATATTGAAAGTTATGGAGGAAATCAGAGTACCAAGGGAATTAGTATATAGTGAGAAGAGAAGAGGACCCAAGATGGAGCCCTGAGGCTCACCAATTGAATGGCAGTAGAGGAGAAACCACCAGAGGAAATGCTAAAAGTGCAATGGGAGAGGTAAGAAGAGAACCAAGACAGGACAGGGTTCCGAAATCCAAGCAAGGACATAGTATCAAGGAGGAGGTGGTGATCGACAGTATCAAAAGTAGCAGACAAGTCAAGGAGGATAAGGACAGAATAAAGACCTTTGGCTTTAGCCATAAACAAGTCATTGGAAACGTTGGCAAGCGCTGTTTCAGGTGAATGAAGAGGGTGAAAACCAAACCAGAGTGAATCAAGCATGGCTTGAGATGTAAAAATGTCAAGATGGTGGTGGTGATCAACACATTCAAGTAGTTTGGAAGCAAAAGGGAGATGGGAAATGGGACAGGTAGGATCCAGTAAGGGTTTTTTAAGGAGTGGTATGATTACAGCATGTTTGAAAGCAGCAGGAACAGTAGCAGTGTAGAGTGATAGATTAAGGATGTGACAGATGGAAGGGATGACTGCAGTAGAGATGGAGGTGAGGAATTGGGTGGTGACAGCATCAGAGGAACAAGTAGTGAGTTTGGAGGAAGAGAGAAGATGAGCAGTTTTCTCCACTGTCACTTCAAAAAGGAGGAGAGAAAGCAGAGGCTAGGGGAAGGGAAGAGGCCAGTAAAGGTGAACTAGTTGAGAATTCAAGACTATTTTTGTGAACCTTATCATGGAAGTGGTCAGTCATAGTCTGGGCAGAGTGTGAAGGGGAGGAGGGAGGTGAGGGAAGTATGAGGAGGGAATTGAGAGTGGCAAAGATACGGCGAGGTTTGGATGTAAGAGAGTTTGTCAGATGGACATAGTAGTCTTGTTTGGCAAGTGTAATAGCAGAATGGAAAGTGGTCAGCATGAATTTGAAGTGTATGGGCACAGAATTTTAACTAGAGACATTCTACAGAATGGGCACAGAAACATAGCAAATTCTAGGGATGAACCAAGGCTGGGGATAAGTGGGTCATACAGGATAGGTAAGAGGAGGCATGAGTGTCTAAGGCTGAAGACAATATAGTGTTGTAAGAAGAAACTGCTTCATCAACAGTTTCAGACAAAGCTGTGGAGGAAAGGAAAGATGAAACAGCAGAAGAAAATATACAAGGGTCAACAGCTTGGAGATTTACAAAGGTGTAAGTGGTGACTGGACAAGTCTGTGGGGAGGGTGGTTTAATGTGAAAGTTATCAGGTAATGGTCTGAGATCAGAAGAAGTGAGGTGGAGAAGCCTGAGATACAGCAGTTGGAAGCAAAGACTAGGTCAAGACAGTGGCCATGCTGATGAGTAGGGGTGGTAGAGCAGAGTTGGAGATCAAATGAAGAGGTTAAAGAAAGGAGTTTTGACGCAGAAGAGATAGAGGGGTCATCAACATAGTTAAAGTCACCAAGGACAAGGAAAGGGGAAGATGGGTCAGTGAAGAAGGAAAGCCAGGAATAAAAGTCAGTGAGAAAGGAAGAGGGAGATTTATCAGGGGGTTGACACATGACAGCTACCCGGAGAGGTAGTGGAGTGAATAGGTGGATGGAATGGGCTTCAAAAGAAGAAGAGTGGGACTGAGGTGGGAGAAGGGGTTGAAATCTGCAGGAGAGGGAGAGCAGCAGTCCAACACCACCTTCTTGGCCTACCGGGTGAGGTGTGTGGAAGGAAAGCTAACCTCTATGACAGAGAGCAGCAACTGAAGCAGAGTCCTCAGGGGAAAGCCAGGTCTCCGTTGAAGAGAAGAGAACAAGAGGTAAAAAATCATTAATAAAGGCAAGTTTCTTGGAGATAAAGTTTGCATTCCACAGGAAGCATGAGAAAGGAAGAGAAGAGGAAGGGAAAAGGGGAATAGTGATAAGATTGGAGGTATTATGGTTTGATACAGGATGATGGGTTGAAAAATGCCTTGAAGGGCCAGGTATGTGTTACTCGTGCTGTCCGCGGCAGACCCACGGCACGACCCTCTCACCTATCTGCAGTAACTCCAGCTCCTGGTTCCTTGTCTCTGGCAGCGGTGGGCCGCCAGCTCCGTCCTCGGGCCTCCCCTGGTGCTTCTGGCTCAGCTTCAGTCCCTGGTACTCCCGTCCAGGCACCATGTCCATTGCTTCATGTCGGGCCTCTCCATGTGGCCCACAGAGAGACGCTGCTACTTGGCATGTTTAAGTATGTCCCCCACCAGAAAACAAGCCGCAGCCCCAGATGATGACAAAAGTGGAGTTTCAGTATATAAGCGGAGGCTCTGTTCCCTAGCTTTGCCTTTGCAACAGGTCTCCTCGCTGGTCGAGTTCTCGTTGCCTCCTGAGAGATTCGTCTCACTCCTGTGTTCCTGTTCCTCATTGATCCTGGTTCCTGTCTCCTAATTCCTTCGCTCCTGCCTTGCACCTTTCCTCGGATTGCGTACATGGACTTTGCTTTGCCTGACCATGTCGTTGACTGTCTCAAAGCCCGGGCCTCTGCTAGGCCTGACCACGTTGTTGACTCTCTCCAAACCCAGACCTCTGCTACGCCTGACCACGCCGTTGACTCTCTCCAAGCCTGGACCTCTGCTATGCCTGACCATGCTTTTGACTCTCTCCAAGCCTGGACCTCTGCTACACCTGACTACGCCATTGACTCTCTCCAGACCCAGACCTCAGCATTGTCTGACTACGTCGTTGCCTCTCTCCAGACCTAGACCTCTGCATTGCCTGAGTACGTCGTTGCCTCTCTCCAGACCCAGACCTCTGCATTGCCTGACTACATCGTTGCCTCTCTCCAGACCCAGACTTCAGCATCTTTTGACTATGCTTGACTATCTCTGTGAACAGACCTCAGCCTTGCTTGCCACTGCTTCCAGATTGCCACATCACAAATGTTTAAGTAGGGCCCAAGTAGGAACCAAGCTAAGTAGGAACCAAGCTACGGCCCCGGATAATGATGATGTCAGAGGAGCTTCAGTATTTAAGCGCAGGCCCGCTCCCTAGTTTTGCCTTTGCAACAGGTCTCCTCACTGGTTGAGTACTCGTTGCCTCCTGAGAGATTCGTCTCACTCCTGTGTTCCTAATCCTCGTTGATCCTGGTTCCTATCTCCTAGTTCCTTCGCTCCTGCCTTGCACCTTTCCTCGGATTGCCTATACGGACTTTGACGTTGCTTTGCCTGACCATGTTGTTGACTCTCTCCAAGCCCGGACCTCTGCTACGCCTGACCACGCCATTGACTCTCTCCAAGCCCAGACCTCTGCTACGTCTGACCACGCCATTGACTCTCTCCAAGCCCGGACCTCTGCTACGCCTGACCACACCATTGATTCTCTCCAAGCTCGGACCTCTGCATTACCTGACTACATCGTTGCCTCTCTCCAGACCTAGACTTTAGTATCGTTTGACTACTCTTGACTATCTCCATGATCAGACCTCAGTCTTGCTTGCATTGCTTCCAGATTGCCGCCAGCCCTGACTCAAGCCTGTCCCTCGACGCCTCATCAGTTACTTCCTGGACTTTGTCTACTCAGGCTTTGGCCTGCTCTTTCTCGGGCGCCTCCTGTCTACCTTCGTTCCTTTGGTGCCCGAGTCTCCAGTACACTACCTTGTCCAGTGTAAGACTGTACCATCTTTCTCCTGCTGTCTCTGGGCTGATCTCGATTTCCACATCGACCACATACAGAGGCTCACCATAGTCCAGCCGGCCCTGGCATCCAAAGGCTCAACTGGCGGGGAAAGAGGGCTGGTATTGGTGAAGCTCCAGCTGGCCTCTTTTCTTCAGCCCACTCTGCCTGCCGATGGTGGGGAACCCATAGGTCCTTACCTACGGGTTGCGTCAACCCCACCTCGGCCCAAAGGTCCACCTCCTGTGCAACAGTATGGGATTGATATCCCCAGCTGAAAGTAAAAGGAAGATCAGGATAATACGGAGAAGATAGGCAGAGGTGTGCCGATAGTGACAATGATTTTTTGGTGTCAGGGATAGTGGAAACGGCAGGATGAGGGGAAGAAAACTTTGAAGTTCGAGAACAGTGGACAGTGCAGATGGCAGAATAGCAGGTGAGATAGAGAATGTAGAGATAGGGGACAGGACCTTGATAGTTGTGGTTTTCTGCAGGGAATAAGATTAGGGAGGATTAGCATCAAGAATAGAAAGTATATTGGAAACAGGGGGAATAAGAAGAGGCCTGCAGTCACTTCAGAACCTGAGGGTTCTTTTCCCCTAAAATTTCTCCACCTTTTTTCTACTGGGACACACCTGATAGATAATGCTTACAGACGTGGCACACTGAACATTTGACCATCATGGGGCTAAATGGTAAACATATACTCTGCATCCATAGGAACCATCGCCCCCCCCCCCATCCCCAGGGACCCAAACAATGGAAGCAGAGGAGATTTCCCCATACAACTCATCATATAAAAAATATATTCTGATTCTAGTACTATCTCAGTAACAGAAACACAAACCCCCTTACTACCAGGCAAATTGTAAAATACAAAACCCGAATTAAAAAACAGCACATGTGTAGCAAACCTTCCATACCATAGCAATACTAACTCCAAGAACTCAGACAGCAATATCCCTGCCCATGAAAAGGCAGCAGGGCAGCACCAGTGCATGCCCTTTTGAGAATGAGAAAACACAACAAATAAGACTGATGCAAATCCCTACATAGTAGTAAAATGCCTTATCTCACTCACTCACACATTCAGCTCCAGTCTTCACCAAATACAGAATAAAAGACCACAAATTACAAATTTGGAGACAAAAACTGGAATGGAAACCTCAAAAAGCCACTCTGCATGCAGTGCAAAACTGGAGAACTAGATAAAGAAATACATTTCGTCCTACACTAAGCAAAGTACAAAGATAGAAGAAATGCATATCCCCAAAACTGACATATTATGGCTTTTGCACCCCTTGTCACTTTCCCTCCATGTCTCTATCATCCTTCACTTCTCCCAATTACATCCTTTCAATCATCCACTCACACCCCTACCCAGCATTCCCGCCCCCTCCCCACATCCTCTTCCCTGTGCTCCCTCTCTCCTCTGTTTGACTCTTCCTACCCCCCTCCCTGCCCAGCTACCCCAATCTCCTGTTTCCCATCCCTTCCTGCTCAGCAGCTCCACACTCCCTTCTCCCTTCCACTTCTATGTGCCAGGAGTTTCCAACCTCCTTTCCCCCATCCTCCACAGGGCGAGGAGATCATCAGCAGCTTCACTTCCAGATTCAGTAGGAGAAGATAAATTTTGTGTCCTCTTGGGGCCCAGAAAGAGAAAACAGCCTCCCACTGGGCCAGAAAGAAGAGAAGGGAGAGTAGCTTCCCATCAGGCCCAATATAACAGAAGTCAACCAACTCCCACCCGGGCTGATAAGGAGAGAGCTGGCCCTGTGACACACCTCCCAGGACCTCGTGACACACCAGTGTGTCCCAACACACCTTCTGAGAACCGCTATGATAGAGGTCTATAAAATAATGAATAACTACAGTACCTGAATGTAATCCGCTTTGAAGTGCTGAAAAGCGAAATATAAAAATCAGATAAATAAACAAGTCTTTACTCTTTGAAAAGCACAAAGACCAGGGAACATGCAATGAAGTTACCAAGTAGTACATTTAAAACAAATAGAAAATATTTTTTTCCTCAACACGTAATTAAGCTCAGGGACTCATTGCCAAAAGCTGTGGTGAAAGCTATTAGTGTAGCTGAGTTTAAAAAAGGTTTGGATAAGTTCCTGGAGGAAAAGTCCATAAACCATTATTAAGGTGGACTTGGAGAAATCCACTGCTAATTCCTGGAATAAGCAGCATGGAATCTATTTGGCACTCTATCAGGTACTTGTGATCTGGATTAGCTGACCTGGGCTAGATGGACCTTTAGTCTGACCCAGTAGGGCAAATCTGATATTATTATGTTCTTAACATGCATGTTCATAACATGAACATATGCTACATAGGGTAGTGGCTTAGAGCTATTTGTTATATGTTATATTAGCATAGCATAGAAGCAGGTCATGCTTCTATGCTATGCTAAAAAAAAATGTTAAAACTGCAGGAAAAGATAAATGGGAGAGTTAAGAGGGTATTAAAATGACTGTATTGCTGATAACACATCAGGAAGCTGACAGTCTGCCAATAAAGCAAGAAGTGACTGGAAACAAGATTTATACTCACATTCAGGCCAATGCAATACTGTGAGTTCAGGCTAGCGCACAGCTTAATGCGTGTTTTGGATGCGCGTTCAAAACCCCGTATGCAATAATGTGATTAGTGTGTCCAAAACACATGTCCAAACCAGCACATAGCCAATAGCACTATAGATAGTACCCCAATGTAAAAACCAATTGGGCGCCTGACATGCACATTTTTACCCTCAAAAATTAACGCCGGCCTCCGACTTAATATCGTGGCAATATTAAGTCGGAGGAACCACAGAAAGCAGCAACGTTGCTTTCTGTGGTTCCTCAGCCATTTCTCCTGGGCACCCTATGACGAGGAGGCACTAGGGACGATCAGCTTCCCCCAGCGCCTCCTTTGTAATGCAGTGGCTCATTAGCCTACTGCATCGCGTGCCCAGGAGAAGTGGATGGGCACGCATTTGGAAAGCGGGCGCTCAATCTGAGTGCCTGTTTTTCCCGCGCGGATATTGCATTGGCCTGACAGGGTGTTAAATTGAAAGAGTTCAGTAACAAGCAGAAAGCTAAGTCAAAACTCAGTGGATAGCCCTGTCATCTGCCAGACATGGGATTTCGAGACAGTTATGAGTGCTTGGCACAACTATCAACAAGGTCTTGAGAGACCTCATCCTAAACTCTGTGCTTCCGACTCTCTGATAATTAAATTATGTACAAACTAAGGATTCACATGCTGGCCCTGTGAGTTCATTGTGCCATCTGCTCCTCTTTAGATCTGGCTGCTTCAACCAGAGTGCACACATCAGCAACATCTGTGGGGGAAACAAAGATTGGGGGATCAGTGAAATTTGTCAAATTTAAAGCCTAGATTAAGAAGTTTGTTTGCTGTGTTAACCCTCTTGGACACATAGAAATAAAGGTCAACAACTCATTTGCAGGTGATACGTTGTTATTGTCCTAACTCAATAATTTGTGGCTAGATTTTAAGGCTGCATCCCCTTCCTGAGGTCAATAAGGAATATAAATTCAGGCATCTTTATGCCTAACTTGGTCTGTGGTTTAGATTTGAGTGGGATGGTGCTGGCTTCTGTTTTTTTCTCTTCCTGCAATATCTTCTTTCATATACAAGATCAACTGTCTTCTTTGTTTACTGTCATCTACAAGTATATATTATACAAGCACTTACACTTTTAGAACATGAATATTCTGCATACCTTGTATATAACAGTGGAAATGAGATATCATCTATACTTAAAAAGCAATGTAATAAATTCCTTACAATATCAAAGGTAGTACAATCCTTTCCATCTTGCCTCCAAACCCAACAACAATTCCTCTTAAACCCCATAAAACAACGTATACCTGTAGTTGACTAATATACGCCCAAGTCTTGGCCTGAGATATTATTATGCTCAGTTAAACATTATATATAATGTGCTGGGATCCGCAAGCTCATTTCTTCTCTTAGCAGCTGCCACCTGCTCCTTTGGAATTCCAGTTCAGTTGGAATGGAGGCTGGGATCTGGCCCCATGAGCCATGCTTTGTAAATACCCATGGATTTTTCCTCTGTTTTATGTTACCCACCCAAAACACTTAGCCCAGTCATTGTAGCAGTAACCCTTGATAGGGAGCCACCAGGACTCTCTTTTGAACTCTGCAGTTGTGGGCCCAAAGCCTAGCCACTAGGTAATTACTGTTGAATCTCCCTCTCCCCATGAACACTGCCGCTGCAGGATCCCCTCTCTTGATTAATCAGGGAACAGAAGATCTGACCTAAGAACCAAACCCAGGTCCTCTACAAGTCAACTATTTTCAGATTTTTTCCCACAAATCCCTAGAAAACATTTTTTAGAAATATATTGTAAGATCTATCTATCTATCTATGTATCTATGTATCTATCTATCTATCTATCTATGTATAAAAGACTTGTTTCAGTCAGTCTGTCTGTATTGTCTGTCTGCAATGCTAAAAAAGCATGGAAACAAATGTGTAAAATGAATGTGAAAGACAAAAAAAGATTCAGTCATTAGCCTACTAGTGATTATCATAGCAACTGTTAACAACCAGAATCATTCCAGTGGGAACACTGAGAGGAGAGGATCACCTTGCTGGTGGCTGAAAGGAATCAGTAAGTTTTTGCTTAGGTCATTGTCTTTTTTAAAAGTATTGGGGCAAAGTGAACTATTTGGGAATATTATTTAGTGTGTTTGTGTGTTTGTGCCTTTAATAGTCAGAAAGGCAGTGAATAAACAAGTTAGACTGTATTTTTAAATAGTCAGTCAATAAGGTAGCTAGTAAGCAGTAGGTAGTGTGTTTATTTTTTAAAAGTCTGCAGAACTGAGTGTTCTGCAGACTTTTAGAGAACTGAGTGTCTGTACTGAAAAAAAAACACACACAAAAAACCCTCCACAAAAAGTAGCCAGAAGCTAGAAATAAGCTAGGAGCAGTGTATACCTAAATAAAAAAGTTGAATAGTTCAGCTCAGTTACTCACCTTGGAAAGGTGTTGAGGTAGTGTGATTGGGTTTGAATAGGGACCAACATTTGTTAATCAAGAGAGCAGTGAGTCACTCTGGCTGACTAACTGAAGTTAGACTGTTTGTATTTCCCAACCCTCCCACGCCTCGAGCACCCACCCCTAGCTCATCCCTTAATTTATAGGCAGGGGCCACTTTCACAAAAAGAAAAAAAACATCAACAAAAACTTTATTGAGAATTCGATCAGACCCCGGTAGGCCACTACCAGACACATAGTGAATTCACTAATACATTTAAAGGACGTTAGACACATTTCTACTCCCATAGCAACCTAAAACTTAACTAGGAACTGATCAAAATTGAGATGAAGGCAGCAGTCCAGCAGCAAGAGGGGGGCTTCCCAGTCTTTTGCATAGAGTGTCACATGTATGATTTTTTACCCACCGGTGAGAAGTTGTACATGTGCATGCGATGCAAAGAGCTCCTGGCTCTCAGAGAACGAGTCCGATCTCTGGAGGCTAGAGTGGCAGACCTGGAGGAGCTGAGGCAGACAGAGAGGCATATAGATGAGACCTTCAGGGACATAGTAGTCAAGTCCCAACTTCAGACTGGCAGCCCTGGTGATGCCTTGGAGAAAGAAGGTCTCATGATGGGAGAGCACCAACTAGGTGCAGCAGGAAAGGATCCTGTAGCAAGGACCTGCTCTCCAGGTGATGCATTGTCCTTTTGCACTGAGGATATCTCCCCAAGGCCTACTGCCCAGGAGGGAAGGGTTAGGTCAGCCGTCATAGTTGGTGATTCGATTATTAGGAAGGTTGATAGCTGGGTGGCTGGTGGGCGTGAGGATCACCTGGTAACATGCCTACCTGGTGCGAAGGTGGCGGACCTCAAGCGTCACCTAGATAGGATTTTAGACAGTGCTGGGGAGAAGCCGGCTGACGTGGTACATGTGGGCACCAACGACATAGGAAAATGTGGGAGGGGGGTTCTGGAAGCCAAATTTAGGCTCTTAGGTAGAAAGCTTAAATCCAGAACCTCCAGGGTAGCATTTTCTGAAATGCTCCCTGTTCCACGCGCAGGTCACCAGAGGCAGGCAAAGCTCCGGAGTCTCAATGCATGGATGAGATGATGGTGCAAGGAAGAGGGATTCAGTTTTGTTAGGAACTGGGGAAACTTTTGGGGAAGGGGGAGTCTCTTCCGAAGGGATGGGCTCCACCTTAACCAGGGTGGAACCAGATTGCTGGCGCTAACCTTTAAAAAGGAGATAGAGCAGCTTTTAAACTAGAACAAAGGGGAAAGCCGACAGTCGCATGGTTCGGAGAGAGGTGTCTTCAAAGGATTCTAATGATGCATTAGAATTAGGGCATCCAGACAGTGAGGTTCCAATAATTAGAAAAATAGTCCAAGTGCCTGTAAATAAAAACTCGCCTGAGCCAAAAAATTCTAACTTATTCCTATCAATTAAAAAGCAGAATGAAAATACAAACAAAAAACAAACTTTGAAATGTTTGAATGCTAATGCCAGAAGTCTAAGAAGTAAGATGGGAGAATTAGAATGTATATCTGTGAATGATGACATAGACTTAATTGGCATCTCAGAGACATGGTGGAAAGAGGATAACCAATGGGACAGTGCTATACTGGGATACAAATTATATCGCAATGACAGAGAGGAGCACCCGGGAGGAGGTGTGGCGCTTTATGTCCGGGATGGCATAGAGTCCAACAGGATAAACATCCTGCATGAGACTAAATACAAAATTGAATCATTTTCCCCGACACACAAGGGATTGTGTGTCGGGGAAAACTATAGTGATAGGGGTATACTACCGTCCACCTGGTCAAGATGGTGAGACAGACAGTAAAATGCTAAGAGAAATTAGGGAAGCTAACCAAATTGGTAGTGCACTAATAATGGGAGACTTCAATTACCCCAATATTGACTGGGTAAATGTATCATCGGGACACGCTAGAGAGATAACGTTCCTGGATGGAATAAATGATAGCTTTATGGAGCAATTGGTTCAGGAACCAACGAGAGAGGGAGCAATTTTAGATCTAATTCTCAGAGGAGCACAGGACTTGGTGAGAGAGGTAACGGTGGTGGGGCCGCTTGGCAATAGTGATCATAACAAATTTGATTTAATGACTGGAAGAGGAACAGTGTGCAAATCCAAGGCTCTCGTGCTAAACTTTCAAAAGGGAAACTTTGATAAAATGAGAAAAATAGTTAGAAAAAAACTGAAAGGAGCAGCTACAAAAGTAAAAAATGTCCAAGAGGCGTGGTCATTGTTAAAAATACCATTCTAGAAGCACAGTCCAGATGTATTCCACACATTAAGAAAGGTGGAAAGAAGGCAAAACGATTACCAGCATGGTTAAAAGGGGAGGTGAAAGAAGCTATTTTAGCCAAAAGATCTTCATTCAAAAATTGGAAGAAGGATCCAACAGAAGAAAATAGGATAAAGCATAAACGTTGGCAAGTTAAATGTTTATTTATTTATTTAAGTTTTTATATACCATGATTAAGTTATTCACCATCATAACGGTTTACAATAGGGCACCTATATCAAAAAATATGGGTCATATATTATATAGGTGGTGCCATAAGTATTCGGTAACAAAAGGCGTTTATTTGGGGGATTGAGTGTTTCATTATAGCAATGTGTCCTGAAGGTTGCCTACAGTTAAAAAGGTTGAACTAATTCAGTAAGGAGCGTTAAATTAGGCATTCGGTGCTTTAAGCCACATATCTTTGCTTAACTGCCTGCATCAATTTTCTTTCTCGAAGGCTTGTATGAAAAGCCAGGATTTGAGCTGTGTTTTGAAAAGTTTATGATTGCTCTGGAGTCTGAGATCAAGGGGCATGGAGTTCCATAATATGGGACCGAATAGAGACAAAGCTCACTCCCTCACTTGGGTAAGTCTTGCGGTTTTCACAGAAGGAATGGGAAGAAGTGCTCTGTTTGCTGACCTTAAATTTCTGTGTGGGACATGTACTCTGAGTGCTGTGTTCAGCCATTCTGCTTTATCGTCGTGGATAAGTTTGTGTATTAAGCACAGTGCTTTGAAAGTTATTCTTTGTTCTATGGGAAGCCAATGTAGGGTGGCGAGCATATCTGTTATGTGATCTTTTTTGTTTTTTACAGTGAGAATTCTCGCTGCAGCATTTTGTAAAATCTGTAGAGGTCTTATTGTCATGTTGGGTAGGCCTAGTAGCAAAGCATTACAATAGTCTGTGCTGGCGAAAATCAGAGATTGAAGTACAGTACAAAAGTTTGGTAAGGATAGTAATGGTTTCAGTTTTCTTAGTATCATGAGTTTAGCATATCCTTCCTTAACCTTTAATGATATGTGTTGTTTGAGGTTTAGTTCATTGTCAATTATTACTCCGAGATTGCAAACTTTCTTTGCTAAGTCAATTTGTTGGTTGTTATTGAGAAATATTGGGGTTTGTGTAATATTCATGCTTTTCCTTTCTGTGGGGCGGATTTTAAAAGCCCTGCTCACGTAAATCCGCCCGGATTTACGCGAGCAGGGCCTTGCGCACCGGCGCGCCTATTTTCCATAGGCCGCCGGTGCGCGTCCCGGGGTTTTTGGAAGGGGGCGTGTCGGGGCGTGTTGGGGCGGGGCCGATCGACGCAGCATTTTGGGGGCGGGGTGAGGTGATTCGGGGGCGGGACCGGGGCGTGGCGCCGGCCCGGGGCATTCCGGGGGCGTGGCCATGCCCTACGGAACCGCCCCTGGGTCGGGTCTCGGCGCGCCAGCAGCCTGCTGGCGCGCGTGGATTTACATCTCCCTCCAGGAGGCGTAAATCCGTGGATAAAGGTAAGGAGGGGTTTAGATAGGGCCGGGGGGGTGGGATAGGTAGGGGAAGGGAGGGGAAGGTGAGGGGAGGGCGAAAGAAAGTTCCCTCCGAGGCCACTCCGATTTCGGTGCAGCCTCGCAGGGAACGGAGACAGGCTGCGCGGCTCGGCGCGCGCCGGCTGCTCAAAATCGGCAGCCTTGCGTGCGCTGATCCAGGATTTTAGAAGATACGCGCGGCTACGCGCGTATCTTATAAAATCCAGTGTACTTTTGTTTGCGCCTGCTGCGCAAACAAAAGTACGCGAACATGCTTTTTTAAAAAATCTACCCCTATGTGTATAAATTCGGTTTTATCAATGTTGATAAAGACATTGATAAGACAGGCTAAGAGAGAATTTGAAAAGAAGTTGGCTGTAGAGGCAAAAACTCACAGTAAAAACCTTTTAAAATATATCAGAATCAGAAAGCCTCTGAGGGAGTCAGTTGGACTGTTAGATGATCGAGGGGTTAAAGGGGCACTTAGAGAAGATAAGGCCATCGCGGAAAGATTAAAAGATTTCTTTGCTTCGGTGTTTACTGAAGAGGATGTTGGGGAGGTACCCGTAATGGACAAGGTTTTCATGGGTAATAATTCAGATGGACTGAATCAAATCACTGTGAACCTAGAAGATGTGGTAGGCCTGATTGACAAACTGAAGAGTAGTAAATCACCTGGACCGGATGGTATACACCCCAGAGTTCTGAAGGAACTAAAAAAATGAAATTTCAGACCTATTAGTAAAAATTTGCAACCTATCATTAAAATCATCCATTGTACCTGAAGACTGGAGGATAGCAAATGTATCCCCAATATTTAAAAAGGCTCTAGGGGCGATCCGGGAACTACTGACCGGTTAGCCTGACTTCAGTGCCAGGAAAAATAGTGGAAAGTGTTCTAAACATCAAAATCACAGAACATATAGAAAGACATGGTTTAATGGAACAAAGTCAGCATGGCTTTACCCAGGGCAAGTCTTGCCTCACAAATCTGCTTCACTTTTTTCCTTCTGTTTCCAACAGAGGCCAAACCAGGCCACAAGAACCTGGCAATTATCCAAACACTAAGAAGATCCCATGCTAATGATACAGGTTGCGGTATTCCCTGAGTCAACTTGATTAATAGCCGTTAATGGACTTCTCCTGAGTCAACTTGATTAATAGCCGTTAATGGACTTCTCCTCCAAGAACTTATCCAAACCTTTTTTGAACCCAGCTACACTAACTGCATTAACCACATCCTCTGGCAACAAATTCCAGAGCTTTATTGTGCGTTGATTGAAAAATAATTTTCTCCGATTACTCTTAAATGTGCTACTTGCTAACTTCATGAAATGCCCCCTAGTCATTCTATTATTTGAAAGTGTAAATAACCGAGTCACATCTACTCGTTCAAGACCTCTCATGGTCTATAGTTACCCGGATCACCCCTGGAGCCTTTTTAAAATATTGGGGTTACATTGGCCACTCTCTAGTCTTCAGGTACAATGGATGATTTTAATGATAGGTTACAAATTTTAACTAATAGATCATTTTAAGTTCCTTCAGTACCCTAGGATGCATACCATCTGGTCCAGGTGATCTGCTACTCTTTAGTTTGTCAATCTGGCCTACTACATCTTCCAGGTTGACGGTGATTTCGTTCAGTTTGTCTGACTCATCACCCCTGAAAACCATCTCCGGAACTGGTATCTCCCCAACATCCTCATTAGTAAACACAGAAGCAAAGAATTCATTTAGACTTTCTGCAATGGCCTTATCTTCCCTAAGAGCCCCTTTAACCCCTCGGTCATCTAATGGTCCAACCGACTCCCTCACAGGTTTCTTGCTTTGGATATATTTTTAAAAGTTTTTATTATGAGTTTTTGCCTCTATGGCCAACTTCATTTCAAATTCTCTCTTTGCGTGTCTTATCAATGTTTTACACTTAACTTGACAATGCTTAGTGTTATCCTATTTTCTTCAGATGGATCCTTCTTCCAATTTTTGAAGGATTTATTTTGGCTAAAATAGTCTCTTTCACCTCACCTTTTTACCATGATGGTAATCGTTTTGCCTTCCTTCCACCTTTCTTAATGTGTAGAATACATATGGACTGCACCTCTAGGATTGTATTTTTAAACAATGTCCAAGCCTGTTGAACACTTTTAACCTTTGCAGCTGCACCTTTCAGTTGTTTTCTATTTCCTCATGTTATCAAAGTTTCCCTTTTGAAAGTTTAGTGTTAGAGCTGCAGATTTACTTATTTTCCCCCTTCCAGTTATTAGATTAAATTTGATCATGTTATGATCACTTTTGCCAAGTGGCCCCACCACCATTACCTCTCTCACCAAATCCTGCGTTCCACTAAGAATTAAATCTAAAATAGCTCCCTCTCTTGTTGGTTCCTGAACCAATTGCTCCATGAAGCAATCATTTATTACGTCCAGGAACTTTATGTCTCTTGCAAGTCCTGATGTTACATTTACCCAGTCAATATTGGGGTAATTGAAATCTCACAAAAAGACGTCGCAAAAACCACAAAATTTTTAAATTTTTCTGTGCATAGAATTTATCTAGAACTGTGGACCATCATACCACCCTTGGTTGTTAGGCAGTAAGCCACACTTTCAACCACAACGGGTCATTTTTAATCATCGGTCCAATAAAGTCTTTTTTGGACCGATGATTAAAAATGACCCGTTGTGGTTGAAAGTGTGGCTTACTGCCTAACAACCAAGGGTGGTATGATGGTCCACAGTTCTAGATAAATTCTATGCACAGAAAAATTTAAAAATTTTGTGGTTTTTGCGACGTCTTTTTGTGAGACAAGTGTAGCTTGTTGCACTTTAACAATTAACTGTTGTTGTATAAGTGGTAATTGAAATCTCCCATTATTATTGCACTGCCAAATTGGTTTGCTTCCCTGATTTCTCTTAGCATTTCATCATCTGTCTGACCATTTTGTCCAGGTGGACGGTAGTATACCCCTATCACTATATCACAGACAGAATGTGAGCCTGCCTGCGTTGAGGGTGTGTGTGAGAGAAAGAGAGAGAGAGAAAAAATGGGGGCTGCAGGTGGATTCTAACCTGCCAGCAGCTGAAATGAAGATGAGGGCCTGGGGCAGCTGGTAGATCCCAACCAAAGAAGAGCTGAAGGCGCCTCCTGGTTTGTCTGAAAGGGAGCATATGTGTGAATGAGCTTGTGTGCATCTATATAAGAAAGAGAGGAGAAAGTTTGTGCATTCTACTCCCACTAATCCACAACAATCTCAAGGTGACTGGAAATCAAAAGTTCCCAGGTATAGAGAATGTGAATTTTTAAAATCCTTCTTAATTTTATTTTTCAAGTATTATTTGATGTGTCTGCTGTTTTGAAATATTTTATTAGTGTTTGGGATATTTTTGAAAATGGTATATCAGTTTTTAATTATTTGATCATCAGCTTTTTCTGAAATATTATTAGTTTATTTTTAGTATTATGATTATGTATTTTATTTTATTTCTTGATTTTATTGTTTGATGTTTGAGGAATGGCGATGGTTCTGTTTTTTCATTGTTGCACTGCATAGAGTGGTCTGGCTTCTTGCTTTTTCCAGTTCAGTTTTTGTCTGTGCGTTTGTATTTTTAATTTATGGTTGCTCTATTCTGTATTTGGCGAGGGTCTGTTTATGTTCTGCATGTGTGACTGAGGTGAGGCATTCTCCTAACAGGAAGTGTATTAGTGTTTTAGGGCTTTTCGAGGGTCAAGTCCACATCCAACACACATCTCAATAGCTCTAATACCACATGGGTTCCCAGTGTCTTTTTTTGCAGGGATTTCTGGTTGGCTTCACAGCACTGTATGTAAATATAATGTAAGTAATATTTTTACCTCAGAATATTGTACTTTGATATTTTTCATGTAAAATATAAATGCATAACTCTTAACTGTGTGTGTGGAATGGGGCATGGGGCGATGTGCATGGCAATAAGGTTCGCCTGGGGCACCTTATACCCTTGCACCCTCCATTGGTATGGGGTGTGTGGGTATGTGTGTCAATTTTTAAAATTCTTATCACTGAAAGGAGCTGGACTTTTTTTTTGTGGGCCTGGAACAGAGAATGAATGAATGGTGGGAGGCGGGTAAGCACAGTAATTGTTCACACAGGGCAGCAAAAAAGCTAGCACCAGCCTGTCTGCAGCCAAGCTTTCTTCAATCTGTTGAGAAATCTAACTAGGAAGATATGGAATTAGATGAACGATGCCACATGAGACCCAAATTTTATTGCACTTTCCCTTGGCTGCCACCCAGGGCCAGCGCTAACCTTTTTGCTGCCCTGTGCAAAAACGTGCTATGCTTCCTCCCCCCCAACCCAGTTCTGTTTATTTTTTTTAACACAACATTTTTGTTGTTTTCCCTAATAACCAACATATTATAGAAACTCTCAATCTCAGGCTCTGTCCCAAACCCTCTGTCGCCACCGAAAAAAAGCCATGCTCCCTCTGACAATCCAAACTGTCAAAATGAAAACACTCCCCTGAACCTATTTTACCTCATCCACAGGTCCAAGATTTCTAAATTGTGCAAGATTGATTCTCAGTTGCTCGTCCCACCTATCGGTACATAAAATGGTGCCAGCTGGGCCCTGTAGCTGGCACCAGTTTGTTATATAGAAAACCATGCAGTGCTGTGGTGCCACCCAGAAAACCCTTCAAAAAAAAGACACTTGGAACCCATATAATATTAGGCTTATTGTAACGCATGTTACAATAAGCCCAACTCAACAGTACTAACTACAAGCACTCAAACAGGAACAACCCTGTCTATGAAAAGGTAACTATTACACCAAGCCCTAAAACACCTCCTATTAGGAAAGCAGAACAAATCAGGGTGCTCTAAATTTCTACATAGAAACTACATGCTAGCAGACCACCTCACCTCATTTACACATGGAGAACACAGACAGCCCCTCACCAAATACAGAATAAAGAGATTATAAAATAGAAATAGAAATGTGTAGATAGATACTGAACTGGGAACTGTAACAAGCCAGACTCTTTATGCAATGAAACAATGGAAAAATAAAAAATCACTAGTCCTCATAAATCAAATAATGAAATCTGGAAATATAATCAATCATAAGAAACCATACTAATAACAACACTCATCAAACACACGCAGCCTCATTAATACTTCTACTCCCCCATCTTAACATGCATTAGGGATGTGAATCGTTTTCCATATCGTCTTAACGATAGAAATCGTGTGGCAGGGCAAGAAAATCGTCTTAGGCACGATTTTTTAGTTAAAAAATCGTTAAAAATCGTTTTTTCCGATTAGTGCGCACTAACTCGAGTTAGTGCGCACTAACTGGGAGTTAGTGCGCACTAACTGAAAATGATACAATTTGACACTTTTCAGGTCAGTTTAGGAATGAATATGTATTCCTATTGGCTGCCCTCTTATTTATTCATGTTACCAAGTTTCCTACTGACAGTATATGGGGGATGGGAAATGGAAACAGTTGGTAGCTTGACAAAACAAGTAATGTGATCAGTCAATGTGACTAGAACTTGTGCCCTAACCCTGATACCAGGGGTATTGTGATCTTCCTGCACACAGTGCCCTATCCCTATTAATACCAGGAGTGTTGTGATCTTCCTGCACACAGTGCCCTATCCCTAATACCAGGGGTGTTGTGATCTTCCTGCACACAGTGCCCTATTCCTGATACTGGGGGTGTTGTGATCTTCCTGCACACAGTGCCCTATTCCTGATACCGGGGGTGGTGATCTTCTTGCACACATCCCGGTATCAGGGATAGGGCACTGCATGCAGGAAGATCACAACACTCCTGGTATTAATAGGGATAGGGCACTGCATGCAGGAAGATCACAACACTCCTGGTATTAATAGGGATAGGGCACTGCATGCAGGAAGATCACAACACCCCTGGTATCAGGGATAGGGCACTGTGTGCAGGAAGATCACAATACCCCAGAGGAGTGAGGGTCAGGCAGCTCCCCCCTGTCTGTGAAGCCAGCCTCTCACTAGTAATGCAGGGAGGGAGCTGTCTCAGACTTCACCATCCTCCCCCCCCCCCCCTCACCCACACACCATTCACTAGCTGGGACATGGGGGAAGTCAGGAGTGAGGGTCAGGCAGCTCCCCCCCGTCTGTGAAGCCAGCCTCTCACTAGTAATGCAGGGAGGGAGCTGTCTCAGACTTCACCATCCTCCCCCCCCCCCTCACCCACACACCATTCACTAGCTGGGACATGGGGGAAGTCAGGAGTGAGGGTCAGGCAGCTCCCCCCTGTCTGTGAAGCTAGCCTCTCACTAGTAATGCAGGGAGGGAGCTGTCTCAGACTTCACCATCCTCCCCCCCCCCCCCTCACCCACACACCATTCACTAGCTGGGACATGGGGGAAGTCAGGAGTGAGGGTCAGGCAGCTCCCCCCTGTCTGTGAAGCCAGCCTCTCACTAGTAATGCAGGGAGGGAGCTGTCTCAGACTGGTATCAGGGTTAGGGCACTGTGTGCAGGAAGATCACAACACTCCTGGTATTAATAGGGATAGGGCACTGTAAGAGATGACTGTAGTAGATTGAATAAAGATCTGATGTTTCTGCTCTCCTCACACCAAACAAAAACAACACACAAGCAGAGAAGCCCTTCTTACAAAGCTGAGCTAGTGAGTTAAGTAGGAGGAAAAGTAAACATACTTGTGCCAGTGTGGCTACTTAAAAAATACACTTACCAACAATCAATTACATATATTTGAACTGTGTACAGTTCCAGCCAGGACCACCTTTCTAAAATGCACAGTGATTGGCAAATTCAACATGCACTAGCATTTCAGGTGCCTGCTAACAAAAATAATAAACAAACAAGTTCTAGTCACGTGAGTGCTGATCATTACATTACTTTTTTTGTCAAGCTTCCAACTGTTTCCATTTCACATCCCCCCCAACCATTACCTCAGTATTAGCCTTGGTAACATCAATAGATAAGAGCACAGCCCGCCAATAGGAATACATACATACATATTCATTCCTAAGTGACCTTTACTGACCTGGGAAGTGTGAACACTTTGTTTCATTTTCTGTTGGTGTTCGTTAGTTTCCAGTTCCATTTCCCATCCCCCCCAACCATCACCTCAGTGGTAACCTTGGTAACATCAATAGATAAGAGGGCAGCCAGCCAATAGGAACACATATTCATTCCTAACTGACCTTCAGTGACCTGGAAAGTGTTTATTTGTATCATTTTCAGTTAGTGCGCACTAAATCGAGTTAGTACGCACTAACGGGGAGTTAGTGCGCACTAACTCGAGTTAGTGCGCACTAACACGATTTAACGATTTTTAACGATAAATCGTTAGAATTTCTATTGTATCGTGTTCTATAACGATTTAAGACGATATAAACATTATCGGACGATAATTTTAATCGTTGAAAAACGATTCACATCCCTAACATGCATCACCACAACATTACCACACTCAAACACAATAAACACAGACCCCCCACCCACTACCATCCACGGCAACACTCGCACCTCAAACCAATTCTACCCACTATGATCTCCCCGCCACTCTCCCAAATATTCGGTCTCACTGCCCTCACTCTTATCCTTCTCAATGCAGAATCATTAAATTAAAAAAAACCCATTCTCAATTTGCTACTCATTGACGAGAACCCGGACATCTGTGCAATAACAGAAACATGGCTTAAGGAAACGGACACAGTTCTCCTAAACCAAGTCCCCACTAAATCGTACAACATTTTTTCTATCCTTAGGCCCAAAAAGAAAGGAGGAGGAATCCTACTAACCATTAAAAAAGAATTTAACATGATACATCAATCTATCACTTCTCCTCCTAAACTTGAAATAGACCTTTTTAAATCCCTCTTCTCTGCAAATTTGTTTAATTTACCCCCCAGGAACTCTTGATAGCAACCCATTCTCTTTTATTGAATACATTGCCAAAAACATCTCCATAGACACACCAGCAATCATCCTAGGAGACCTGAACTTATATGTCGACAGCTCTCCTCGAACTCCCTCAAGCAACGTCATTCTTGATTTCTTGGAAGCTTTAGGTTTCAAGCAGTCCATCAACTTCCAACCCACAAAGCGGGTCATACCCTTGATCTTCTTTTCACCAATTCCCAGATACAGGTTGACCCCCCCATCTGGCACACCTATCCCTGGTCTGACCATTACCTCATTAGAACCACTTGCTCTGTAAAGAAACCCCCCAGCCTTCACAATACAAACAACACCATACACTACAGGAAAAACTGTAAAAGAGATGATCTCATCTCAGCACTTTCTAACAAATTAAATGATCTAGATCTATCAAATGCAGACTCTGCCCTAGCATCATGGCATGACATAACTAATATTGTATCCAACAAAATATGCCCTTTACAATCTAGGCAACTATACCAGCAGCATAACAAATTAAAGAACCCATGGTATACACAAGAACTAAAAGACCTGAAACATCACCTTAAGAAAACCGAAAAGGCCTGGTGCAATGATCCGACCCACACTCGACTGGCACAATTCAAATCCTCTCTACATCATTACAGTGAAAGGCTAAATAATGTTAAAAGAGATTTCTATTCCTCTAGAATACACCAATTCCAATATAAACCGCGATCCCTCTATGAGTACGTTGCCTCGCTCACCGTCAGCACCCCCTGATATTCCCGAAGATGTAGCTAAAACCAAATGTGAAGAACTCGCTACATTCTTTCAAGACAAAATCAACAAACTGCTGACTTGCTTCCCCAACTCCTCTTCTCCTACGCAAGCCCACCAAGAAGCCTACCAGGCCAACCCTAGAAACCTCGCCAATGGCCTCACTTCAATAGACCGCACCACTCCCTCAAAATAGAATCATTTATCAAGAAAGCCAGACCATCCTCCCACCCTTCAGACACTATCCCTACAAAACACTCCTCTCTATCCCTAACTTAATTGCACAACCCATAGCCAACATTATAAATTCCTCCATCAATTCAGGCCATGTACCTAACCCTCTCAAACAAGCTAAAAAAAAGAGAGGAAGGGAGGAGGATTAGCATAACTTTTTATTAGGCATTATAAGTGTTCTTGGGAGATGCTGCAGAACTCACGAAGTCCCCCTTTCCCTCCTCCCAAGAAGTAAATAGCATAGAGAAATGTGAGAAACTAGCAGACTACTTTAAAAGTAAAATCTCCAAAATTCTAACTCGACTCCCATCCAATCCCGCCCCTACAGACCCACTACCTATCAACAACAAAACTAATCTCGACTCCCTTGACACTACCTCCTCGAAGGAAGTTGAATCCATACTAAAAAAGATGTGACCAGCCACACATATCGCAGACGCCATCCCATCAAAAATTCTCCTCACCATTCCCTCCGCCATTGCAAAACCAATAGCAGAAATCATAAACTGCTCCATCACCTCCGGGAAAGTCCCCGACCCACTTAAACTTGCCACCGTGAAGCCACTACTAAAAAAACCCACCCTCGACCACAATGACCCTGCAAACTACAGGCCCATCTCCAATCTGCCTTTCATATCCAAAATCATGGAGAAAGTGGTTAACACGCAACTCACCGATTTCCTAGAAGAAAACAATATTTTACATCCCGCTCAATATGGCTTTCGTAAAGACCAAAGCACCGAAAAACTCCTACTTGCAATAACGGATACCATCCTCAAAGGCATGGATCACGGCCAATCATACCTACTTGCCCTTCTTGATATCTCAGCCGCCTTTGATACTGTGAACCATCAAATCCTAATATCACGCTTAGCGGAGATAGGCATCTCAAACACAGCCCTATCCTGGTTCTCCTCATACCTTGACCACCGAAAGTACATAGTCAAGCTTGATAATTTTGAATCCACTCACATTCCCCTCACACAAGGCGTTCCCCAAGGCTCCTCTTTATCGTCCACCCTCTTCAATATATACTTACTCCCTCTCTGCCACCTCCTCTCCAAACTAGGACTAAAATTCTTCTTATATGCAGACGACGTACAAATACTTATTCCCATTCAGAAATCCATCAATGAAACCCTCCAGTACTGGGAAACATGTCTGACATCCATCAATTCTCTCCTCTCCAATCTACACCTAGCACTCAATGCCTCTAAAACTGAAATCCTCATCCTAGCAAATCAACCAATCGACTCAATCCACCAAATGATCCAAAATGCCTCACAAAATTACACACTGCCGCCCAGTGTCAGAGATTTAGGTATCTCCCTAGACAATCAACTAAGCTTCAAACCTCACATTAAATCACTTCTAAAAGGGGGCTTCTATAAACTTCAAGTCCTCAAAAAACTGAAGCCCCTTCTCCACGCCCACGACTTCCGCACTGTTATGCAAACCACCATACTATCTAAACTCGACTATTGCAACTCCCTTCTCTTAGGCCTCCCAGCCTCCACCATTAAACCCCTTCAAATCCTTCAAAATTCTATGGCAAGAATCCTAACAAACACCAGAAAAACTGACCATATCACTCCCATACTCCAAGACCTCCACTGGCTCCCCATCACCTTCCGTTCCCAATACAAAACACTTACCATCCTCCATAACACATTATACAATAACAATTCACCCTGGCTTGATGATATGCCACAATTCCGTCAAGCTAATCGCCCCACTAGAAACTCCCTTGCTGGCACTCTCCAAACCCCTTCACTTAAAATTGGACACCTTACCACCACCTGGGATAGAGCCTTCACCATTGCGGGCCCCACCCTCTGGAATTCCCTCCCCGCCAAACTCTGCCTAGAACCGTCCCTGAGCCATTTCAAAAAAGGAATCAAGACATGGCTCTTTAAACAGGCATACCCCAATTCCTCCCGATCCTAGTCATTTTCCTCCTTGAACCCCCACAGCTCCCGCTCAGCCTACTTACCTTCTCCCTGACCTCCCCTATACCTTCCCTGTACCCCCCTCCTCCCTCCCCCAGTGCCCCTCAACCTCCTCCTACCCCGCCCTTTCACCCCCTAGCAATCTCTCCCTGAAAGTACCCTTGCTCTGTTGTACCCCTGTTCCCTCCACCCCCCGCTCCTTTTCCCTTCTCCTTTCCCTTCCTGCTCCCTCCCTCATTTCCTCCCCCCTGCCCCAGCATTTATCTGTACATACGTGCACTTGCCTCCATCATACTGTAAATAAGTTCCACATGCTAAGTTCTTAAGTGCACATGCTTCCTTAACATTGTTTATAGTTTCACTTGCATATCTAACCCTAGCATGAATGCAAAAGTGGTAACTCTGCTTGTTGACTCTCTTCACCTGTACTTTTGTATATTATCCAGTTAGCCCTCTTTCCTCGTTCATTGTAATTTCCTTTCTCAGTTACTTGTAAACTGACATGATGTGTCCTACGAATGCCGGTATAAAAAAGTGTTAAATAAATAAATAAATAAAATTGTAAGACTAAGGGCACCCAGTATCCAGCATCTCCCAAGAACACTTATAATGCCTAATAAAAATACTTTATACTTTTTGCTGAGTCTAAGTGTTCTTGTGTCCCTAGCCCTAAGCACAGTGTATTATGTACATTGTTGGTGACTCTGGTGGGACTTAATCAATAGCTGAGGTTATTGTTATTTTGGGGAGTGTTTGGAATTCTGGTGGACAGAATTCAATTATACACTATGTTCTCGGACATTTAATTTGGCTTTAAGTCCGAAGGAAGTGTTCCCAGGCTTAAATGGTCTGGAGGAATTTACCCGGAAGATATTTGAGCTCAGAGAAGAGGCTTCAAGAGATTTTCGCGCTTCCCTGGTGGTTGGCGTAGGATGGATCCATTTTTTGTAAGTATGTAAATTAATCTTCAAAACATTTTTGAGTATAATTTTTTTATTTTTTTATTTTTTATGTATATATATTTTCCATTATTTGATTGTTTGTGTGCACATGTACAGTGTATAGTGATTGTGTGTTAACTCTCCTATAGATAGAGGGGCGGATTTTCAGAGCCCTGCTCGCCTAAATCCGCCCAAAACTGGGCGGATTTAGGCGAGCAGGGCCCTGCGCGCCAGTGAGCCTATTTTACATAGGCCTACCGGCGCGCGCAGAGCCCCGGGACTCGCGTAAGTCCCGGGGTTCTCCGAGGGGGGCGTGTCGGGGGCGGGCCTGGTCGTCGCTGCGTTTAGCGGGCGTGTCAGCAGCGTTTTGGGGGCGGGCACGGGGGCGTGGCTACGGCCCAGGGTGGTCCGGGGCGTGGCCGCGCCCTCCGTACCCGCCCCCAGGTCGCGTCCCGGCGCGCAGGAGGCCCGCTGGCGCACGGGGATTTACTTCTCCCTCTGGGAGGCGTAAATCCCCCGACAACGGTAAGGATGGGGTTTAGACAGGGCCGGGCGGGTGGGTTAGGTAGAGGAGGGAGAGGAAGGTGAGGGGAGGGCGTTAGAGGATTCCCTCCGAGGCCGCTCCGATTTTCGAGCGGCTTCCGAGGGAACGGGGGTAGGGTGCGCGGCTCGGCGCGCGCCGGCTATACAAAATCGATAGCCTTGCGCGCGCCGATCCCGGATTTTAGTGGATACGCGCGGCTCCGTGCGTATCTACTAAAATCCAGCGTACTTTTGTTGGCGCCTGGAGCGCCAACAAAAGTACGCCTATGCGCGCTATTTGAAAATCTACCCCATTGCGTTTTAGGGCTTCTGTTTAAAAAAAAAAAAGAGACAAGCCATTATTGAAGAAACCAAAACTTGATCCCATTGACCTGTCCAATTACCACCCCATCTCAAACCTTCCATTCATCACAAAACTTCTCGAAAAAACAATCAATAAACAACTCACAGAATACCTAGAGGACAATCAACTCCTCACCCCCTCACAGTACGGTTTCTGGAAATTCCATAGCACGGAAACCCTCCTCCTCTCCCTGTCCGACCAACTTATCAAAAGCCTTGACAAAGGTCAATCCTATATTCTAGCCTTCCTAGACATCTCCTCAGCATTTGACACCATCAGCCATAGTATCCTCCTGTAACGACTAACTGAAATTGGAATAACTGGTGTTGCCCTCAACTGGTTCAAGTCCTATCTCAGTAATCGAAACTTCAAAGTCAAAATAGGAAACCATGAGTCCAAAGCTATTCCCCTTGACCAAGGAGTCCCACAAGGCTCTTCTCTGTCCTCCACCCTCTTCAACATTTACATCCTACCTCTCTGTCATCTTCTATCCAGCCTCAAGCTCCCCCACTACATCTATGCCGACGACGTGCAGATACTTATTCCTGTATCTGACACACTTCCTAATGCCATGAACATCTGGAAATCCACTCTTCTTTCAATTAACAAACTCCTAACTAATATTCACCTTGCCCTGAACACTGCAAAAACTGAAATCATGCTTATTTCACCCCAAAGTCACCCTAACACCATTCCCTTGCCTCTCCCTCAATCCCCACTAATCCCATTCTCCCAGCAGGTACGAGACCTAGGGGTCATCCTGAATAATCACATCAACCTTAAGAAATTCATAAACAACACACTAAAAGACTGTTTCTTTAAATTGCACACACTTAAAAAACTAAGACCCTTACTCCACCCCCCAGATTTTCGTACAGTACTTCAAACCACTATATTCTCCAAACTCGATTACTGTAATTCACTCCTCTTAGGCTTACCTAAAAACTCCATCCGCCCTCTACAAATACTACAAAACACAGTTGCCCGGATCCTCACTAACACGCACCGAAACGAACACATAACACCCGTACTGAAGGAATTACATTGGCTCCCAATTGTATCCCACATTCAATACAAGACCCTCTCTATCATACACAAAGCACTGCACAATCCAGAGATGAATTGGCTCAATGACTCTCTTAGTTTCCACCAGTCAACTAAACCTACCAGACACCAATACCTCGCCACCATTCATACTCCCTCCCACAAAAACACCAACCTGGCCTCCACTAGAGCACGTGCGCTCTCTGTAGCCAGACTTGCCCTCTGGAATACAATGCCAGTAGAGCTACGCCAGGAGGACTGCCAAAAAACGTTCAAGTAGAAACTTAAGACATGGCTGTTCACAAAAGCCTACACCTAACACCACCCAACCTACCCTCTCACTCATCTCACACCTATCTTCCCCCCAAAAGCCTTCTACTAAATTAACCCAGTCTTTCCCCAGCCTACACAACCGAATCATTCATAATTTCCTGTAGTGCAATGGATATACTTTCTGCAATGTACACAACACATAGTTGAATCATTCTTATTAGTCCCTTATTAATCTGTATAGATTAATAAGGGACTAATTAATTAGGATTAATATAGATTAATAAGGGACTAGATTAATTATTATTAGTCCCTTATTAATCTGTATAGAATCTGTAACACACCCTGTTGCAGTTTATGTTTATTTACCCTTGCCTGTTCTATGTCAAACGCATCATTTGCATGAGTTACTGTTATACTGTAAACCGATGTGATATCATTGATGAATGTCGGTATATAAAAACCAATAAATAAATAAAATAAATAAATAATGAAAAGAATATTGCCAAACAGAAAACAAATAGAATAACATCCATTAATTAAGAAACCACCCACCCAAGAAAGAGATCTAGGCATCATAGTGGATAACACATTGAAATTGTTGGTTCAGTGTGCTGCGGCAGTCAAAAAAGCAAACAGAAGGGGGCTGGCTGTGGATGAGAAGGGATATCAAGCCAATCCTGGTAAGACTCTGTGTGATTGAGAATGCAGCTGAATAACATCAAAAGACCGCTAAGGAGTTGGAGAAAGCGAGAGTACAGCTGACCCAGAGAGCTCTATGTCATCACCAGGGCCTGGGATCTTTAAATACCAAGGCACGCCGGCATTTCAGTGGGGCTGGCTGTGGATGAGAAGGGATATCAAGCCGTCCTGGTAAGACTCTGTGTGATTGAGAATGCAGCTGAATAACATCAAAAGACCGCTAAGGAGTTGGAGGAAGCGAGAGTACAGCTGACCCAGAGAGCTCTATGACATCACCAGAGCCTGGGATCTTTAAATCCCGAGGCACGCCGGCGTTTCAGTGGGGCTGGCTGTGGATGAGAAGGGATATCAAGCCGTCCTGGTAAGAGACTCTGTGTGATTGAGAACGCAGCTGAATAACATCAAAAGACCACTAAGGAGTTGGAGGAAGCGAGAGCACAGCTGACACAGAGTGCTCTATGTCATCACCAGGGCCCGGGATCTTTAAATCCTGAGGCACGCCGGCGCGCTGCCTAAGCCGTGCGTGCCGAAGGTGCGCACGGCTTAGACCGGCTTTGACCGTGAATGACCGCAATTAACAATGTGCACTCTGGAAGTTATCTTGTAATGGGAAGGAAGAGAAAAGCAAGGTTTGTTACCTCCTCGCCATCCACAACCAGGATTGGCCCCATGGACGCCCATGTAAATTGGCAGGGCACGCCAGTAATAGACAGTTTGTGTAGCACTTCAGATGCATCGCTAAGTCCAGGCAACGGGTCTACACCTCCACAACCTCCAGGAGCAGTGAGAGAAGTTCTTCAAGCTGGGACTGCATCACTAAATGTGAGTGGTCTTGAATCACAACAACTCCCTGTGTTGAGGCAGGGGAGGAAAATCTTGTTGTTAACATTGGTAGTTCCCAGATAGACTCTGACGATCCTGCCAATGTGAATCTAGGGGATTTGTGCAGAGTTTTGGTAAAATTGGACTCTAATTTAACTCAAGTTAATTCCTCTCTTTCATCTCTGGTAAATGTTAATAGAATATAGTAAATCAGGGTAAAAGATTGAGTGAGGTAGAATCATCTTTGAAAGAATTGTCTGTAAAGGTTAGTTCTGTTCAAAACATAGAAAGTATGTTTATTGGAGATAGTAAAATGTTACATCTTGAATTAGAAAATGTGGAAAATTTATTAAGAATAAAGAACTTGAGATTAGTTAATTTCCCTGTTACAAGGTTACTATCACCTAAAGAAATGCTAGTAAAATATTTAAAAGAGATCTTGATGTATGATGATAAAGATATACCATCTATTTCTAAAATATATTATTTTACATCACGGTTTAATAAAGGTACAGGTGTAGTTGAGGAAAATTCTATTGGCATATCAACTTTCTTAGAAGAATCTACAGACATTATAAACAATAGGACAAGACTTTTTGTATCTTTCAATTTAGAGAGAGAAAAAGATGTATTATTGGAGAAGTTCTTTAGGAATAAAGATCTCAAATGTTGTGGCCAAAAGGTGTTTATTTTTCCAGATGTCTCAAGACCTACGCAGGTCCATAGGAGACAATTTCTGGCACTTAAAAATAGAACTCTGGAAATTGGTGCAGTGTTTTATTTGAAGTATCCCTCGAAATGTTTTATTAACTACCAGGGTAAAAAGTTTATTTTTACTGAGCCATCTCATTTGGATAATTTCCTAAAGGATAAATCGAGTCCAATAGAAAGCCAGATATTACCAACAGAAATGGCATTAGAGAAAGAGAAAATTAGGGTCCCTTCTCATAGTGATATATTATGAAAAAAATAGTATTTGGATAATTTGAGCCCTCGTCATTATTAGTTCTTAATAAGAAAAGTTTGTGATTATATTATTTTTAGGATATTATTTGGAAGATATATTATGTTATTTCCTATTAAGATTGCCTATATATGTTGGAAAATGTGATTTATGTCTGTAATATTTCAAAAGATTTAATAAAGAGATAATTAAAAAACAAACAAACAGAATGTTGGGAATTATTAGAAAGGGAATGGTGAATAAAACAGAAAATGTCATAATGCCTTTGTACATGGTGAGACCGCACCTTGAATACTGTGTATAATTCTGGTCGCCGCATCTCAAAAAAGATATAATTGCGATGGAGAAGGTACAGAAAAAGGCAACCAAAATGATAAGGGGAATGGAACAGCTCCCCTATAAGGAAAGACTAAAGAAGTTAGGACTTTTCATCTTGGAGAAGAGATGGCTGAGGGGGGATATGATAGAGGTAGATGTGAATCGGTTATTTACTCTTTCAGATAATAGAAAGACTAGGGGGCACTCTATGAAGTTAGCATGTAGCACATTTAAAACTAATTGGAGAAAGTTCTTTTTCACTCAACACACAATTAAACTCTGGAATTTGTTGCCAGAGGATGTGGTTAGTGCAGTTAGTGTAGCTGTGTTTAAAAAAGGATTGGATAAGTTCTTGGAGGAGAAGTCCATTACCTGCTATTAATTAAGTTGACTTAGAAAATAGCCACTGCTATTACTAGCAACAGTAACATGGCATAGACAGTGTTTGGGTACTTGCCAGGCTCACATCTTATGGCCTGGATTGGCCACTGTTGGAAACAGGATGCTGGGCTTGATGGACCCTTGGTCTGACCCAAGAATCAAAGATGATTCTACCTCACTCAATCTTTTAAGTTTTCAAATACAAATAAAATATTTCAAAATAGCAGACACATCAAACACCCAATAATTAAAACAAGAAAGGAAAATCCCCTGCTTCTTATACCTGAAAACTTTTGATTTCGTCACCCTGAGCTGTTGTGGATTGGTTGTGGTGTCATATACCACACATATTCCCCCATGCCGCTCCTATTCACATACACATGCATCCCCCAGGCAAGTTCCCACGCACATATACACACACACCCATCCCTGGCAGGCAGGCTCCCATTCACACATACACACACACCCATCCCTGGCAGGAAGGCTCCTATTCACACATACACACACACCCATCCCTGGCAGGCAGGCTCCTATTCACACATACACACACACCCATCCATCCCTGGCAGGCAGACTCCCATTCACACATACACACACACACCCATCCCTGGCAGGCAGGTTCCCATTCACACAAACACATCCCCCCCAGATAGGCTCCCATTTACACACACCCTTCCCCCCCCCCCCAGACAAGTTCCCATTTACACACATACCCAAACACCCAGGCAGGCTCCCATTCACTCACACACACACATCATCCCTCTGGCAAGCTCCCATTCACACATACATCTCTCTCAGGCACACTCCCATTCATACACACAAGCGACATCTATGAAGGCAGGATCCACGGGTCTCTTATTCCTCTTCTGCTGCTGCCACTACTCGTGCCTTGCTTCTAGGGAGAGGACAAGATTTCTTGCTGCTGCTGAAGTTCTACCTGCAGCTCCTCCTCGAGTGCTGGCCAGACACACGGTACTCAACACTCATGCTGTTAGTACTTCCTGTATGCTCGTCTCACGGTGCACAAGATGAGCATACAGGGTTTACCACGTGGCCGGCTGGCATACAAGAAGGAACCACAAAATCAGCTCCCTCTTCTTCAGCCAGAGTACGGATCTCTTTCTTCTTCTGCCACCGGTGCAATGGGGTCCATAGATGGCAGCACGGGCCCGTCTTTTCTTGTGCCACCGGGTTAATGGTTTCCACCAGTGGCCACATGGGCTTCTCGCTGCTCCCTTTGGTGGGCCCCATCCGCCTCCTTCCTAGGTATGCTGGGTATGCAGGCAATTGCACGGTTTGCACTTCCAGTAGCGCCAAGCTTATTACCACCTACCCCTGGCACTTTCCTGGACTTTTATCCATGTTTGAGTACTGTATGCATTACATAAGAACATAAGAAAATGCCATACTGGGTCAGACCAAGGGTCCATCAAGCCCAGCATCCTGTTTCCAACAGTGGCCAATCCAGGCCATAAGAACCTGGCAAGTACCCAAAAACTAAGTCTATTCCATGTAACCATTGCTAATGGCAGTGGCTATTCTCTAAGTGAACTTAATAGCAGGTAATGGACTTCTCCTCCAAGAACTTATCCAATCCTTTTTTAAACACAGCTATATTAACTGCACTAACCACATCCTCTGGCAACAAATTCCAGAGTTTAATTGTGCGTTGAGTAAAAAAGAACTTTCTCCGATTAGTTTTAAATGTTCCCCATGCTAACTTCATGGAGTGCCCCCTAGTCTTTCTACTATCCGAAAGAGTAAATAACTGATTCACATCTACCCGTTCTAGACCTCTCATGATTTTAAACACCTCTATCATATCCCCCCTCAGTCATCTCTTCTCCAAGCTGAAAAGTCCTAACCTCTTTAGTCTTTCCTCATAGGGGAGCTGTTCCATTCCCCTTATCATTTTGGTAGCCCTTCTCTGTACCTTCTCCATCGCAATTATATCTTTTTTGAGATGCGGCGACCAGAACTGTACACAGTATTCAAGGTGCGGTCTCACCATGGAGCGATACAGAGGCATTATGACATTTTCCGTTTTATTCACCATTCCCTTTCTAATAATTCCCAACATTCTGTTTGCTTTTTTGACTGCCGCAGCACACTGTACCAACGATTTCAATGTGTTATCCACTATGACACCTAGATCTCTTTCTTGGGTTGTAGCACCTAATATGGAACCCAACATTGTGTAATTATAGCATGGGTTATTTTTCCCTATATGCATCACCTTGCACTTATCCACATTAAATTTCATCTGCCATTTGGATGTCCAATTTTCCAGTCTCACAAGGTCTTCCTGCAATTTATCACAATCTGCTTGTGATTTAACTACTCTGAACAATTTTGTGTCATCTGCAAATTTGATTATCTCACTCGTCGTATTTCTTTCCAGATCATTTATAAATATATTGAAAAGTAAGGGTCCCAGTACAGATCCCTGAGGCACTCCACTGTCCACTCCCTTCCACTGAGAAAATTGCCCATTTAATCCTACTCTCTGTTTCCTGTCTTTTAGCCAGTTTGCAATCCATGAAAGGACATCGCCACCTATCCCATGACTTTTTACTTTTCCTAGAAGTCTCTCATGAGGAACTTTGTCAAACGCCTTCTGAAAATCCAAGTATACTACATCTACCAGTTCACCTTTATCCACATGTTTATTAACTCCTTCAAAAAAGTGAAGGTAGTTTTTTTTCCCTTAGGAACTCCTTGCACACATCCATACCTTTGAATCAGGCTTTATGCCATAGTGACATAATACATGATAGTATGTGTTAGCACAGGTGCCCCTTCTTGGCCCTGCAGTTTGTAGAATTGTTGCTCCCATTGATCTTCCCTCCTAAACCCTGTGGGCCTTTTTCCCTCCCTTCTGTGTGCTACAACATGTTGAATGAAAGAGCCTTTAGGTGGCCAGTTCCAGTCCTCAAGAGCCACAAACAGTCCTGATTTTCAGTTATTGACAATGAATCTGCATGAGATATATTTGCATGCAATGGAGAACTAAGAAACAATATTTGGACCCAGAAACAGTATTCGTGTGAAAGCACATGCACATTTCACAAATACATATAAAAATGCACATGCACATAAAGTATGCATGTTCTTTCAGAGGCAGAGCTTTACGCATTTGAAACCCTGGGCAGGTCCCATTGCACAGGTTTTAAAATACATGCTAATATGCCCACATGCTCACTTACACATGCAAACAGGGTACTGCACAGTTTTGAAAGTTGGATTCAATGTGTGTGCATACTGAAACATATGGGTAGAGCTATGAAGTATTTTATAAAACGTACGGCTCCAGGTGTAACTTTAGGTGCACACTACAGAAAATTACCTTCTAGAGACGAATGATGGCATAAGAGGCATCAGAGGAAGATTGGGGCAGACCTGACAAACATTTCATTTTTTTTTTTGAGGTACTGGTGGTTTTTTGGCAGGGAGTCCCATTTTATTTGGTTTATTTTTCATTCATATTGTTTATTTTGTTTCAAAGAAATGAAATGAAAAGAAAAAAAAATCATAAATCAAATTAAAAACATTATGAAATAAATCTGACTGCATACCTCTAATTACAGGGGTAGGCAGCTCCGGTCCTGGAGTGCCACCAGCAGCTCTGGGTTTCAGGATATCCTCAATGAATATGCCTGAGATATATTTGGATGTACTGCCTCTATCGTGTACAGATATATTTCATGCATATTCATTGTGGATGTGTTGAAAATCAGACCTGTTTGTGGCACTACAAGACCAGAGTTGCCTACCCCTGGTCTATTATTTATTGAATCCAGAGAGATCAGGGGTAGACAACTCTGGTTGTCGAATGCTGCAAGCTGATTAGGTGGTCAAGATATCCACAATGAATATGCATGGCATACAAATTCATCTCATGCATATTCAGTGTGGATATCTTGAAAACCCAATTGGCTTGTGGCACTTGAGGACCAGAGTTGCCTACCATGAGAAAGATAGATATTAGATGTAGATATATTTGACTTGAACAATTATTCATAAGATACATCAATGTAATAACGTAAAAATTATTTTTAATCTTGTAGACAATAGAGCAGTGGTGGCCAATTCTGGTCCTCAAGAGCCACAGATATGCCTGGTTTTCAGAGTTTTCATAATTAATATACATGAGATAGATTTGCATAAAATGGAGGCAGTGCATTATGGTCCAAGTTATTGAACTATAACTTTTAAGTTAGGTGCATGTAGTTATTTTGTTTTTCTACTTCAGTAAGTAGAAAATGTTTGGCTTTTGTCACTGGGATGAGTTTTATTCTCACTTGTGTCTCTATAGTAGTAAATGCAGAGGAACTCCTTAGTTATAGCAGAGAGACTGTACGAACCCAGGTTTAGCTCTGTGGATATTTGGCTTGAGTTTTCTTGTGTAATTTGACTCAGTTCAAATATGACTTTGATTTTTTCTTTTCTTGAAAAGATTCCATTACTGTGAATCCTGCAAATTCCAATGGTTCAAACGTAGTGTGATGTGAACCTTTGCTTGCTTCGGCTCCAGATGGGAACCTGTGAATTTCTGAATTTGAGCGATGCGGCAAAGATTCAGCAAAAATGGGGATCTGAATTGTGAATAATTTGCACTTTTTAGGTTTATTTTTGTGAGTCCAGCTGCAATTCACTGCCTGTGCCTACTTGACTAATTATCTAACCCTTTCTGCCACTTTAAGTGCAATTTGGTCATTATCCTTATTTACGACTCCCTTAAAGTATACAAAATAAAAGGCACCACATGACAAGCTTCATAAACAAAAACAACTCAACCACATAAAGTCTGACTGTATAACACTATATAGAGAAGAGCTTTTTCTCTTACATGCCAACGTGCTTTCTTCAGGAAACCTAGCAATACCTGTGACAATACTATTTTTAAGTCATTTCTGTAAGCTTGCTAAGTTGGTCTTCAGTGTTTCTAAAATGTTTGTTTTCATTTTATCGGTGCAGGCAGTTATCTGTTAAAATAAGAGGAGCCCGTACCTCTACACTGAAACAAGTTTTGAAGATTTTTTTTTTTCTATCTGATGTTCCAGGAACAAGATGAAAAAAACTGAGGGATCCCGTTTACTTTCTCTTCCTTACTAACATGCCACTACCACACCAGCAGTATTTATGTTCAGTAAGCAAGAAGCGTTCAAAGGAACTGAAAATCTTCCAACTTTATCCCCAAAATGGAGAAAACTAAATATTCCTTTCTCTGAGGGCTAGTTATTTTAATGAATTTAAAAAAAACCAAAAACTGAATGCAATAGAAAACAAGTCCATCAGTCTCAGATTTGGCTTAAAACTACCTTGTCACCCAACTTCCTTCACCATCTGTCTGTTACCCCTCAAAACACCCACCTCCATCTTCCCACAGTGCCCTATTGTCTGAAGTTCCTGTTTCTCAGGGGCGGAGCTGTGGGAGGCAGCCATGGGTGCCATAATAGGCACCTGCGGCCTACACAATAGGCTATGGGTGCTTGTGGGAGAGACAGATTGATGTATTGTGCGCAGGGGGAGGGGGGCTGTCACTTGAATCCATGTGAACCCAGGCTTTTAGGGGCAAGGAAGATTGACAGCTTTTGTAGATTGCATTTCTTTTCCAAAGCTCTGGTTTAATACACAGTAAGTTAGGAGGCCCTGGCTTTCTCTCCCATAATTCTAACAGGGTAATCACCAGCACTGAGAATTTCTTCTTCTTTTTTTTTTTTTTCTTCTTCTTCTTCTTTCCCCTTGTTCCGCATTAAATGATTTCAGTAGAGGAATGTGCAGCATTAATTAGAATTTGTTAGCAGAAAAGAAGGGGAAAAGTTTCTTCACAACAACTATAGGGGGTGTCACGGTTACAAAGACTGTTTTGTTTTCTCTCCCCATTACATTATCATTGCAATATGTAAGATACTGATTCCTTTCATTTAAATTAAGTGGAAAGCTACTAAATCTTGTTTTTATTCTCCAAAAAAGAATAAGGTCTTCAGCACTTATCTTTTAACTTCTTTTAGTTCTTCGTGTGCCTGTTTACGTTTGCTTTCATCCTTCCCTTTTGCTGACCTGTGTGGTTCTAGATCCACGTTTGTGTAGCCTTTGCTTCTTATAGTCCCGTGACACGGGAATTGACACACAAGGACTGTTTTAAGATGACAAGCGCCATCGCTATCAGATACTTACCAGGGCACTTTATGAATCAAACAGCAGCAGCAGCAAACTTATTGATGCTTTTCAAAGTTGCCTTTTGCTTAGCGCACTTGAGCGGCACCAGGAACATCACAGCTTATTTTCCAGGACTCTAGCATTTCTCAAAAAAAAACAAAACACAAAACTTTCTTCTTCCTCAGTCATTAAAAACTGGGGTGTGATGAATTTCTAATTCGGTGACATTTGTTTCAAAGGATTCTACCCCTGTTTTTTTTTTTTTCCATGTAGTTAAATCCATCATACTTTTTTGGCTTCAACTAAAGTGAAGCTGGATATTTTTTAATCCGCTCCCTCTCCCCCCAAAAAAATATCACCAGAAATTTGAAGATCAAAGGAATTAACTTCAAATTGTTATTATATTGTCTTTAAATATTGGAGTATTTTTGTTGACTGTGGATACTTGGGTCCTACATTTAAGAGGTTTTTCAGTAGACACTGAATGGAGAAAATCGTTTGAAAAAGACCATGGCTTATAAGAATTTTTCAGCCTCCAAAAGTTTATATTGTGCAGAAGACTTGCATATAGCACAATGCTGACTTTTCTAAGAACAGGGTTAATTCCAGAATGCCTTCTTTTGTGTAAAGCTGGAAATCAGGTGGAATAATTCTACATTTTATTGTTCCCAACTTTTAAAGAACACTCGACAAAGGCAGAACGGTGCCATTTTATTTTGTAATGAGCAAAAGAAAATTAGGAAACATTATTTTTATAGTTTCTGTTTGGTGACTCATTGCTCCTTGTGGCCTTATAGTGCGAGAGAAATATCACTGGGTCCTGGTAAGTGTCCTACAGTATGTCAAGGACACATAACTAAATAGGATAGGCCATGGAGAGCTCAGTTTAACTGCAAAATGTAGTTGTTTTATTCTACTAAATGAATTGGTGCAGCAAATGACTGTTGGGAATCTTGTCCAGACAAGAACATTCTGTCATTGAAAGAATAGTGGCAGCTTCCTTTTCCTGGTTCACAAAATGTGACGATCTAACATCAGACTGTTTATGAAAGGTTTTCTCTTACTCTGAGCCTACGGGGGGAAAAAATGCTTAGCAAATGACCCCCCTTCGACTGCAGTCCCTCTGGAGATAAGAAAATGTCTCCAGTACCTGAGTGTAATCCATTTTGAAGTGGGTGACCAGTCATGAAAGGAGGAAAAGAAATAAAAAACAATAATAAAAAAAAAATCCGTCATTCTAACCCAAATTCTTTTTTATTTACTTTTGTATGTAGAGAGCGAGAGAGTGGAATGGGTGTTACATGGATGCTCTTTGTACTTGATGGGCTTGGAAACCCTAATAAGTTTTGCTCACATGTCGCTGCTGCTGCTGCCCTGGTATTTTGTATTTATTTCCAGTAAAAGCCTTCTTTCTGTTTGCATGAATATTTGGCACATTAGCACAAGAAGAAACCACTGTTTTTTGGCTGATTTAGAACCCTGTCAGTTTTATGCATCCCTCGTGCATGTAAATGAGCAGGGGCCAATTGCACACAGGGAAAAAAGGGTTTAATGAATCGTGAAAAAGCACAGCTTATGAAGTGAAAAAAAAAAAAAAAAACCCACCCCCAATCCAACTTTTTCCATTTAAGGAAAGCCCATTTTTCAGAAACTCCAAAAAAAAAAAAATGCATGGGTTAGCAAAATAATGTTTCCATGGATATTGGCTTTTCAGTAAATTTCATCATTTATAAATGGAATGTAAGATCTGCTCTCTGAAAAGGGGTCTTCCTACATCAATTATTACTGCATTAACTTTCAGATCCTTAATTCTTCTCTCTGATGATTATACAGGAAAAGTTTGTTTCCAGTCTCCCAAAGCTGTTCCCACATACAATGAATTATGCTTAAACATACTAAGGAAAAATAAATGAAGACTGAATTCCTTTTATGCACTATGTATCTGTTCAAAATAAGAGCATATGAATAGCAGACAGAGCAATTAAAAGAAACATTAAAATATATTTTCAATTTTTCCCTAGCAACATAACTTTATAGACAAAATGATTTCTAATTGTTTTCTAGAGTACAAACTGTGCCTCGTGATGTGAGCTGCTGTGGAAACATAGAATATTGTTAACAGAAAAGGACCGTTTCGTCACCCAGTCTTCCCACTTCTGCCTGCCCACTATGCTGCACCAAGTCTTACTTGATCTGTTATTCTCTGCCTCCCTAAGCCACAAAGGTCCCTTTGTATCTTGCATGTGTGCTTGAATTTTGCCACTGCTTTGGCTCTTATGTCCTTCACAGGAAATCTGTTGCAGGTGTCCACTACCCTCTCATTCCTTTCGAGCTTCGCTCTTTTCACCTTCATATGACGACCCCCCTTCTCCTTGAACTTTTCAGTCTATAGAGCAGAGGGGGTCAACTCTGATCCTCAAGAGCCACAAGCAGGCCAGGTTTTCAGGATGTCTACAATGAATATGCATGAGATAGATTTGCATGCTTTGCCTCCAATGCATTTGTAATATTGGCTAGACGCAGCCACAGATTATGTTTAAAACGTGTAGTAAGGGAATTAGACTCTATATCGGAGACAATCGATGCTGGAAAGGTCGATCCACCCCATAGTCCCAGACAAATACTAACAGTCCAAACAAATGTGACCAAGTTGGGCATGATGTTATGGAATGGGCCTGTATGGTCGAATATCTGACAGGTGTACCCAGGTAGAATGTTCAGTTAAACGAGCAGCAGTGTGGCTCAGCCCTGTGATAGTGAATGGACCAACGTAGATCGGATCCTTCCAGGTCTTGTGTGTATAATTCTTTCTCAGCACTTGATCACCTGAAAACCAGGCCTGCTTGTGGCTCTTGAGGACTGGAGTTGGTCATCCCTGTCCTAAAGGCTTTTCCATTCAGCATGCTGTACCTCATAGTACCTTATCCAACTGTTTATGATCACCCCCAGATTCTGCTTTTCGTTCATGATTGGAAGAATTTCACCCACTAGACTGAATTGCTCCCTTGAATTATTTCAGCCTGAATGCATGACTGCATTTTGTTTTCTAGCATTAAATCTTAGCTGCCAGACTCTAGACCACTCCTTGAGCTTCACTAGATTCTGCTTCATGTTTTCTACACATACCTGGCTTTCTACCCTGTTGCAGATTTTGCTATGATCCAACTAAAGTCCATCCTTTCCCAACAAATTATTTCATTATTTATTAGTTATGTCAGAAGCCCTAAGTGAGATAAAGTCAGAACATTTATAAAAATACAGACAGAACTAAAACATGTACTTACACAATTATACAGAATCAAGTAAAAAATAATAGGCTGCATAAATAATTACAGGAACTCGGAGAATGCCTACTTAAACAGAAGAGTTTTCAACATTTCATTTAAGATCTTAATACAGGAAACCAAGTGCAAATTATCTAGTAAGGAACTCTGGAAAATGTGCCTAGCTACAGGAAAGGCTCTATCTCTAGTCTCTGAAAGACAAGCTTGCCAGACAGAGGGGACATCAAGACCACGCTGTGATGACCACAGGGCATGAGTTAGGTTATGATTTTCAGCACTGCATTAGTCCATGGGAACAACATCAGGCCTATCAAACTGTGAACAAGCAACACAATTTTGTATTTTACGCGCCACTCAACTAGTAGCCAGCGTAATTCAAAAGCACCGCAAAGTCGTTTACGAAAATATTGAAAAGAAGCAGTCCAAGGACTGAGGTGCACCACTAGTAACGCCCGTCTCCTTACTACTACCTTTGTTACCTCCCACTCAACCACTTTCTAATCAGTCACTTTACTATAACAAGGGCACTCAATTTATTTATAAGTTGCCCCTACACAGAACTGAGTCAAAGGCCTTACTGAAAACCAAGCATCTAATGCTCTTCCCTGATCCAATTTTCAGATCACCTAATCATAGAATCTGCTGAGATTTGTGGCTAAGCGGAATATACATTTTTTTAAATAAATAAATAAATAAATAAATAAATAAATAAGAAATTGATTTGATACATCTGACAAGATCTACCTCTCATAAAACTATGCTATTTGGACCTTATAAACCATTGGTTTCTAGAAACTGCATCATCTTCCATTTGAGCAGCAATTCTATTAATTTTCTCATCATAGATTATGTGGTCTGTAGTTCCCAGCCTCCTCTCTACTTCCACTTTCATGAAGAGGAACCACATCCACCTGTCTCCAGTCCTCTGGAACTACTCCTCATTTAAAGAAGCATTGAACAAGTCAGCCAGTGGGGCTGCCAGAACTTCTCTAAATTTAGTTAGACGGTAACTTTTAAACAGCTGTGCGGGCTCACATGTACGCACGTATGCCGGCTTGTGCCAAAGGATGCAGCCATTTTATAACACATGCACATGAGCATGCTAGATATAAGATAGGCTGAACATGCATACATGTGTGCACAATTTTATATGGACTCATATATATGCACACAAATTTATTTATTTATTTATTTAACGTTTCTTTTATACCGATGACCGTTTGCACATCGCGTCGGTTTACAGCAAACACAAACCATTGGGCGGAGCCCTTACATAAAACAGAATATAGTGAGCTGGGTAACATATAACAAATGTTTGGGAGGAGCCCTTACATAAAACACACAACCACGGTTAGAAGCCATGGGTATATGATAAGTACTTGAACTATAACAATAACTATATACACAGTTGGTGCGCAGTACAAAATCGATAGGCAAGAGGCGTTCATACCAGGATATCAGTGTAACATTCGTAGAGTAACATTCCTAGTGGGGAATTATGTAATGGGGGGTGTAGTGGAGTAAGCCTGCTGGAAAAGTGACGTCTCTACCGTGTAAGTGGGGGAATTTTATAAGGGATCCGCGCCGATGCAATTACCAGCTTCCCCGGTTCATTCTCGTTTCACCCAGATAATGGATAGGCCTTCCTAACCTCCCTAGTTAAATAGCCTCCCTTTTACCCTGGTAGCACCAGCCCTTAAAACCTCACTCACTAGCCTATTTTTATTTTTATTTTATTACTTACACGCCATCCACAGCAGCAGTAAAGTTACACAAAAAGGGACCCCAGCATGTGCTTGTGCCCATAAATGCTTATGCGCACATTTCATGTTAAAGTCCTGGAACGCCCATGTCCTGCCCCGTTATAACCTCTTATTTGTGTACATACCCGGAGATACACGCAAATGCAGGCGCCTTTTAAAATCTGTGTGGCGTGCATGCCGACCCAACTTTGGGGGGCATAAGGCTTTTAAAATTCACCTCTTAATATCTTTGGAGGAATCTCATCCAGCCCCATTGCTTTATTTACTTTTAGATAGTTCCTAGTTTATACTTTCCAAAGGGAGCAAAACAAATGATCATGTTATTGGCTGAAATGTACATTTGCACACTTAAGAAAAACTAACTATAACTTATATAAGTATGCACACACACACACACACACACACACACACACACACACACACACACACACATACACACACACACACACACACATTAGTTTAGAATTTGTAGATGTAGAAAAAAGGAAATTGTGTCCATGGCTAAGCCAAGCGTACACATTTTTGATCAGTTTATGCATTTGTTTTGCTATCTATTGAAATTCATGCTCCTTACATTTAATCAAATTTCAAAAGTGAGCAGAAAGAATGCACTCTTAGACTTCAAATTCAATTTACCTTAGCCTTGTTGGGGTTTTAAAAGTATAGCTATTGTCAGAGTCCTATGTAATCAAACTGTGGCCTATGCAAACTTTGTGTCTGGTGCAGCCCCGCATCTATCCACCTCCTCATTTCAACTAAAAAAGTTTTATTCAAGGTCTTTCTACCTCCACCATGCCCTCTTTCCAGATACTTTCCTCCATATTCCCTCCATTCCTCCTTCCTGAGTCCATTCTCTTATTCTCTCTTATTAGGTCATCTCCTTCCCATTTCCTCACCATGTCCATTTCCCCAGGTTCTGTCCACCTACTTTTCCCCATTGCCCTTTCCCAGGACCTCTCCCTGCTACTACTCCAACATGACCCCCTTCCTGGCTCTGTTTCCATCTACCCACCCCACTAAATAGCCCCTTCATGAGTCTTTTACATTCCCTTTTCCATAATCCCTTCCTGGGTCCTCTTTCCTATTCTTCCTACTCTGTGTCTGGTTCACCTGTCTTCTCCCACCCCCCCCCCCCGCCCCCATGAACTTTCTACTCCCCATCTTCATGGTGTATTCCTGGGTCCTCTATCCCACCATGGCCTCCTCTCTTCAACTCTTCCTTTCTTCATCTAGCTGGCCCTGGGCTCAGTCGAGATCTTCAGGTGGTAGCATCAATGAAAAGGACAGAACCTGGGGCTGGTGAGCTGATGATGCTCACAGGCCCTGTAGTGGTTTGTTCCTTGCATGGATTTCCTTGGAAACAGGAAGTTTATGTGGGAGGAGAGGATGGATTTCCACAGGGCCTATAAGCACATGCTGGCTCAAGGTCCTGAGCTGATTTTCCCTCCTATTGCTGCCACCTGAAGATCTCCGCTGGTGGCCATCTTTGATTTTGTTGCCCCTGGTCACATGTACATTCTATGCCCGGGACACAGATCACACACCTGTGGCCAGCTCTGCTTATGCTTTATAGACACTCTAGCAAATAAAAAAATACACAAAAACAAAAAAAAAAAACCAACACATAAAAGAACCATGATCATTTAAGAGTGTTTTCAGATTTATATCACCAGACTCCTCAGACTAAGGTCTGGCAAATCGTAATATCCTGCAACCATAATCACTCAAATCAGTTTGCTGTGCAATTTGTTATGATTGTTCAGCGTTTTCTCTGCAGGTGTTTTGGTGCTTTTAGTTTCTGCAAGTTTTTAAAATTCAAAGTGCATTTTGCTACATTGATTTTTCTTTGAATTTTTCAAAAAAATCCTAAGCTATGTTTTTCAAATGGGATAAACAATGTGAATCCCTAAAGGCTGGAGGTTGAAAATGAAGAAAAGGATGCATAGGGGTAACCTGCATGGAGCAGCAGTTACTACCCTTAACAGAAGACATGGGGATTACTAACCTTAATAAATTAGCCTTGATGTTACGGTTCCGGTCGCGACCCTCGCGACCGGATCCTTACCTCTTCAGTTGGGAGGGAGGCCTGCAAACGCCGCGGGTCTTCGGGGCCTGCTCGGGCCTACACAGCGGCGTCTCTACGAGGGAGACGCCGCCAAACGCTGCCGTAGCCACGCCCCCTAGGCTCGCACGCGCACAGAGGGAACACTTTTGAAGGGCCTCTGGCGCGAAAGCGCGGCCGGCCCCTTTTCGTGACGTCAGACGCCGGTGGGGATTTAAACCCGGCGTCTGACCGAAGATCCCTGCCTTGCAACGCAGTCGGATCCTAGAGAGTGAAGAGTTGCAGTTCCTGCCTGTTCCTGCCTGTTCCAGCCTGCTCCTGTCTCCGTTCCAGTTCCAGGTTTTCCTTGTCCCTGCTGTTGGTCCTGCGGTCCTCTGATTCCTCTGGTCCCGCTCTGCCGCTGCCTCGCTGAGGTCTGGTCCGCAGCCCCTGGCCCTAGGCTATCACCTTTCGGACTGTCTTCTGGTCTTGACTCTGGCCTGGCTCCTCGTGTGCTGTTCTTCGCCTTGTCCTGATCCTGGTCCGTCTCATCGTCTCCGCATCCTCGCCGACTCTCCTAAGTCCCAGTGGCTGGATCCTCACGGGCTCCTCCCGGGGGGATCTCGGCTTCCAGAGTGAAGCCGCCTAAGTCCCAGCGGCCCGGGTCCTCACAGGAGCCTCCTGGAGGGATCACGGGCTTCCAGGGTGAAGTTCTCTTCAGTCTTCGGCTGCAGGTCTGCCTTCCGACCTACTTCCATCAGCGGAGATTCCCTCCATCCAATCTCCGTCCGGTCGGACCAAGGATCCACCTCCGAGCACAACACTTGATGCTTTTGGTGCAATTGCAACATCGCTTTCCGCTTCAATGGGGGAGAAAAAAAGGAATTGCATTCAGATGTCAGCCAATGCTGTTATGCAGAAATTAGGGAAAAAGCACAGGAGACTTCTACGGCCAAGTCCAAAAGGAACACACATTCAAGCAGCACTGTCTGACTGTTCACCCTGTAAAAATGTTGCTAGCAGTAATTTTGTTATGGGTTTGACAGTTGCTTGGTTTTGATTGTGAATATTACTACCCTTAACATAAGGCTTGGGGATAACCTACACGGAGCAGCAGTTGCTACCCTCAAGAGAATCATGGGGGTAACCTGCACAGTGCGGCAGATTTTCTGCAATCATTTAGTGTTTTTCTGCAATCATTACTATGTTATTATGTCAAATGTTTGAATTTCTTTTACACTTTTACCTCAGTCAGCCAGTATAAATGCAAAATTTCTTTCAAACTCACATAATTTTGCTCTATTTATTTATTTATTTATTTAGGAGTTTTATATACCATAACTCCAAAAGAAGATCACAACAGTTTATAAGATCAGCATTCATATTCTTGGTCAACATTTGCATTCTGGGTCAACATTAATTTAACACTGCAGCAAATACATATTCTAGGTCATATTCATACATTTTCTAGGTCAACATGACAGTAAATACAAATTCTAATTCTACTATCATTACACTTTGCATCATTTAGTGCTTATTGTTCACTCTGCTAACACTATCTCTTGTATTGGCAGTAGAATTAGCGGCATATTGGTATTTTACACTAAATCATATGCATTTTAAAGAGCCAAGTTTTCAGTTCATGTTTGAAACTCTTATCAGCTGTAATAACTCTGGAAGTGAGTTCCACAGCTTGGGGCCTGCTATGGAAAACATTTGGTCTCTTATTTTTATTAGGTGTTTGTTCCGTGTTGCAAACACCACATGTAAAAATTATTCAGTGCATAGCATTTTGAGTTCAAAAATTGGGGTTTTCTATTCAAATTAGGAATTATTAGGAAAGGAATGGAGAATAAAATGGTGAATGTCATGCCTTTGTATTGCTCCATGATAAGGCTGCACTTGGAGTATTGTGTGCAGTACTGGTCACACATCTGAAGATATATATAGTTACATTGGAAAAGGTACATAGAAGAGTGACCAAAATGATAAATGCAATGGAACGCCTCTCCTTTGAGGACAAGCTAAAGAGGTTAATGCTATTCAGCTTAGAGAGGAGATGGCTGAAGGGGGATATGATAGAGGGCTATAATATCATGAGTAGAATAGAACAGGTAAATGTAAATCAGTTAATTACTCTTTCAAAAAATACAAAGACTAGGAGACATTCCATGAAGTTAGTTAAAAGCATATTGGAGAAAATTATTTTTCAATCAATGTACAATTAAGCTCTGGAATTCATTGCCAGAGGATGTGGTTAAAGCTGAGTGAAGGTAATTTTCAAAGGTGTTACGTGCATAAATGTAATCTACTTTTATAGCAATTTTCAAAAGCCCATTTATGTGCTTACAGGCTAATTTTAAAACAAGCACTCGTGCACCTATCTACATGCTATTGGCGGGTGAGCAGAGATATGCTACAATTTTAAATTGTGTGCGCATTTGCATGCATATGTTTTAAAATACACCTCTGTGCATAAGTATGTGCCTAATCTTAAGAGATTGCTCCAGAAAAAAACGTACTTAATGTATCATTCCTAGGACTATGCTGGCTTCTACGGGTGTATGTAGGTGGATTTTGAAGGACAATCCTTTTTCCCCAATTAGTCCACCAGTATGGCAGTTAATATCGAGGTCTTCAAGTTCCTTTAATTCTTCATCCTGCATGCCTTCCAGGTGGCCCTAAAACTCGAGATCTGCAGACTTGCTCCTCATCTGGAGCAGCAGTAAAGTTGTGTAGATAACAACCTGATGTGCGCTGCGGTTTCTGGTTTTAAAATATGAAGTCACATATGTAACTGTTGGCCCAGCCCCAGAACGCCAATGCCCCGCCCCTTTTCTGCCCTCTTATTTTTGACATGAGAGGTGTCTCCACCCACAGGGAGGAGTCCTGTGAGCCTCACCGTCAGCAGGTGCAGTCTCAGTGGCGAGGGACACAGCTAGAAGTAGAGAATTTATTATAAATGGAGAAAACAATAATGCCCACAGAATAGCAGGTGTAGTAGTATGGTGCTGAGCAATAGGGAATGCCCAGTGTGACCACAGATGAGAAGATCTGGTAGTGGCCTGCGGAGTGGGTTATGCCGGGAATCCCCACTGATGAGAGTAGACACCTCAGTAATACAGATCTGATAGTGGCCTGCAGAGCAGGGTACGCCAATGCTGTCTGTGAAATAGATGTTGAAGAACTGGTAGAGATGCCGGAACCTGGACGTGGCTCCCGTAGATGGTGTGATGATATTCTGTAATGCAGGAAAGCTGAAATGACTTCTGCCGAAGGAAGGCGGTAGTAGCTCGGGGTACGGGGTACACCGCGTGGGATCCTCAGTACAGTTCTTATAGTAGAAGTCAGTAGAGGTATTCACAGAAGATGGTTCCTGGAGAGAGAGAGACCTGAGAAGCAGGTCTGTAGCAGTCAGGCATATAGGCCCTCTGAGGAGCGGATAGCCGGGAATGTAGGGGAGCCCCCGAGGAGCGGGTACTCAGAGCGTCCAGTTGCCAAGACCAAGTCAGGAACAGGAAGTCCTTGAAGGAGGAGAATTCAGCAAGACTGAACTCCTTGCTAACTCAAGGAAGGCAAGGGCTGGTTGGATTAAATACGCAAGAGTGTTGACGTCATCGGGAGGGGACACCCCCGAGGTTCCCACCATGACATCTTCAAAAGAGGCCCTTGCACACGCGTGAGCGCCTAGGTTATTCTGGGTCCAAGATGGCGGTTGGCAGCACCCACACTGTCCCAGGAATGCCAGAGAGGTTGGCGGGGATTGGCAGAGGCTGCCATTCTTCCCAGACTTGATGGAGCGGGAAAAAAAGAGGTGAGCATGACAGGTTGAAGCCGTCTGCGACCAATAGGCGTAACAGTACCCACCTTCTTAGGTCCCCTCCCAAGGGGTTTCAGCTTCCTGGGATGTGACCTGTGGAACTGCTGGATTAAGTCCTTGTGGAGGATAGTACATGCAAGCTCCCAACTCTTTTCTTCAGGACCAAATCCTTCCCAGGAAATAAGATACTTCCATCATCTGCCATGTCTTATTACATCAAGGATGTCTTCCACTTGATATGTGATATCTTCTTTGGCAGAGAGCGGCTGGGGTTCCGGTGTTTTCCTGGAGAATTTTGACAGGATGAGTGGCTTCAGAAGGGAGATATGGAATGCATTATGTATTCTGAGTGCCTGTGGTAACTTCAAACAGTACATGACAGGACCCAGGTGGTGGAGAACTGAAAAGGATCCTATGTACCTTGGTGCAAATCAAACTGATCGCAGTTTAAGGGGGATGAAGAGGGTACTAAGCCATACCTTATCGACGGGTTGTAATTGTGGAGCAGCTCTGTGATGGGCATCATAGAACTTCTTGGCCTGTTGTCCAGCCTTGTGGAGAAGTTCTCTTGTGTGGTCCCACAACTGATGTAATTCTTGCGCCGATGCCTGGGCTGCAGGAGAAGCTACAGATAATGACAGTGGTAGTGGAGGTAACAGCTGATGTCCGTAAACAAGTTGAAAAGGTGATGACCCAGTTGAAGCGGACTGATGCAAATTCAGTGAACTCAGCCCAGGGGAGCAATTCAGACCAGTCATTTTCTCTGGAATTAACATAAGCCCTGAGGAATTGTTTTAGTGTGTGGTTCGTTCTCTCCATCTGTCCGTTGGCCTGCGTGTGGTAAGCTGAAGTAAGATCCAATTAGATGTCAAATTTCTTGCACAGGGATCTCCAAAACCTAGCCGTAAACTGAACCCCTCTGTCAGAGAGGATATGCTTAGGCATGCCATGTAGACGGAAGATGTGACGAATGAACAATCTTGCTAATTCCAGGGCAGACGGTAAGCTGGGCAGTGCCACAAAATGTGCCATTTTGGAAAAGCGGTCAATGGTGACCCAAATGATAGTATTACTGTTGGACAAAGGCAAATCAACAATAAAGTCTGTGGCAATGTGTGTCCATGGTTCACTAGGAGCGGACAGTGGTTGGAGGAGTCCTAGGGAAGGCCAGCTGGAGGTTTATGTCTTGCGCATGTAGTACATGACTCTACTCTGTAAAGTGGTGAATGTTTGACATTGTCCAGGGTGACCTGCGAGCTGGGAATCATGGGCCCATCAGAGGATCTTCTTCCTGAGGGAAAAAAGGTACCACTGTCTTTCCGGCTGGAACCGTGTGTGTTGCTGAGAAGTTCTCTGGTAGGGTCAATGATATGTCGTGGTGTGTCCATGACGTCTTCTGGAACGAAGGAATGGGAGAGTGCATCCACAGGATGGTACTTCAATAAGAAATCAAATCGATTAAAAAATAGGGACTAGTGCGCTTGTCTGTGGTTCAAGTGTTGCGCATGACGAAGGTATTCAAGATTTTTATGGTCGGTGTAAACTGTTATCTGGTGTTGTGCACCTTCTAGCCATGGATGCCATTCTTTGAATGCCAATTTGATGGCAAGTACCTTCTTGTCTCCTATCCCATAATTCCGCTCAGCAGGAGAGAAACGCTGAGAGAAGAAGAAGAAGAAGGGATGTAATGTGTGAGTGTCACTGTGTTGACTAAGGACAGCACCAACTCCAACGTCCGAAGCATCTCCCTTGATAATGAATGGTCGTCAAGGATTTGGATGGCGTAGTCATGGTTCCTGAATAAACACTTCTTTCAGTTTCTGAAAGGCATCAATGGCTTCTGTAGACCAATGAGAGGGACATTAATGTTTTCTCCATTTATAATAAAGTCTCTACTTCTAGCTGTGTCCCATGCCATTGAGATTGCGCCTGTTGATGGTGAGGCTCACAGATTTCCTCCCTGTGGGCAGAGACACCTCTCATCTCAGCCCAGGGTTCACATTCTTCCATAAACATAATAGATTGCTAACTCCATGGACCCGGCTCAGCTCTCAGCCCTTCAGGCCATCCCTGGCCTGGCCCAGCATCTGGCTGAACAGCAAAGAACATTGGAGACACTGGCTAATAGAGATGTGAATCGTGTCCTCGATCGTCTTAACGATCGATTTCGGCTGGGAGGGGGAGGGAATCGTATTGTTGCCGTTTGTGTGTGTAAAGTATCGTCATAATCGTTAAAATCGTGAGCCGGCACACTAAAACCCCCTAAAACCCACCTCCGACCCTTTAAATTAAATCCCCCCCCAAATGCCTTAAATTACCTGGTGGTCCAGTGGCACACTAAAACCCCCTAAAACCCACCCCCGACCCTTTAAATTAAATCCCCCACCCTCCCGAACCCCCCCCCCAAATGCATTAAATTACCTGGGAGTCCTCCGTAGCGGCGGTCCATGGCTAAATCGGGGGAAGGGGGAGAGCACGAAAACCGGCACACTAGATCGTGAGGTCTTCAGCCGGCGCCATTTTTCAAAATGGCCACCGCAAAATGGCGGCGGCCATAGATGAAAACGATTCGACGCAAGAGGTCGTTCCGGACCCCCGCTGGACTTTTGGCAAGTCTTGTGGGGGTCAGGAGGCCCCCCCAAGCTGGCCAAAAGTTCCTGGGGGTCCAGCGGGGGTCAAGGAGTGATTTCCTGCCGCGAATCGTTTTCCGTACGGAAAATGGCGCCGGCCATACACGTATGGCCGGCGCCATTGTCTGTACGGAAAATGGCGCCGGCAGGAGATCGACTGCAGGAGGTCGTTCAGCGAGGTCCGGAAAATGGCGCCGGCCATACGCGTATGGCCGGCGCCATTTTCCGTACGGAAAACGATTCGCGGCAGGAAATCGCTCCTTGACCCCCGCTGGACCCCCAGGAACTTTTGGCCAGCTTGGGGGGGCCTCCTGACCCCCACAAGACTTGCCAAAAGTCCAGCGGGGGTCCGGAACGACCTCTTGCGTCGAATCGTTTTCGTCTATGGCCGCCGCCATTTTGCGGCGGCCATTTTGAAAAATGGCGCCGGCTGAAGACCTCACGATCTAGTGTGCCGGGTGCTCTCCCTCTTCCCCCGATTTAGCCACGGACCGCCGCTACGGAGGACTCCCAGGTAATTTAATGCATTTGGGGGGGGTTCGGGAGGGTGGGGGATTTAAATTACCTGGGAGTCCTCCGTAGCGGCGGTCCGTGGCTAAATCGGGGGAAGGGGGAGAGCACGAAAACCGGCACACTAGATCGTGAGGTCTTCAGCCAGCGCCATTTTTCAAAATGGCCACCGCAAAATGGCGGCGGCCATAGACGAAAACGATTCGACGCAAGAGGTTGTTCCGGACCCCCGCTGGACTTTTGGCAAGTCTTGTGGGGGTCAGGAGGCCCCCCCAAGCTGGCCAAAAGTTCCTGGGGGTCCAGCGGGGGTCAAGGAGCGATTTCCTGCCGCGAATCGTTTTCCGTACGGAAAATGGCGCCGGCCATACGCGTATGGCCGGCGCCATTGTCTGTACGGAAAATGGCGCCGGCAGGAGATCAACTGCAGGAGGTCGTTCAGCGAGGTCCGGAAATCTCGCGAGGGTTCCGGACCAATGAGAGAATAGCAGATGTAGTAGTACGGTGCAGTGCAATGGGGAATGCCCAGAGTGACCACAGATGAGAAGATCCAGTAGTGGCCCATGGAGCAGGTTATGCCGGGAATCCCCTCTGATGAAAGTAGGCACACAGTAACACAGATCTGGTAGTGGCCTGCGGAGCAGGGTACGCCGAGGCTGTCTGTGAAATAGATGTTGAAGAACTGGTAGAGATGCCGGAACCCGGAAGTGGCTCCCATAGATGGTACGATGATATTCTGTAGTGCAGAAAAGCTGAAATGACTTCTACTGAAGGAAGGCGGTAGTGGCCCAGGGTACTGGGGTACACCGTGTGGGATCCTCAGTACAGTTCTTATAGTAGAAGTCAGTAGAGGTACTCACAGAAGATGGTTCCTGGAGAGAGAGAGACCTGAGAAGCAGGTCTGTAGCAGTCAGGCATATAGGCCCTCTGAGGAGTGGATAGCCGGGAGCGCAGGGGAGCCCCTGAGGAGCGGGTACTCAGAGCGTCCAGATACCAAGCCCAAGTCAGGAACAGGAAGTCCTTGAAGGAGGAGAATTCAGCAAGACGGAACTCCTTGCTAACTCAAGGAAGGCAAGGGCTGGTTGGATTAAATATGCAAGAGGGTTGACTTCATTGGGAGGGGACGCCCCCGAGGTTCTCGCCATGATGTCTTCAAAAGAGGCCCTCATGCGTGCGCCTAGGTGATTCCGGGTCCAAGATGGCAGTCGGCAGTGCCCGCGCTGTCCCGGGAACACCGGAGAGGTCGGCGGGGATTGGCAGAGGCCACCATTCTTCCCAGACTTGATGGAGCAGGGAAAAAAGAGGTGAGCATGAGAGGTCACAGCCATCTGCGACCGACAGGCATTACACCCAGGACACTGCTTTCTATTGCAGGCTCTCTTGGCAGAACCTTCCCTGAAGGAAATGAGACTCTCAATCACCAAGAAAAGAACTTTCATGGGATCCCATTGGAACTCTTTTCTGCTAGAAATTCTAGCTCACACCAGTCCTTCTCACCTTCAGGAAACACCTAAAAACTTGGCTATTTATAGCAGTATTTGGACCTCATCCGGTACCCAAATCCTGAGTGGACTCCTACATTCTCAGTCCGGGTCTCCCTTGCCTCAGCTGAGCATAATATTGACTTTCTCACTAACCACCACTTTCTTAAGCTTGATTAAGCTTCACTGTCTGACCTATCAACATGACCTACACTTACTGAATAACCTATATCTGTTGTACTATTTGCTATATTACTATTGCAAACCAATATATGCTACCAAGAAATATACTACACAATCTAGATACTTGTATCTAGATTGTGTAGTCCTGTAAACTGTAACCTATACTTCTAAACTCTGTCCATCACTGTACACTATACACATTCCTTCTGTAACATGCTTTGAACTTCATGGTTGGAAAAGCATGATATAAATAAGCAATGATGATGAACTTTGGTTAACATGAATAATTGCCTGTCAGAACTTATTTCAGAGGTACAGGATCTACTCTGCTAGCCAGAATTGATTGAGGAATGAGAAATTACTACTTACCTGTTAATTTCCTTTTCTTTAGATCAGACAGATGCATCTATACTCTTCCTCCACAGATGGAGATGGAGTAAAGCTGACATCACAAGTATATATATATATATATATATATATATATATATATATATATATATATATATATATATATATATATATATATATTCCTGCAGTGACATCAGCCTGCCAGAATTCTCTACAAAAGTCAACTGTGGACAGACTAACAAAAACGTGATTAATAACAGACAACCATTCCAGTACTTGGTCAACAAGAAACATTGAGCTCAGACCAAGAATGTATTAATACTAGTCTAGGGTCTGGATTAACACTTATCAGTAACTCCTGGAACACATAGCCAAGCAGGAGGACCATAACACAATCATTCAGCAGCCGAGGGTGGGAAATTGGATTTATCTGTCTGGTCTACAAAAAAGGAAATTTTCAGGTAAGTAGTAATGTCTCATTTCAAAAAGAAATTGAAAACATGGTTGTTCAAGCAAGCTTACCCAGAATGAAAGGCTATCACACTGTGGCCAAAGTAGACCATATTGCGTCTACCCTTTTTATTTTTCCTCACATTGAGGAACCATATCTTGTTATACGCTCTCTTCTCACTTTGAGGAACCACGTTTTTGTTATCCTTTCTCTTCTCAGCTACCTTTTGTTACCCCTTTCCCAGTTTTGATTTCCCTGTTAAAATGTAATTTCCAAGCTTAACCCGTTTTACTGTAAACCGGCATGATGTTCACAACTAATGCCGGTATATAAAAATGTTTAAATAAATAAAAATAAATACATTTCTTAGTTTCTAGACAGTTGAATCCAGAACCAGTATGATGTACGCAAGCTACGCCCAAATAGGGTGGGAAGCTGCCTGTGGTCCAGATGTGCAAGGGCGGTGTCTTCCTGGGCCTGCAAATCCAAAGGATAATACCTGGAAAAGGTGCGTAAGGAGGAACATGTCGCAACTCGGCAAATCTCGATGTGAGACAACTATTTAACTTCCATCCATGACACTGCCTGACTCTAGTGGAATGAGCGTTCAACAACGCCCTGCATGAGAGACTTCTAAGAAAACCAAAAAGTCATGGGATAGAAAGCGATGTCCTTTTGTGAATTGCAAACTGGCTAAAAGACAGGAAACAGAGAGTAGGATTAAATGGTCTGTTTTCACAGTGGATAAAGGTAAATAGTGGAGTGCCTCAGGGATCCATACTTGGACCAGTGCTTTTTAATATATTTATAAATGATCTGGAACGGGTACAAATAGAGAGGTGATCAAATATGGATGGTTATATGTAACATGACGCGTGCGTTTCACACTTTTTCGAGTTTCAAACACTGTTTTATGTATAGGTTGTTGACGATGTAAACCGGAGTGAAGGCAACGTGCTATATCTCTGTATAAAAAAAGCATAAATAAATAAAAAGTAAAAAAAATAAATTTGTGGATGACACAAAATTATGCAGAGTAATTAAATCTCAAGCAGATTGTGATGAATTGCAGGAGGACCTTGCGAGACTGGAAGATTAAGCTTCCAAATGGCAGATGAAATTTAACATGGACAAATGCAAAGTGATGCTTATAGGGAAAAATATCCCTTGCTGTAGTTACACAATGTTAGGTTCTATCCAAGGAGTTACCAACCAGGAAAGAGATCTAGGCGTCATAGTTGATAATACATTGAAATCATCGACTCAGTGGGCTGTGGCGATCAAAAAAGCAAGCAGAATGTTAGGAATTATTAGGAAGGTATTGGCAAATAAAATGGAGTATGTCATAATGCCTCTGTATCACTCCATGGTGAGACTGCACCTTGAATACTGTGTGTAATTCTGGTCACCACATCTCAAAAAGAATATAACTGCACTGGAGAAAGTGCAGAGAAGGGCAACCAAAATGACAAGGGGCATGAAAAGGCTACCCTATGAGGAAAGACTAAAGAAGTTAGGGCTATTCAGTTTGGAGAAGAGACAGCTGATGAGGGATATGATAGAAGTCTACAAAATCATGAAAGGACTTGAACAAGTTAATGTAAATCAGTTATTTACTCTCTCAGATAAGAGAAGGTCCAGGGGGGCACTCCATGAAGTTAGCAAGAGTCTCATTTAAAACAAATCGAAGAAAATTATTTTTCACTCAGTGCATAGTTAAGCTCTGGAATTCATTGCCGGAGGATGTGGTTACAGCAGTTAGTGTAACTGGGTTTAAAAAAGGTTTGGATAATTCTTAGAGGAAAAATCCATAAACTGCTATTGTGGTAATTAATTAGCAATAGTCGCTTTTATTTTTCTAATGTTTGGGTACTTGCCAGGTACTTGTAACCTGTATTGGCCACTGTTGGAAACAGGATACTGGACTTTATGAACCCTTAGTCTGACCCAGTGTAGCATATCTTATGTTTCCTAACCTGACTAGGCAATGGCTGTTCAGCATCCATGTTCGCAGCCATGACTACCTCCTTAATCCAGCGGGCTATGGTAGCCCACAAAGTCATCTCACCCTGTTTACTTCTACCATGGAGAGCAAACAGGCGATTCATCTTAGAAACTTCCAGATACCTCACGCTATGTCTCTTAATATTCAAGGGCTGCAAGAAGCGATATTCCTTTGCATCTCTTTCCCTATCCAGAAATGGCAGATAAATGAACTGATTCAAGTGAAAATCTGAGACCACTTTTGGCAAAAAGGAATGAACAGTACGCAGCTGAATTGCCCCTGGAGTCACTCGAAGGAACGGCTCCGTGCAAGTCCTGCAGCTCAGATATTCCTCACGCTGAACAAATTGCCACAAGAAACACTGTTTTCAAGGTCAGCAACTGCAAGGAGAAGTTACACGTCAGCCGAAATGTAGAACCTGCTAAGAAATGCAAAACCAGATTAAGAGTCCACAAGGGTTCCGGTAATTGTAAGGGAGGACAAAGATGCTTCACTCCTTTCAAAAAAAGGGACACATCTGGATGAGCCAAGAATCCACCATTCACCTGACTCCTGAAGCAGGCAAGAGCCGCTATCTGTACTTTAAGGAATTAAGGGCCCACTCTTTATTCAATCAATTCTGCAAAAATTCCAAAATGATCAGGATCTTAACTGAACGAGGAAGAACACCTCAATCTGTACCAAGCCTCAAACACGCGCCAAACCCACACATAGGCTAAAGAAATGGAGAACTTTTTTGCTTGTAGCAAGGTGGCAATCACCACTGTAGAATATCTACACTTCAGCAAGTGAGCTCTCTCAAGGGCCATACCATAAGACAAAATTAAGTCAGATCTTCATGAAGAACAGGCCCCTACCGCAACAGATCCCTGTGTGCCAGTAACCAGAGGCAGTAGTCTACCAGGAGCCTTCACAGATCCACATACCATGGTCTCCTGGGCCAGTATGGTGCCACCAAAAGCACCATCCCTCTGTGACTCTCGACCGCCGAACTATTCTACCCAACAGGGCCATGGGGGAAAGGCATACAGCAGCTTGTCCTCCGGCCATTCTTGCATGAGAGCATCGATACCTAATGACTTTGGGTCTCTCTTGCCACTGAAGAACTGAGAAACCTTCACATTGCAAGAAGTCGCCAGCAGGTATAGAAATGGAAGGCTCCAGAGTTCTACTGTCAGCTGAAACACCTCATCTGACAATACCCATTCTCCTGGGTCCAGACTCTGGCTGCTAACAAAGTCTTTTCCTGTAATGTGCAAGGCTGAGATCTCCTGAAGATGCACTTCTGTCCATTCCAGAAGTTGGTCTATTTCCTGCGACACTTGCTGACTCTTGGTTCCTCCCTGCTGATTAATGTAGGCCACTGCCACTACCGTTGCATTGTCTGACATTATCCAGATCATTCAACTTTCCAACCTGTCACTGGCTGCCCAGGCTTCCAGCTGATTGATGTTCCAGAGAGACTCTTCTGCACTCCAGCGCCCTTGTGCTCTTAGTTCCTTACAGTGAGTTCCCCAACCCTGGAGGCTCACATCTGTTGTGAGTACTAGCCAGTCCAGAGATTTTAGGGAAACCCCCTTTCTTAGATAATCCTGCCAATGGAGGTCTGTAGTTGAGAACAGACCTACATTGGCAGGTGGACCCGAATCAAATAGTCCTGAGACTGAGGGATCCAACAAGACAGCAGGGAGCAGTGAAGAGGGCACATATGCACCTTCACCCATGGCTCCACTTTCACGGTCACCGCTATCAATCCGAGCACCTGTAGATAGGACCAAATGGTTGGGCATATTGTGCTCATCAACAGACGCACTTACACTGACAACTTCTGAATGTGACTCTCTGGCAGGAAAACTCTGCCCTGCTTCTTGTTGAACTGAACACCGAGATAACCTCATGACTGAAATGACTAAAGACTGCTCTTGGCCAGGTTCACCACCCAACCAAGCTTCTGCAACAAGGAGATCTCCTTATGCGTCACCAGGCGGCTCTCTTCCAGAGACTTGGCTCTAATCAGACAGTTGTCCAAGTACAGGTGTACCAGGATCGCATCCTTTCTCAGCTCTGCTGCCACCACCACTATAACCTTGGAAAAAGTTCTGGGTGCAGTGGCTAGACCAAAAGGTAGTGCTTGAAACTAATAATGATGACATTATTAGTTTCAACAACCAACAAGGTTGATGCAACTCCAACCTTGACAATGCTCACTCCACTGCCTGTCTCTTATGCAGGGAGTGGAAAGGAGACACATAGAAACATATAAATGATGGCAGAAAACGTCAGACAACATCCAACAAGGCATTGATCTGTGCAGTCTGGGTAAACAAGCATTGGGGTAACTTGCTTGATGGGGCGGAAAGAAGTGCAGAAAACATTGGTGCTCTAGTTGGATGGGAATAAACAGGTACACCTCAGACAGATCCAAGGAGGTTAGAAATTCTGCCGACTACATGGCCATTATCACTGAGTGCAAAGTTTCCATGTGAGTCACCCGCAAATGACTGTTGACCTGTTTGAGATCCAGGATGGGACAAAGGAGCCCTCCCTCTTTGGCACAATGAAATAAATGGAATATCTGCCCGTATTTTCTTGAGATGTGGGCACTGGAACCACAGACTGAGGAACCTTGACAATGTACAATCCACTGCCTGTCTCTTCTGCAGGAAGTGGAAAGGAGATACATAGAAACATAGAAATGACAGCAGAAAAAGACCAATCGGCCCATCTAGTCTGCCCAGCAAGCTCCCACACTTATTTTCCCATACCCATACATATCTGTTTCATTAACCACCAAGTTCAGGGCCCTTGTTGGTAACTGTTTGATCCAAATTTCCTGCCATCCCCTGTCATTGATGCAGAGAGTAATGTTGGAGTTACATCAAAGGTAAGCATAAGGCTTAATGGTTAAGGTTAGTAACCCCACATCAAGCAAATTACCCCGATGCTTGTTTACCCAGACTGCATAGATCAATGCCTTGTTGGATGTTGTCTGAAAGTAAATCCTGTTTTCCACATTTCCTCTTGCCTTTGAAGCAGAGAGCAATTCTGTTGTTGTGTCCGTCGGTTCCCGACGCCCTCTCTCCACCCTCATTACCTCTTTGGCACCTCCCTCTTTGTCCACGGGAAGATTGGCTGTCGCGGCATCCTTCTGTCGAGACCCTCCGGCGTCCCCGAACCGGCTAGACACTGCAACTCGCCATGTTTCCTGGAGGCCTAGGGCGCGCACGTGGCACGGCCCTGACTGAAGTATGGCGCAAACCTTGGGGGCATCCTTGAAGATGATGTCACCCGCAACGGATATATAAGGTCTTAGAATTTGCTAACACATCGAGTTAGCAAGGGAATGACACAGACTCATTTCAACTTTCCAAGCTACTCTGCCTCCTCGGACCTACCAAAGGGTTACTCTACCTAAGCTACTCTGCCTCCTCGGACCCACTAGGGGCTCCCGCCCCTCGGGGGCCTCGCTCTCTCCCTTGTTTTTCAGGTGACAGTCTGGAACCGGTACTTGCTCCTCGAGGGCCCCCGTTCCCAGACTTACTCGGTACTCTCTTCTGCCTGGAAGTCATCACTGCCAACTACATCAATGAGTTACCATCGCTCTCTCAGAGCTTTCCCTGGAACCAAGTACTCGCTCCTCGAGGGCCTATACATTCCAGCTCCTGGACTTCTATGAGACATTGTGTGAGTGTTACCATCTGGTTCAGTACATGAGCTCTGCATACTCTGCCTACTCACTATATTTCAGTTTCTCTACAGCTCAGCCTCCAGGGATCGCTGTTCCAGTATCTGAGGGACTACAGCCCAGCCGGACCTTCCAGCTCACTACTGCCACCTCTGGTGGTTCAGTATACTATCTAATAAAAGAACTAGTGTGTGTCTGTCTCCATACTCTGTGTCTGACCGGTGGTTCCTCTTGGGATCTTCCCCCTGGGGGCGTGGTCACCTGCCACCGGTCCAAGGATCCACCCAAAACTCTCCTAAATAACAACAGATTGCTAATTCCAGCAACTCCCATTAAGAACAGATTGCTAACTACCTAGCAGAATATCAACAGCTGTAAATGCATTCAAAGTGATGAATCAGGTTTAATTAGTTTAGGGTAGTAACCGCCGTAATAAGCAAGCTTACCCCCACGCTTATTTGTTTACCGAGATTGTGAAGTTCAGTCCTTGTTGGTTGTTGACTGATTGCAAATCCTCTTTTCCACATTTCCCCCATGAACACCATGAACATGTCCCAAGGAACACTGCAAAACTCCACCGCATATCCATCTCATATCATCTCCAAGACCCACTGGTCTGATGTGATTTCGACCCTCCCTCTGATAAAAAGAGAGAGGTGACCCCCTATCTCCTATTACCAGGGGTGGGTTGACCCACCTTTCTTGGGAAGCTCAGAGGGTTCCACTACCTGAGCCTGCGCCCTGCCGAGTCCTCTGAAAGGTCACTCCTCTGTAGAGTCAAAAAAGCTTCGATCCCTTAGCACGATCTCTCATGGTAGGGAGACTTGCCCTACTTATTGGCCATTTTCTCTACCTCACTCCCAAATAAGAGTGAGCCTTCAAAGGGCAACTTCATAAAGTTATCCTTGGAGATAGCATTGGACAACCAATCTCTCAGCCATAACTGACAACTGGCCACTATTACTGAAGCCATCCCTCTGGCCGAGGTGCGGACCAAATCGCGACCCACATCTGCCAAAGGGTGGCTGTTGGCTCCATAATTTCCCTGGATTTCACTCAGGTTCACCAGTCTCAGAGAGAGAAGTAAACAGGAGTGAACCACCAGGGAACAGCAAGAAGCTATCTGCAGGATCATCACCACTGCTTCAAATGCTGGCTTAAGGATGGCTTCAATCTTTCTATTATGCACATTCTTCAAGACTATTCCTCCCTCCATGGGGAGATTCATCCACTTAGAGCAGGCACACACAATCGTGTCCACTTTTGGAAAATGCAACCACTCTCTTGCCACTGGAACCAGGGGGTACAGGCCTTCCAAGACTCAACCCCCTTTGAAATTAGCCTCTAGGGCGCCCCACGCAAGATCAATCAGTTCTTGAATGGCCTCTATAACAGGGAAAAAAACAAGAGATTCTTTTTTGGCTCAGATATGGAATCAGCCCATGTACTCCCAACATCTTTAATGTTTGGGAAATCAGAGCCAGTAACTCATCTCTATGAAAGAACTGTAACATAGTCCTATATGGTTCTAGTCCCGGAGAAATTTCCCCATCCTCCATAGAATAAGGATCTGCTTCATCATCCATGCCATCCAGATCCCTATCAAGAAGACTGGCTGCCAATCTAGGAGTACTTCAGCTCTTAACCCCAATGTCACTACCTGCGATTCTGACCTAGCAAGATTGGTTGGAGCCAAGGACTTTGCCCAAAGAAAGGATTGCAATCCTTGAAAATAATTCCACCCAAGAAAAGGCAGAAGAATCCATGCGAAAACCAGGAAGCACTTGAACTACCTTCCCCCACTGACGAACCAGTTAAGGAGTTCCAAGATCAGGCACCCCTTCTGACAAGTCTCTACCCAGGCCCTCATCAGGCTAGAAAGAACTGGACCTAGTTAAATCAGATGAAGGCAATTCTCCCTGAGCCTCTAAGCAGCACTGACAGAGTGAACACCAGGCTGAGATGCCCGAATGTAACAGACAGTACAGAGGAAAAGGTGCTTAGGTTTCTTAGTTATAGGTGCCATCTGTCTGTCAGTATGCTTAACAGGCAACTGAAAGGTGTGTGTCCAGCTAAATTCACGTTGTAAAAATATATGCGTCCAAAATTTAGGTGTCCAAAATTTAGGCATCCCAAAATTTAAGCACACAACCTGTTACGAGAAGTGCTGGGAGAGCGGTCTCCATTAGAGAGAGTGTGCCCTTAGGCCCCTGGCACAACCCCACACCAAGGGTAGGTGTAGTGTGGGTGGTGAGAGACAACCCGACCCCCAGCCGGACCTGCATGCCTCTGGAACCAACTGTGGAGTGTTGGTGATGAACAGTCCTCCGATCATTCCCAGCCCTTTTGGACCTGCCGCTGGAATGGCAAGAAGCAGCAGGCCGGACTCAGGGCGTGGGCAGACGAAGGATCAGGAACAGACGACGAAGACTCGGGAACCACAGACTGTAGACGTAGACTCGGAAGCTTGGGAGGTACAGACGTTGGCACTGTCCCTCAGGACACCCTACACAGCCAGTACCACTGGTCTAGTCATGGACCACCCCGTCCCACAACCGCGGGAGCCGAACCAGCGCAGGGAAGGAAGAATGCAGCAAAAAGCAATCCAGGGTAATGTACTGCACACCGGCAGTCTGAAGTGATAATGCACACCGACAGTCTGAAGCAGGAGGCTGCACACTGGTAGTCTGAAGCAGGAGGCTGCACACCGGCAGTCTGAAGCAAGTTAAAACATCAGCGTCAGGAACAAACATCAAGGAACATCATGAAACATCAGGAAGTGCAAGACACCGGACACCAAGCTGAAACAGAAACGGAGGCCTGATGGAGCGCTGGAGGAGGAGACATCCAGAGAGGTGTAACTCCAATGCAGAGCCTCCCATGCGGCAGGGCCGCCTCTAACGCCATCTTCATGTGACCAGAGGCCGCATCAGCCAGCTCCTCTCTGCGGCATGGAGCCGCAATGCCATTGCTGGGGTCTTTGTCCGTGGCCTGGAGGCCTCCCTGAAGCCTGCTTGCCTTTCCCTATGTCTGTGTCGGCATACAGGAGGATCGACGCTGTCCATGGTCCTGTGCTCTCTTCCTGGCCCTGCTCTTAGGCGCCGGCGCGTGACTCTTCTGTGTATTTAAAGGGACAGTAGCAGGAGGTGCTCCTGGCCCCACCGGAATCCAGCTCCACCCAGTTTCCTGCTTCAGCCCTTTATAAGGGCCTCTCTTCAGTCACTCCTGGCCTTCAGATCGGGTTCCACAGTTGTCTGTGCTTCGTGACCTGTCCAGATCCTCCGTGGTTTTCTCCTGCATTGATGGCTTCATCTTCATGTTCCTGATGTTCTTCGTCCAGGTCTCCAGTTTTCTTCATGTTCCTGATGTCCTTTGTCCGTGCTTTCAGATGTCTTCACGTTCCTGATGCCCTTCGTCCGTGCCTCCAGATGTCTTCAAGTTCCTAATGTCCTTCGTCCATATCTCCAGTTGTCTTCATGTTCCTGATGCCTTTCATCCATGACTCCAGATATCTTCAGGTTCCTGATATCCTTTATCCATATGTCCAGATGTCTCCATGTTCCTGAAGTCTGCTGTTCCTTCCTGACACCTTGCCTTCACCTCTGCCTCCATGCCTTGGTTCCTTGATGTCCACTTTCCTGGTGTGCCGTTGTCGTGGTCCACGACCAGCCCACGGGCTGGCTGTGTAGGGAGCTTCACGTTACAAGGCCATCTTCTCCTGCGCCGCGCAAGCCTCCGGAAGACTTCTGCTTCATTCCTAGTCTTGAATCCTGAGTTGTCTTTGAATCCTTGAGAATCTTGAATCCTGTGGTTGAATCTTGTCCCGGTCTTTGGAGCTTCCTTGCATTTGCGTCTGTCCATGCCTGTTTGAACCTGCTCCGCTCCAGCGTGGACTGCGACCAGTCCTGCGGTTGGACTGTGTAGGGTGCGCCCCGGTGCAGGCCACTTCAGTATCTTCACCATGTTCCAGTATCAGCTTCCAGTATCGCTCCTAGAGTCTGCTTTGAGTCCAGCATGGTCTGCGACCAGTCCACGGATGGACTGTGTAGGGTGCGCTGCCTCGCACTCTTGACCCAGCACTTTCATCCTATGCCTTGATCCTTCGTCTACAGTGCCTTGATCCTATGCCTTGATAGGGATGTGAATCGTGTCCTCGATCGTCTTAACGATCGATTTCGGCTGGGAGGGGGAGGGAATCGTATTGTTGCCGTTTGGGGGGGTAAAATATTGTGAAAAATCGTGAAAAATCGTGAAAAATCTAAAAATCTAAAAATCGCAAAACCGGCACATTAAAACCCCCTAAAACCCACCCCCGACCCTTTAAATTAAATCCCCCACCCTCCCGAACCCCCCCCCAAATGAGTTAAATAACCTGCGGGTCCAGCGGCGGTCCGGAACGGCAGCGGTCCGGAACGGGCTCCTGCTCCTGAATCTTGTTGTCTTCAGCCGGCGCCATTTTCCAAAATGGCGCCGAAAAATGGCGGCGGCCATAGACGAACACGATTGGACGGCAGGAGGTCCTTCCGGACCCCCGCTGGACTTTTGGCAAGTCTCGTGGGGGTCAGGAGGCCCCCCACAAGCTGGCCAAAAGTTCCTGGAGGTCCAGCGGGGGTCAGGGAGCGATTTCCCGCCGCGAATCGTTTTCGTACGGAAAATGGCGCCGGCAGGAGATCGACTGCAGGAGGTCGTTCAGCGAGGGTTCCGGCGCCTCGCTGAACAACCTCCTGCAGTCGATCTCCTGCCGGCGCCATTTTCCGTACGAAAACGATTCACGGCGGGAAATCGCTCCCTGACCCCCGCTGGACCTCCAGGAACTTTTGGCCAGCTTGTGGGGGGCCTCTTGACCCCCACGAGACTTGCCAAAAGTCCAGCGGGGGTCCGGAAGGACCTCCTGCCATCCAATCGTGTTCGTCTATGGCCGCCGCCATTTTTCGGCGCCATTTTGGAAAATGGCGCCGGCTGAAGACAACAAGATTCAGGAGCAGGAGCCCGTTCCGGACCGCTGCCGTTCCGGACCGCCGCTGGACCCGCAGGTTATTTAACTCATTTGGGGGGGGGTTCAGGAGGGTGGGGGATTTAATTTAAAGGGTCGGGGGTGGGTTTTAGGGGGTTTTAGTGTGCCGGCTCACGATTCTAACGATTTATAACGATAAATCGTTAGAATCTCTATTGTATTGTGTTCCATAACGGTTTAAGACGATATTAAAATTATCGGACGATAATTTTAATCGTCCTAAAACGATTCACATCCCTATGCCTTGATCCTTCATCTACAGTGCCTTGATCCTATGCCTGAGTCTTCGTCCAAAGTCTTCCATGTTCCAAGGACTCCGTCTGCCCTTGTCCTCTGTCCGGCCTGCTGCCTTTGCCGTTACCCAGTGGCAGGTCTGAAAGGGCTTGGAACGGTCGGAGGCAGTTCATTGATCAACATTGCAATGTTGGTCATCCTGCGGCATGCAGGTCCAGTAGAGGGTTAGACCTTTTCATCTCCTTGTCTTCGCTCCAGCCTTGTCTTGCTCCTTGCTACCTGTGCTCGCACCAGCTCACCTTCCACGGTGTTTCTTGGGGCTCCTCCCTGAGTCATGCCATGGTCCAAGGGCTCACATCTCCTGTTCCAGAAATGACCACGCCTCCGCGCTTGTAACAGTAGCCGAAGGCCGCACTTCTAACACGGATACCTTGGGGGTTGGCAATGGGCAGATCGAGGCAGAGAAGCTTATTTGATTATCTTAACCAGATAAGTGGCTATATTAATCCTTATCATGCTTTTGAGCAGGTCGAAAGTTCTCTGCATATAACTTACCTGGCTAGCTAGAACTTATCCAGTTATATTCAGCAGCAAAACCTTGCTGCTGAATATCCCTTCTAAGTTAACCAGATAAGTTATATCTGGATAACTGGATATTTTTTAATATTGGGCCCAATGAGCCTGAAAGAAACATTTTGCATGGCTAATTATTAGCAACCTATACAGATGTTAGACACAGACAGAATATATGGTGGCATATTAAGGACTATAAGGTACATCCAGTCTTCCCAATTTACTTTGTTGTTCGATGCTATAATCCCCAGGTTTTCTACAGTTTTTCCTCACTTCTTATCAAATAAGAATCTCCTCTGCTTATCTGAGACATTCATGAATTTCTCTGTTACTATTTTTGCCTCTACCACCTCAGTTGATCTATGTATTCACCACTTGATCTGTAAAAAATAATATTTTCTAATGTTAGTCTTGAGCTTGTCCCCTTTGAGATTCATATGATGGCTTCTTGTTCTACAAATTCCTTTCCATGGAAAAATATTTTCAAGACGAGTTCAGATTCTAAAATAAGATATTTTGCCACATGAAATATTTGGATCGATCCCTTTAATTTTTGAAAGTAAAATTTTGTCTTTTATATACGTCTTTTCTATGTTTCTCTTAATTCTCAAGCTATTTTGCACCACTCCAAGTGAAACAGTTAAGTTCTAGATGATACTCTATCAAAATGTCTCTCAATAATGAAGTACTTGTGCTTTAAATATACTGATTTCCTTATGCATATGTGTTTCTTTTCCTAAAAGCTTTGCAAAACGGGGTTTGTGAAGATAAATTGTAAGGATATGAAAATGGAGAGGCAGTTAATGAAAGGAACTTATGTGCCATACCATGCAGGGATTTGTCGACAAATGCAACTTTGGTGGCCATGACCCTGGCCAGAGTACGAAGCCTGTGATGTCACCTCAACCCCCAGTCCTAGTTTCACGGGGAGTGTCTCTGAATGGAATAGTCTAAAGGAGATTGTTCACTCTGAAAAGTTCACATGGTGAAGTTGTGAAGGGCTTGTTTCTCTTGCAGCCCAGCAGGGCAGGGCTGTTTGGAATGAAGCCTTCAGTGTGTTCTGTTCTGCTGAAAGCTGTCACGATGAACAAGTACTTAGCAAACAGCAGGAACAAGGATTTCAACTAGAAAACTAGCAAGGACTTGACAACAGAGTAATAGTGGCTTGTCTTCTTGAAACATACAGAATACTGGGACAAGATAATATACACACAAATTTTGTGTTTTTGGAAACCGAAAAGTTGGTTATTTAGCTGAGATGAAAATAACAAAATGATGGAGCTACCTTCCCTTTTCATTCTGTTTCTCAGGGAAGCTTCTGGAGTCTCCCTCTAAAATAGCTTCTCTAATTTTGTAGCATTTTGATGACAAATTCTGCCAGGCAAATGAATTATAATGGCAGGAGCACACAGGGATTGTGGAGTAAACAGGAACATACAGGAAACATTTAAGTTAGAACAAGGTCTGTGTCCAGAATGTATGAATGTTCCCAGTAATGGCAGGAAACATACTTATTGTTCAAGTACTGTGCCAGTTCTCAAACAAATTATATTCAGATTTTCTTATATATTTGCAAACAAGTATGGGCTCAACATTGTAGTATTCATGTGCCATGGAAACATTTACAACTCCTCTGTATAACTGGTTGCACACTGCTGAATTTCATGGACAAAAAAGCTTATATGAAGAATCAGACCAAGCTCTATAAAATGGAGGAATAGTTAGAGCAGCAGACTAAGAACCAGGGATATCAAGGTTCTGCTCCCTCCAATACCTCAGGTAGATTGTAAACCTTTTGGGGCAGGGAAATACTGACTAATTCTAAAGATAATTCAGCTTGGATTTGTAAAGGTAAGTCATTAAAGCCAAACGGGTGCCATCCTTCAGCAGCAACATTTATACATAGGTGCAGTAAAAAGTCTGCCCTCTTCAAAAACCATTGCTTGCATGTTCTGCTCAAGATTTAGGGCCTCATTTTCTAAAGTATCGCAGGCCTGCGATACTTTAGGGAATGAGGGGCGGGGGGCCAAAATGGGGGGCGGGCCTCCGCTGCAGGTTTCGCACCCAATAGCGCCACCATAGAAGGTGTAGCTATTGGGCGCGAACTCGGACGCGAAAAGGGCCTTACCTTTTCGTCGTCCGCGGCGCCTTCGCGGAGTCGGCCCCGGTGATGCCCCGACTCCTCCTCTTCCGGGGCCGACTCCGCCCCCATTTTGGTATCGCATGCGATAAGGGACTTTTCGCGTGCGAAACATCCCTTATAGCGTGCGAGCCACTTGGAAAATAAGGCCCTTAGGTAGGTAATGGTAAAGGCTCCAGAATTTATCAACAGGGTATGATGTTGGAGTCAAATGTAAAATAATTGTATTAGAGCATATTGCTGAACACAAAAAAATTGATTAAGCCACTGTTTCATAATACAGATTTGGTGAGAGAGGTAACGGTGTTGGGGCCACTTGGCAATAGTGATCATAACATGATCAAATTTAAACTAATAACTGGAAGAGGGACAATAAGTAAATCTTCAGCTCTAACACTAACTTTTCAAAAGGAAAACTGATAAAATGAGGGAAATAGAAAAAAAATTGGAAGGTGCAGCTGCAAATTTTAAAAGTGTTCAACAGGCTTGGACATTGTTTAAAAATACAATCCTAGACGTGTAGTCCAGATGTATTCCACGCATTAAGAAAAGTGAAAGGAATGCAAAACAATTACTGGCATGGTTAAAAGGTGAGGTGACAGAGGCTATTTTAGCAAAAAGACATCCTTCAAAAATTGGAAGAAGGATTTATCTGAAGAAAATAGGAAAAAGCATACCAAGTTAAGTTAAAACATTGATAAGACAGGCGAAGAGAGAATTTGAAATGAAGCTGGTTGTAGAGGCAAAAACTCATAATAAAAACTTTTTAAAATATATACAAAGCAAGAAACTTGTGAGGGAGTTGGTTGGATCATTAGATGACCGAAGGGTTAAAGGGGCTCTTAGGGAAGATAAGGCCATTGCAGAAAAACTAAATGAATTAAGAACATAAGAACATGCCATACTGGGTCAGACCAAGGGTCCATCAAGCCCTGCATCCTGTTTCCAACAGTGGCCAATCCAGGCCATAAGAACCTGGCAAGTACCCAAAAACTAAGTCTATTCCATGTTACCGTTGCTAGTAATAGCAGTGGCTATTTTCTAAGTCAACTTAATTAATAACAGGTAATGGACTTCTCCTCCAAGAACTTATCCAATTCTTTTTTAAACACAGCTATACTAACTGCACTAACCACATCCTCTGGTAACAAATTCCAGAGTTTAATTGTGCGTTGAGTAAAAAAGAACTTTCTCCGATTAGTTTTAAATGTGCCACATGCTAACTTCATGGAATGCCCCCTAGTCTTTCTATTATCTGAAAGAGTAAATAACCGGTTCACATCTACCTGTTCTAGACCTCTCATGATTTTAAACACCTCTATCATATCCCCCCTCAGCCATCTCTTCTCCAAGCTGAAAAGTCCTAACCTCTTTAGTCTTTCCTCATAGGGGAGCTGTTCCATTCCCTTTATCATTTTGGTAGCCCTTCTCTGTACCTTTTCCATCACAATTATATCTTTTTTGAGATGCGGCAACCAGAATTGTACACAGAATTCAAGGTGCGGTCTCACCATGGAGCGATACAGAGGCATTATGACATTTTCCATTTTATTCACCATTCCCTTTCTAATAAATCCCAACATTCTGTTTGCTTTTTTGACTGCCGCAGCACACTGAACCGACAATTTCAATGTTTTATCCACTATGATGCCTAGATCTCTTTCTTGGGTTGTAGCACCTAATATGGAACCTAACATTGTGTAACTATAGTATGGGTTATTTTTCCCTATATGCATCACTTTGCACTTATCCACATTAAATTCTTTGCTTCTGTGTTTACTAATGAGGATATTGGGGAGATACCAGTTCTGGAGATGGTTTTCAAGGGTGATGAGTCCGATGAACTGAACCAAATCACTGTGAACTTGGAAGATGTAGAAGGCCAGATTGATAAACTAGCAAATTGCCTGGACTGGATGGTATGCATCCTAGGGTTCTGAAGGAACTAAAAAATGAAGTTTCAGATCTATTAGTTAAAATTTGTAACCTGTCATTAAAATCATCCATTGTATCTGAAGACTGGAGGATGGCCAATGTAACCCCAATATTTAAAAAGGGCTCCAGGGGCAATCTGGAAAACTATAGATCAATGAGCCTGACTTCAGTGCCAGTAAAAATAGTAGAAACTATTCTAAAGATCAAAATCAGAGAGCATTTAGAAAGACATGGTTTAATGGAGCACAATCAACATGGATTTACCCAAGGGAAGTCTTGTGAATTTGGATTTTCAGAAGGCATTTGACAAAGTCCCTCATGAGAGGCTTCTAATAAAACTCAAAAGTCATGGGGTAGGAGGCGATGTCCTTTCATGGATTACAAACTGGTTAAAAGACAGGAAACAGAGAGTAGGATTAAATGGTCAATTTTCTCAGTGGAAAAAGGTAAACAGTGGAGTGCCTCAGGTATTTGTACTTTGACCAGTGCTTTTCAATATATTTATAAATGATCTGGAAAGGAATATGATGAGTGAGGTTACCAAATTTGCAGATATTACAAAATTATTCAGAGTAGTTAATATATAAATTGTGATACACTGCAGGAGGACCTTGTGAGACTGGAAGATAGGGCATCCAAATGACAGATGAAATTTAATGTGGACAAGTGCAAGGTGTTACATATAGAGAAAAATAACCCTTGCTGTAATTACACAATGTTAGGTTCCATATTAGGGATGTGCAACAGGGACGGATTCATCCGATTCGGTATTCGTATTCATCGGGACCCAAATCCATTGCATCCATTCTCAGGGGACCCTGATCCGTTCATTAGTTACATATATATTTGTTTCCCAATAAAACCCCCATCCCAACCCTTTAAATTTAATTAACCACAACCCCTCACCCTCCTGACCCCCCCGAAGACTAGCCAAAAGTCCCTGGTGGTCCAGCAGGGGTCCTGGAGTGATCTCCTGCACTTGGGCTGTCGGCTGCCTGTATTCAAAATGGCGCCGATACCTTTGCCCTTACTATGTCACAGGTGCTACCGGTGCCATTGGTCGGCCCCTGTCACATGGTAGGAGCAATAGACAGCTGCCGTTAGCCGTTATTCGTTAGTCATACATTGTATTCGTGGGGATTCGCCATACGTTTTGTGATCCCCATGAATACAACGAATATGGCATATACGTTGCGGATTGCCAATACGTTGCAAATGAATGCACACCCCTATTCTATATTTGGAGCTACCACCCAAGAAAGAGATCTAGGCATCATAGTGGATAATACTTTTAAATCATCGGCTCAGTGTGCTGCAGCAGTCAAAAAAGCAAACAGAATGTTGGGAATTATTAGGAAGGCAATGGTTAATAAAACGGAAAATGTCATAATGCCTCTGTATCGCTCCATGGTGAGACCGCACCTTGACTACTATGTACAATTCTGGTCACTGCATCTCAAAAAGATATAGTTGCAATGCAGAAGGTACAGAGAAAAGCGACCAAAATGATAAAGGGGATGGAACAGTTCTCCTATGAGGAAAGCCTGAAGAGGTTAGGGCAGTTCAGCTTGGAGAAGAATGGCTGAGGAGGGATATGATGGAGGTCTTTAAAATCATGAGAGGTCTTGAATGAGTAGATGTGAATCGGTTCTTTACACTTTCGGATAATAGAAAGACTAGGGGGCACTCCATGAAGCTAGCAAGCAGCACATTTAAGACTAATCGGAGAAAATTCTTTTTCACTCAATGCACAATTAAGCACTGGAATTTGTTGCCAGAGGATGTGGTTAGTGCAGTTAGTGTAGCTGGGTTTAAAAGAGGTTTGGATAAGTTCTTGGAGGAGAAATCCATTAATCAAGTTGACTTAGAAAATAGCCTCTGCTATTACTGGCATCAGCAGCATGGGATCTTCTTGGTGTTTGGGTACTTGCCAGGTTCTTGTGGCCTGGTTTGGCCTCTGTTGGAAACAGGATGCTGGGCTTGATGGGCCCTTGGTCTGACCTAGCATGGCAATTTCTTATGTTCTTATGTTCTTTATTGATGTGGTCAAAATGGTTGAAAACTCTTCATAGTGGCATAAAGTTTTGCTCTTCAGTTTGTATTCTACCATGCCTTTTTCAATGGGAACTGCAGTTTCATTTTCTTTTACATGGTTTCCATCAATGTGCTCTGTATTAGACTATCTGCTTGTGATGCACTTGAGGTAGGAGGAAGTAATAGGAAGATTTCGGGAGCTTAACAACTTCTGGGAAACAGAATGAGACAGTTCTAAAGCACAACTGACTGTAAGCTATAGTATTTCTAAAGACATTTGTAGCTGATAAAAGTCATGTTCACCTTTCTGGTGCAAATCTCTTTAAAAGTGCTTTGTCGCCTTGTTTAATGAGTATGAAATGCCCATGGATCCATGGGGTCTGTGCCATAAGCCTCTTTCAAAGAAAAAGTCACATTTCTAGCAAAGTCCATATGCTTTCAATATTGACTTTCTACAATACGTGCTCTAGTTCTTCTTCTTAGGTATTTTGATGCTTTGCATAGCATCTGCTGCTCACAACTGATTAGTTGCTGGGGCAACCAAATCTGCAGCTTTTTTTTTCCTCTTCGAATACTGGTTAAGTTTCAATCTGGGCTTATAATGTTTAAGATGCCCAAACTAGTTCAATGGCCTCTAAATTAGTTCATTTTGCTTACACCGACAGTAATGAATCTCACTTGTATGTCAGGATATGCTGGATATGATCTCAATTTCTCAAATTTACAGCCAGTGCTCACTTCAGTATTTGCATTGTGCAAAAGAAAGCTTCCTTCTGGAGATCGTAAGATGTAAACTATATAGGCAACATATGAATGTGCACGTAGTGGTTCTTTTTAATCAGGCCTGTGGTGTCTAATACAATTGAAACAATTTCTGTATCTGTTTGCCACATTTCCTTGGCCTCTGATTGCATCACTTCATACTTGAGGATCTTTTCTTTCTCTCCTCATGTTGTACAGAATAGTCTCTTGGAACTGACACGTCTAGCTAGCCATTCTTGTGTTTTTTCTCCTTTACCACAATATCTGGTTTTCTTGCATCAAGCTTTTTAATCAGTTGGAATGGGACTGCCCCATGTGATCACAACCTCTTCATTCATTCTCTACTATTCTATCAGAATCACGATCCCGGGGTTTTTCTGGCACAGCAATGATATAATATTTACAGAGCTTTCAGTGGATGTCTTGCTACCTTATTACGCCTTTCTGACATCAGCGCATCACATCCAATGATGAAATGTATAACTGTTATGCAGGCCGTGAACATCTTGTTCATACTCCACTGTCCTGTGCTGCAATAATCAATCTCTCATCTTTAGGTTTAAGTGTACCGCTCCTAACCATTCTTGGGCCAGATTTACTTTTAACTGTGGTTACAGAAGTAACTCTGCATTTCATGCTATTTATTTATTTGATTTCTATTCTGCATTTCAGCCAGACTACATATTTGTGCTTTAGCCAATTGATTTTCCTTATTTGCTGGGCTGACGCTTTAAAGAGGGGTTTTTTTTTTCTTGTTTTGCAAATTGCCTTCTACTTGTTGTAACAATTGTCCAAGCTTAAGGATAGAGACCTGTTTTGGCATTCACTTTTAGTGTTTGAGCATTTGGATCTGCTGATGCAGTTAGGCATGCTTGGAGGCTCCTAATGAGCTGTGTGACCGATTGAGGGGCTGATGCAATAACGTGCACCCAGCCTAGTGCACAGGTTTATGTGCGGTTGGACATGCATTTTGGACGCGCTAGACTAGCACCTGATGCAATAAGGAGATTAGCATGTCTAAAATGTGTGTCCAAATGCATAACTGATAGCACTCATCATCACATGTAAATTCCATGTAGATGAGGCTATTAGTTATTATCCCATGATGCAGAAAATTGCTGGGCACCTAACGTATACTTTAAGAACATAAGAAATTGCTATACTGGGTCAGACCAAGGGTCCATCAAGCCCAGCATCCTGATTCCAACAGAGGCCAAAACCAGGCCACAAGAACCTGGCAATTACCCAAACACTAAGAAGATCCCATGCTACTGATGCAATTAATAGCAGTGGCTATTCCCTAAGTAAAATTGATTAATAGCCATTAATGGACTTCTCCTCCAAGAACTTATCCAAACCTTTTTTCAACCCAGCTACACTAACTGCACTAACCACATACTCTAAGAAAGCAAAGAGGTAGGCGATCTATGATAGCCGTCAGGAAAAACACAAAAATAGATGCCTTGATCTTTTTCAATGTTTAATAAAACAGAGACGTGTACACAAATTGCCCGACTCAGGCCGAGTTTCGCGGCTCAAAAGCCGCTGCCTCAGGGGCTTAAATACTCCACAGTCGTAATTTATCATAATAGCAGAGACCTGAAAGCTGCACGCTGTTACAGAAGTTATCTTATGCATTGCTGGCTATCAATGATTGTACATTGGATGAAAATCACTTTACTGAGTTTAAATTACGACTGTGGAGTATTTAAGCCCCTGAGGCAGCGGCTTTTGAGCCACGAAACTCGGCCTGAGTCGGGCAATTTGTGTACACGTCTCTGTTTTATTAAACATTGAAAAAGATCAAGGCATCTATTTTTGTGTTTTTCCTAACCACATACTCTGGCAACAAATTCCAAAGCTTTATTGTGCGTTGAGTGAAAAAGAATTTTCTCCAATTAGTCTTAAATGTGCTACTTGCTAACTTCATGGAATGCCCCCTAGTCCTTCTATTATTCAAAAGTGAAAATAATCGAGTCACATCTACTCGTTCAAGACCTCTCATGATCTTAAAGACCTCTATCATATCCCCCCTCAGCCGTCTCTTCTCCAAGTTGAACAGCCCTAACCTCTTCAGCCTTTCCTCATAGGGAAGCTGCTCCATCCCCTTTATCATTTTGGTTGCCCTTCTCTGTACCTTCTCTATTGCAACTATATCTTTTTTGAGATGCGGTGACCAGAATTGTACACAGTATTCAAGGTGTGGTCTCACCATGGAGTGATACAGAGGCATTATGACATTTTCTGTTCTATTAACCATTCCCTTCCTAATAATTCCTAACATTCTGTTTGCTTTTTTGACTGCTGCAGCACACTGAGCTGATGATTTTAAAGTATTATCCACTATGATGTTTAGATCTTTTTCCTGGGTGGTAGCTCCTAATATGGAACCTAACATCGTGTAACTACAGCAATGGTTATTTTTCCCTATATGCAACACCTTGCACTTGTCCACATTATCACAGCAAAATTAACTCCAGCCCTGGAGCTCATTACAAATTACAAAATACCTCCCTGTCTGGTTCCTTCTACTTAGTATCTTTGTGATACTTAAATCTACTGCTTGCAGTGTTTAAGAATAAAGGTTGGATGGAAAAAAAAATTCTGGATGCACAATACACATGCTCCAGGCCAATTTCACCCCTTGCTATTGAGCGTGTATATTGTGTGTGTCTACTGGGCAAAACTGACCTGAAGCAGGTTAAAACGGATGCTCATACTGAGTGCCCATTGAAATTGTGGGCGGACAGCCATGTCTTCTGGGCGTCTGATGCATTTGAGCGCTAGGGACGCACAATTCTTCCCTAGCACACACCCTCCTTAACGCAGCAGCTCATTAAAATATTGCATCAGGCACCCAGGAGACGTGGCTGTGTGCACGTTAGGAAAATGGGCACTCAATACTAGCCCTGTTTTAACACGTATCTTATTGTATCAGCCTGCGACCCCTTTTATGTAATGCATGGCAACTCTAAATAGTTAAGCAAAAGAAAAGTGTTGTGGTTCTGCTTGTCGTGCAGCCTCCCAACTACCAGAGGTCCTCTGGGAGCTGCCTCTACCCTCCTTCCAGCTCTAGTCTTGGTGACCTCATAACTCAGCAGATCTCTGCCTATTTAACCCTGCCTCAGGGTACACTTGGTGCCTTGTCATGGAGTCTGAGTCTGCCCCGCTGCTTGCATAGCTCCTTGTATCTTGTGGCTCTCTGCAGCCTTCTGCCTTGTGGCTTTCCAAAGCCTTCTCACATTGTACTCTTTATGGCTCTCTGCAGCCTTCTGCATTGTGGCTTTCCAAAGCCTTCCTGCCTTGTACTCTTTATGGCTCTCTGCAGCCGTCTGCCTTGTGGCTTTCCAAAGCCTTCTTGCCTTGTATTCCTTATGGCTCTCCATAGCCTTGCTCTCTGGCTTCCCTAAGCCTCCTGTCTCACACCTTGCTCCCTGGCTCCCAGGCCTCCTGTCTCAAGTTTTCTAGTATCATTAACTCCTATTGATCCAGTATTCCATCCCAGATCTTGGTTTCTGCCTGACCTTCAGACCCACCAGACATCAGCCCTGCAGCTTGCATCTCAAGTCTCCTGTCTCCAGCCCTGTCTGGTGTCAGCCTACAACCTGCCTCTTCATTCCTGCCTGACTTCCGCCTCCACTCCAGATTCCAGTCCAGCTTTAGCGTTAGGTCTCTCCCTTGTTCAAGTCCTGCCGGCCACCAGAACCCCAGGGCTCAACCCGCGGGGAAGGTGGCTGGTTTAGGCTGAAGCTCCCCTAGTCTAGCCTGTTCCTGGAGTCCTGGACTGTTCCTGTGGGGGGTTCCCCACAACCCTAACAAAAAGGCCAATAATCCATAAGGTATATAATAATTTTTCAAATTTTTATTATAAGTTTATATCCACTGATTGTGTATTAGGTCAAAGCAAGTGAACAAGATCTACAAATGTAAAAGTAAAAAAAAACCAAGTGAAAAAGGTGTCTTCATATCACCTCCCACCAATATAGGGAAATACATCAATAACCACTCATATATTCTTTAGGCACCATAAAATACTTGTATCAAAAATACTGGTAGCAATAATTTAAATCATATAGCAAATCTGATTTTAATACTCATGCGTCCATAAGTGAAGTCCTCTTAAAGGCAGAGAAATATTTGGCAAAACAAATTTGTATGTCCTATGTGATGAAACACCAAGTATGTCCTTCCTCCACCATGGCCCATGTTTCGCTAAACAACTTTATCAAGGAGGCTGTGGCATAGCCAATCAACTGTAGTTTGCCAGAGGATAGACTCAACTTAGACTCTTAGATAAAACAATTTTCGACAAGCAGGTTCCAATAAACTGCTTAACTTCAACAATAGTCACAATCAGCATTTACCTGCAGCATTTATATTCAGATTTCACCTTCAGGGCAGAGATGTGTCAGGAGCTGCCTTCTCCTGGAGACCTGAGGCCTGTCTATTCCTTCTGGACCTTTAACCTTATTTCTGCTCTTAGCGAACTCACCCACAGAGCACCTGCATGTCTAACTTTTAAGGTGGACCTGACCAGATGCCTGGCCCAATATTGTTTAAGGAGGGGTTTTAGAGACACTCCTTCACAGAGGCTCAAGAAGAACAATGAACACTGCAATAAAGTCGAGATAGTTCAAAACATTTCTGTGAACAAAAACCATAAGCAAATCTTTTAAAGATGACCACATGTTATGGAGATGGAGACCTTGAGCATGCAAAAGCTCAGAGGGCTTCATATCTGTTAGGAAGTGCTAGGAGAGCGGTTCCGCTTTCGAGGGAATTGTGTGTTCTTGGACCACGGCTCAACCCAGAGGAACTCTGAAGAGGTGCCGCGGTAGGCGAGGCATGCCCGAGCATGGGCTGGACAGGAGTGAGGCTGGACTGAAGACAGAAGACTGAAGATACTGACCCTCCTCTGGACCTGCATGCCGGTCGGAGGACTGTTCATAAGACCATCATCTCGTCTAGAGGCTCTTTCGGACTGCCGCTGGGTAATGGCAAGAAGCGGCAGGCCGGATGGAGGCCAGGGCAGCGAAGACTGGAATATGGAGATTCAAACGAAGACTCAGGAATGAGGTACTTGGATGCACAGACGAAGACTCAGGAATAAGGTACTTGGATGCACAGATGAAAACTCAGGAACAAGGTACTTGGATGCACGGATGAGACTCAGGAACAAGGTACTCAGAGAAAGGTACAAGGTATTCAGAAGACTCAAGCTAGGTTCAAGGCATTCGGGAGAATCAAGCAAAGTTCAAGGTATTCAGGAGAGCCAAGTAAAGTACTGGGTTGAGACTGCGACGCAGCATGCCCTACACAGTCCACCCGTGGGACTGGTCGCAGACCACTCTGGACTTGAAGAGCCTCTAAACGAGATGATGGAAGCTGATACTGGAACATGGCAAAGATACTGGAGAGACCTGCACCGAGGCACACCCTACACAGCTGCCAGTGGCTGGTTGCGGACCATGCTGCAACGGAGCAGGTTCAAACAGAGTCTTAGGCATGGAAGGTGCAGGCACAAGGTATCCGAGGGTGAGCAAAGTTCAAGACACAGGACCAAGATACGACTTGGCTTTAAGCAAGGGATTCAGGACTAAGACACAGCTTGGTTTCAAACAAGGGATTCCCTCTGGAAGTTTGAGCTGTGGTAGTGAAGAAGGCATTGTACTATGAAGCACCCTACTCAGCCCACCCATGGGACTGGTCGCAGACCACGACATAGCATGCCAGGAAAGGTGGTGATGAGGAACCTGGGGTTCAGGACATCAGGACTGGATCATGAACATCAGGAACAGGAGATGGACATCAGGACTGGATCACGAACATCAGGACTGGATGGCGGACATCTGGACTGGAACACGCACAACAGGAATGGATCACGGACTTCAAGACGAGACATGGAGCTCCTACAGGAAACAAGGAACACAGGACCTTGAAGAAGAGCTGGAACAGAGAAGACTCCTGGAGCGAAGGACAGGAACATCCAGGAGCAACTAACTCCTTGTGAAGGCAATGCTGGAATGGACGCTAGGTCCTTTTGTAGGGCTGAAGAGGACAACGCCCAGGGAGGAGCCAGCAGGGGGGCCATACCTGGCTGGCCCTTGAAGAGCAGGAAACGGCATGTGTCCACGCCTTAGGAAGCTGGAGGAGAAGAGCAGGAAGCTGGTGGCATCCTGAGCCATGTGGAAGGCCCGAAGAAGCAAGGTAGGCAGTGGGGCAGCCCTGCCATGAAGGTGGAGAGATGGCAGGCTGCAGGAAGAGTAGGAAGCTGCAGGCACCAGCAGGAATGGCTTCCCTGCCTGGCAAGGACCTGGGCAGCAGGCATGGCATGGCATGGCAAGGACGGCTCCCTACCATGCTAGGACCCTGGGAGTGGCAGCGGCGATCCCAGCTGCGGAGCGAGGGTCCCGGCAAAGCATAGCCTGGCGGGGGAGCCTGGAGGAAGCGGCACTGCATGCTGTGAAGAAAAGCGTCGGCGGCCTGACCGGCAGCAGGAGGTAGGGGACCTGCCCATGCTCCTCGCGGGCAGGTTCACAACACCACAATAGTGAAGAAATGTCTGCAAATCTTAAAAACTATCACAATGGCAGCAGCTCAACTCCAACAACAGTTGACAAACTTCACCAAGCATAGTTCTAGTAGGCATAAAAATCCTCCCAACTGGCATTTTTTAAAACAAGAATGACCAACAGGAACATGTCATCTCATAAACTAATCTTTGCTCTGGGGACCAATAGGGATCTATAAAAATCTCAAAAGAAAACATGTCATAATGTCTCAAAAATCTTTCCTTCACAGAAACATTTGCTATTCCACTTCACTATTCAGGCCAGATGGAAAAATAGTTTGCCATTGAAAAATCAAATGTTGTTCCCTACCAGCCAATATGTGACCAGTGTCCCCCACATGGGGGCAGACTATCATATCCAAAATAGGTTATCCATTTCCCCATACAACTTTGACAATCAGGCAGGAGGAAGGAGAAGGGATCGGGGGGGCAGGAGCAGCAGTTACCCGCACTGATAATCAAGAGGGATGGAGGGAGAATCACAAGGAGAAGATGTTGGGCTTACGTAGCTTGCTAGATCCCTTGGAAAATCCTCCCACACTTCATGTTTTTAAGATCGTTCTCTCATTTAGATAGAGACATATCCTTATCCTTTGAGAATTTTCAACAGTTCAAACATGTACAATTGCAACAATGAGATCTAGTCATTAATCTAATATAAAGGGCTCGTTGCTTGAAAAAATTATCAGCATATTTATTAATCCGCAACACCAAACAAACTATGTATTTACTGCTTGGCAGCTCATTCAAAGAAAAAGCATGGGAAATGCACGTTTCCATGGTAATGAGCATCTACTGTAAAATTAAGTACTTTTTGCTGAAAACTAAGGGCCCAATTTTAAAAGCCCAGTGAGTGCAAATCCTGGGAGATACGGGCGTGGTCAGGCCGCGCGCGCCAAGCACATTTTCGAAACAACATGGCGACGCACGTATCTCCCGGTACGCACGGAAGTGCTGGGCTGCAAAAAAAAGGGGGTGGGTTGGGACAGCACCATTAGGCACTGTCCCGGAGAAGCGCGCGCCGGCAGCTGGCCAGTGCACGGAACCTATTCCTGCTTCGTGGAGCGGGTAAATTCAAGGACAAAAAAAAAATGAGAGTAGGTAGGTGGGGTTTAGAGGTCAGGGAGGAGAGGGGAAGAGGGAAGAAGGATAGGGTTAGGAAACCTGGGGCAGGCCTACTCATGTCACCGCATGGTTTTTACAAAAATTCCTCCCCACCCCCTGCACACACGCTCTTCAGCTCACATGCACATGCTGATACAAAATCGGGCACACGTGTGCGCGGGCATCGGATTTTATAACATGCACGTGGCGCCGCACACGTTATGAAATCAGCACATCCATGTGCGCGCACCAGGAACCGCACACGCGGATTTTAAAATTGTACCCAATATTATATCATTTATAAATATGCATGTTAATAAGAACAATGTCAAAAGTATTCAGGTAATATTTTCTGAGCAGCAATAAGTTGTAAAAGCAAAATCATAAGCTAATAATGGGTGGATTTTAAATGCCAGATTCTGGTTGGTTTTAGAGCCTGTCAGTAAGGTGGTATATATAGAGCTTAAAGATAAAAGGGATTTCTCTTTTGACAAGATGGTTCCCACTAGAGCATGGCCGTAGCAACTTGAAGGACCACTTTTCAAACTGTGTGCAGAAGAGTAAAGTCTGCAGATGCTTTCTACCAGAAGTTTCTAGGCCACTTTTCAAAACAAAACTTTTCCCTGATAAAACCAGTTTAAAAAAAGGCTGCACACTGATCTGCACCTGCTGTATGTGTAAGGTCATTTACCAGCAATATTATCCATGTGCGTGCATGCACGAGTGTGTAACTGTGTGCGTGCATGGATAAGTACTATCCCCCATTTTCGACCCCACCCTGAAGAATACTTCCTCTCTCTGCAAGTAAAAGTTATGCATGCACCGGCATGACGAGTATAATTTTATGCATAAGGAATATAGGCAATCTTTAGGCACTCCATTTCTGACCAGAAAATACTGCTTTCCCGCAGAAATGCCTTTGACAATTCCCTCTTAAAGCATAAAAGTCAGAGTAAAATGAAGGCAGAGTATGAGAACAGTGGAGAGAGAGCAGGCCAAAAAAAGGGTAGAGGGAACAAAGAAAGGAACAGGGGTGAAATAGCCACAGAAGCAGGAGCTCGAGAGGGAAAGAAGTGTAAGGCCTCATGGTTTTAGGTTTCAAAGTTCCTCTCTAGGACTTTCTGAACATGGTAAGGTACAAATGGACTAAAATGAGCTTGAATGAGAAATTGAGGAGAGAATGGGATCCTGTGTAGTATCTGTTCTAAGCTCCTTCCATTATCTAGCCTCTGGATCTTTTCTGTCTATAATAGGCAGAAAAATTCAGGCAACTTTTTAAGGTTTCATTGAAGTGCTACATGCCTTGAAACCCCCCCCCCCCCCCATCCACCACCAACACCAGGCAATTATATATAAAAGTGAGACGACAGTTGAAAAGATAAGAACATAAGAACATGCCATACTGGGTCAGACCAAGGGTCCATCAAGCCCAGCATTCTGTCTCCAACACTGGCCAATCCAGGCCATAAGAAGCTGGCAAGTACCCAAAAACTAAGTCTATTCCATGCTACTGATGCTACTAATAGCAGTGGCTATTTTCTAAGTCAACTTGATTAATAGCAGGTAATGGACTTCTCCTCCAAGAACTTATCCAAACTTTTTTTAAACCCAGCTACACTAACTGCACCAACCACATTCCCTGGCAACAAATTCCAGAGTTTAATTGTGCATTGAGTGAAAAAGAATGTTCTCCGATTAGTTTTAAATGTGCTACATGCTAACCTCATGGAGTGCCCCCAGTCCCTCCATTATCTGAAAGAGTAAATAACCAATTCACATTTACCCGTTCTAGACCTCTCATGATTTTAAAGATCTCTATCATATCCCCCCTCTATCATATCTCTTCTCCAAGCTGAGCAACCCTAACTTCTTTAGTCTTTCCTCTTAGGGGAGCTGTTCCATCCCTTTTATCATTTTGGTAGCTCTTCTGTGTACCTTCTCCATCTGTAATGATCTACTCCTCCAGAGGGGAGGAGTTAGCAATCTGTAATGATCCAACTCCTCGAGAGGGGAGGAGTTAGCAATCTTGTTAGGAAAGCTCTGTGATAGAGCTGGGAGTTAGCAATCTGTTAGGTTTAGACTGCGGAGTAGCAATCTGTTATGAAGCTGTTGCTGAAGACTCCTGATGGAGAAGGGAGTAGCAATCTGTTACCAGAGGAGTGCTTGGAGAGGGCACTCAACTGTAGAGAAATGTAGATAGGTGAATCCTTGGGCCAATGGCAGATGACTGCGCCCCCAGGAGGATATCCTGAGAGGGACCACCAGCTAGGCTTGGTTACGGAGACAGACATAGATAATTCTTTTATTAGACAGGTTAGTAGAACCACCAGAGGTGGCAGTAGTGAGCTGGTATGCCCAGCAGGGCTGAAGTCCCTCAGGTACTGGAAAAGAGATCCCAGGGCTGAGCTGTAGAGAAACTATAGATAGTGAGTAGATAGGATATGCTGTGTTCATAGCCAGAACTAGATGACAAAACTCACATAAGGTCTTTAGAAAGCTCAGTAGCTGGAAAGGGTTAGGCCCTCGAGGAGCGAGTACCTGGTTCCAGGGAAAGCTCTGACAGAGCGATGGTAACTCATAAATATCTGTATCTGTGATAGCTTCCAGGCAGTATAGAATCTTCAGAGTGTTCAGGAACATGGGCCCTCGAGGAGCGAATACCGGTTCCTATCTGCAATCTGAAATAAAGAATAGAGAGCAAGGACCCCGAGGAGCGGGTACGCCTGGTAAGTCCGAGGAGGCAGAGTAGCTTGGACGAATCCTTGCTAACTCGATTAGTTAGCGAATACTGAGACCTTTTATATTGAAAGCGGATGACGTCAGCTCCGGGAACGCCCCTGAGGATTCGCGCCCTTGCTGGTATATCAATCGGAGCGCTCGCGTGCCCTACGTCATCAGGAACATGGCGGATCCACAGCGTCGTGCCGGTCCAGGGACGCCGGAGGGATACGGCAAGATGCCGTGGCTGCTAATCGTCCATCAGACCCGGAGGGAGTCGCCACAGAGGTAAAGAGGGCGAAGTGAGGGTGTCGAGCAGCGACGGACGAAACACCATCGTAACTATATCTTTCTTGAGATATCAAAACAATAATCATATTTTTCATATTTGTTGGTGGTGATGGCACTGATGGTTCTCTGAGCACCTCCCCATGTTCAGCTGCTATAATATGGTGGACTTTCTGATAGTGTGCTTCGCGATATGAAATCATAGGGGTAGATTTTCAAACCGCACGAATTGGCGTACTTTTGCTGGCGCATCAGGCGCAAGCAAAAGTACGTGGGATTTTAGTAGATACGCGCGTAGCCGTGCTTATCCGCTAAAATCCTGGATCGGCGCGCGCAAGGCTATCGATTCTGTATAGTCGGCACGCGCCGAGCCGCGCAGCCTACCCCCGTTCCCTTCGAGGCCGCTCCGAAATCGGAGCGGCCTCGGAGGGAACTTTCTTTTGCCCTCCCCTAACCTTCCCCTCCCTTCCCCTACCTAACTCACCCACCCGCCCGGCCCTGTCTAAACCCTCCCCTTACCTTTGTCGGGGGATTTACGCCTCCCGGAGCGAGACGTAAATCGCTGCGTGCCAGCGGGCCGCTAGCGCGCCGGGACGCGACCTGGGGGCGGGTACGGAGGGCGCGGCCACGCCCCCAGACCGCCCTGGGCCGTAACCACGCCCCCGGGCCCGCCCCAAAACGCCCCGCCGACCGGGCCCGCCCCCCGACACGCCCCCAACATGCCCCCCTCGCCAAACCCCGGGACTTACGCGAGTCCCAGGGTCTGCGCGCGCCGGTAGGCCTATTGAACATAGGCGCACCGGCGCGCAGGGCCCTGCTCGCCTAAATCCGCCCGGATTTAGGCGGATTTAGGCGAGCAGGGCTCTGAAAATCTGCCCCATACTGTAGGATATTGGAGGTGGCAGGTACTACCTCTGAGGCCTGCCCGCAATGACATAGTTCAGACATGCTAGCTGCATATTGCAGGCTATTTTGATGCATGCATGCATGCATCCAGTCATCTGGGAGAGGGTGAAAGTAATTTTGCTGCTGCAGCTTCACACATTCATTCATGCATGCATCTCCCTAGCCTGCGGCTGTCCCATTGTAAGGGACACATTTGACCCATCCAGAATGAATGCCATGATGGATATGATTGGTGGGATCCATAGTCCTAGTTCCAGCTTTTCCATGTGTGGGATGAGATACAAATTTATGATTACTCTGAGGTCAGAGACAGTGGCACTTCTCCTTTTGTTCCTTGCTCCTCTGCTGTGACTTTCTTTACTTCTACTGTCATTGCAAATAAATTTCATGGCTAACAAAACATTTGAAAAAGATTTAGCACAGGATATCTTTCTTTTTTGCATGGCATATAGGTGAATTAAATCCTTATGACTCTTAGCTATTTCCTATAGAATATGATGAAACCGTCTGACTTGCTTTGTGTGTTCTGATTTTATGACATCACACAATTTGGTGTGAATGATCCCAGTTTGTTGACTAGACCTCAGTGTGCAACAGGAAGAAACAATTCTGTAATGGAACTGAATCTTAGGGCACCAGCCACGTTGCCCTGACATTTTATTTTACCTAGAGAAACAGACCATCTGTAATGTTTCTTTCATGCTGATTTCTTTTTTTCCTTTCCCTTTTAGAGTGCCCGACTCATCTAGCTAGGTGTTGTTCAACCAAATTAATTGTAAATCAAGATCTGATTAAGAAGTAATATATTCATCTGTAACTACTGTATAAGAGTGACTCAAGTATTTTGACAAAAAAGGAACTGTTTACTTAATGCGTTTTCTGCTAATGGTAAAGATTTCCTTCAGCCTAGAGAATCTCATGGAATTTGCAGGATTGTAGAATTGCCACTGAAAGTATAAAGGCATGCTAAATTAAGTTGATTTGCTTGTGAAAGGAATACTTCCATTATTCATGTCAGGGGCCTGTCACATCATACTGAGGGAGCGAAGAAAAACCTTTTTTTTTTTATCAACGTTTAGAACCAAGAAAAACCAACCATTCAAGGGCTGAATTTAAATTGGGGGAAAGTCAGGCTGAAAGCAGGGGGAAAAAAAAAAAAAACTTGGTATTTGTCTAATGTTGGAAATCGGCAAAGGGTTGATTGATTTAACTTTGGCCGAAACCATTTATATAGAAAGCCAGAACGAAACCTCTATAAGCAGCAAGCAATCTTTGCCTTTCAAGTGTAAACCTGTCAAAAGCAGTTAAGCTAATTCGGATTTAAATAGAATAATCTTTATAGATGCCCTTTCTGGACTGTTTTCAATCTCTTAACACAAAGATGAAACAATGCAATACATTTATAGCAGATTAGAATTCAATATTCCATGGGGGTTCTAAGGCCAGTTTCACACACATACACACACACACACACACACACACACACACACACACAAATACTCAGCTACTTAACACTTCAAGCACTTCATTAAGATAAATTGATTTGACAGAATCTGTAAAAAGCCAGGAAGTTTTTCAACTTCTACTTATTTTGCATGCAAAATCTATTAAAATGTCTTGATCCAGTTTTATTAGCCTTCATGTACTTTTTCACTGTTTTGAGAATACTGATGGAAAAGGTGTATTCATTTGTTTTCATTAATGTACATACAAAAGGGTTGAGTTAGCGGAAGTTTGAAATGTGTGAGTAGTAGCGCTAGTTGTCAAGGCTTTCATTATATATTTATATCTCCACTTATCTATTTGTGTCATTTTTTTCCCCATTAATGTACTGTCTATGCTGTTTACCATGCACCTCAATTTCAGGTCAATTTTTAAAGCATTGCTTGCACAAAAATGTCCACATATGTGAGTGTGTGGCTCGTGCACGAGCAAAGTGGATTTTACAAAGCTGCAAAATACGTGCATATGTACCCATGCATGTGTGAGAAATGGGGCAGGGAATGGGTGGAGCATAAGAGTTCTGGGGAGGGGCCAAGACTCACACTCTGAATTTTAAAAATGAAACCCACAGGTTGCATACACAATATATCGGCATCATTTTACTGTTGCTCCTGATGAGGAGCAAGACTGTAGATCTTGAGTTATATGGCATAGGCGACAGGGTGAGGGATCCAGGTCAACTGGGGGGGTCTGAAAGACTTCACTATTAACTGGAGAAACTGGTGGACTAATTGGAAAACTGGGAATGTGCCTCACATGAGCAGGTTTTAAAATTCGCTGACATACGCACACAAAAGCTGACATGGCCTACCAAAGACACAATCACACTAGCTGTGCTTGAACAGCAATTTAAAATCAGGAGCATATTTATGCGTGGTTGGTGCATTTTAAAACACACGCGCACAAGTGAGCACACAATTAAAAATTCTAGCATATCTTCACTTGCTCGCCAAATATGTGTGTGTATGGTCACACATACACACTCATTTTAAAATCAACCTCTTTGGTATTAAGACATCCCCAGTCTTCTCTGATTTATACTGTATTGCGGCCTACTATGATTTCCCATTACAACAAATACATGCTGGGCAGTCCCCAGAATTTGGTTCTAATTTTGTTTGAGATCTGATGTGCTGTTTTGGAACGTGTTGGATGGATACTGACCTGGGGGCAGTTACCTAGTCACTTTTTTTGCCAGAAATGTGGTCCCTGAATAGCCTGTGTATGTGTATAGTTTAGCAAGTTCCATCCCCATTACTAAGAGTGGTGCTCTGTTAAAATGAGTATGCAAACTAAAATGTTAGCAATATGTAAATGAAGATTTTTTTTTTATTTTTTGTAAACTTCCTAGTATCAAGGCCTGAAGCTGCTCTGTAGAATACTGCAGACCTACCAGGGCCCTGGACACTTGGTTGGTTAGCTTGCAAATTCCATAGGTTCTTTATGATGAAGTTAAGATTTTGTATTGAACGGAGAATTGCTACAGTGTAAATAGAAGTTCAACTGTGGAGTTCCCTCCACAAAGGGTACTACTTCTTGGAGTGGTTACATCATGGTAAACAGAAAAAAATGCAGAGAGTGAAATAGAGAGGCATTGTACTGTTTAGGTAGGACAAGGCATAATAGCTACCAGCATTGCATTATGAGTGCTTTCAGCAACACTATAATCTTCCAGAAGTGAATGCTACTAATAAGGCGGCCATTAAAAAAGGGACAGGACACTAAAGAGAGCAAAAGCAGACTGTTAGGTAATAACCATCAGAATTTTACTAACAAAAGTCTGTTAGTCACTGTTATTTTGCCTAATTTATGTGATGCTTATACAGACTTACAAGTATTTGAAAAAAATGACCAATGAGGTTCAAAGATGGCTCAAAATATGTGCAGTTACCTTTTTGTCTCATAATTGACTCTGGAACCTAATATAGGCAGAGTTGGGCTTCAGTTCTTTAGTGTGATAATCCTTATGGCTAAGTCAAGGATGGAACAACTCCCCTATCAGGAAAGGCTAAAGAGGTTAGGGCTGTTCAGCTTGGAGAAGAGAAAGCTGAGAGGGGATATGATAGAGATCTATAAAATCATAAAACTTGAATGGGTAAATGTGAATAAGTTATTTACTCTTTTAGATAATACAAGGGCTAGGAGAAACTCCATGAAGTAGCACACTTAAAACAAATCAGAGAAAATTCTTTTTCACTAAATTGCACAGTTAATTCATTGCCAGAGGATGAGGTTAAGGCCTGCAATACTTGGCCTTAACCTCAATACAGGTCTGCAATACTTTAGGTAATGAGGGGCAGGGGCCAAAACGGGGGGGGGGGGGGGCGGTCCTGAGCTAGCCGGCAGCGATCGCACCGCCACGATGCGATCGCTGCCGGTTTCACATCCAATAGCGCCACCATAGAAGGGCGCGAAATAGGACGCGAAAAGGCCGTTACCTTTTCATCGTCCGAGCTGTCTTCGTGGAGTTGGCCCCGGTGACGCCCCGACTCCTCCTCTTCCGGGGCCGACTCCGCCACATCTTGGTATGGCATGCGATAAGGGACTTTTCGCGTGTGAAACATCCCTTATCGCGTGCGATCCGTCTGGTAAATGACCCCCTTAGTGTAGCTGGGTTTAAAAAAGGTTTGGAATAATTCCTGGAGGAAAAGCCCATAAACTGCTATTAATCACATTGAATTAGGGAATACCCACTGCTTATTACTGACATCAGTAGCATAGAATCTATTTAATGATTGGGTACTTGCCAGGTACTTGTTGATTTGGCTATGGTTAGAAACAGGATGCTGGGCTTGATGGACCTTTGGTCTGACCCAGTAAGGCAACTTCTTACGGTTTTTCTTATGCTCATTCTGGAAAGTCAAAGATTTGTCCATAAGAATCCCTAAGACAGTAACTTTTAAACAGGCACTCCGGTGCACATGTGAACGTATTTGTCAGCCCGCAGCCAGGGATGCAGCCATTTTATAACATACGGCATGCGCGTACATGCATGCATATTATAAAATAGCCTGACTGCGTGTTCCTGTGCACGCAGTTTTAAGTGGATGTGCACCTATGTGCACAAATGCTTCTTCGACCACATAAGTGGGAAGATTTTAAAAGACACACGCGCTGACACCACTACCAGTTTTTCCAGTTTGTTCCCAGTTCGTCAAGGTAAGGGATAGTAATTCCAAATCCCCCTAGTTTAATAGCTTCCCTTCTTCTCCTGTTAATGCCGATCCTTAAAATGCCGCCAATCTGTTAATTTATCTTTATTTTATAACTTGCACATCATCCATAACAGAAGTAAAGTTATGTGGCATGGAACCCCGGTGTGCGCCTGTGCTCATAAACATTTACACGCTAATTTCAAGTTGAAATCTAGGAACACCCCATGCCCTGTTCAGACCTCACTCATGCTCCACCCTTTCTTTGGAACTTTTCATTCAGGTGGCTCATTGCACACTGGACGGACATATTAGTACATCCCCTAATTGATGTGCGCGTTGGGCTTTTAAAATTCATCTTTAAGGCCTCCACTGAACAAACTTCTTGAGCATTATGTCTGGATATACTGTGTAGACAGTGTTTGACACAATTGAAAAAAATGCTGAAGACGCAGACATGCTCTAATAAGAAAACGCTCGCAGTACTAAAGACGCTGAAAATATAAATGCCCCGTGAGGAAAGAATCCGTTCTGAAACACGACCGTGTCGGGGCGACACATTACATCTAGGACTGTGACCGAAACAGTTTTTTTCCTGGGCTAAAGATACTGGGGTAGATTTTATAAATGTAAGCACGGGCGTACTTTTGTTCGTGCATCAGGCGCGAACAAAAGTACGCTGGATTTTATAAGATACGCGTGTAGCCACGCGTATCTTATAAAATCCGGGGTCGGTGCGCGCGCAAGGGGGTGCACATTTGTGCAACCTGCGCGCGCCGAGCCCAGCGCGCGCTGCCTGTTCCCTCCGAGGCTGCTCCGAAATCGGAGCGGCCACGGAGGGAACTTTCCTTCCGCCTCCCCTCACCTTTCCCTCCCTTCCCCTACCTAACCCACCCCCCCCCCCCGGCCATATCTAAACCCCCCCTACCTTTGTTGGCAGATTTACGCCTGCGGAAAGCAGGCGTAAATCTGCGCGCGCCAGCAGGCTGCTGGCGCGCCATCACCCGACCTAGGGGCGTGGTCCCGAGGCCTCGACCACGCCCCCAGGCCGGCGCCACACCCCCAGGCCCGCCCCTGAAACGCCGCGTCACTCGCGGCACGCCCCCAACATGCCCCCGGCATACCCCTACATGCAAGCCCTGGGACTTACGCGCGTCCTGGGACTTGCGCGCGCCGCCGAGCCTATGCAAAATAGGCTCGGCGCGTGCAGGGGGGGTTGGGGTAGGTTTTCGGGGGGTACGCGCGTACCCCTTTGAAAATCTACCCCTATGGATTTCAAGATACCATTGAAAGTTCTGTCAAGAATCACATTTATCTGAGCTAAGTGGCTTTTCACTATTATTATTTTCACGGATTGATTTCAATGCACAATGGGAAAAATATTAAAAAATATTACTACATAAGTTTGTTTAGTTGAATTAATAATTGAATGATTTTTAAACATATGGGAGTTTTATATCTTCACACAAAAATATGACCGATGATTATATTTGGTGGCAAAATTGAAAATGTATTTTGCACATTAAATGATGTGTACTTATGAACACAACGATGCCCAATAAGATGGTCATAAAAATAAATAATTAATTGCTTTCGGTGTGTTAGTCTCTTCAAAATTTTGGTATACATTTGGACTACCACCACTTCTGTGTTTGTTCACTATCTATAGAGACACTATGTTGCGATCCCCCCTGTTGCTGCGCTACAGGAGGTATCTTACCTTCCTCCAGAGGCCGCTCTGAAGCCAGGGCCTCGCCTGTGTTCCATCCGGGACTTGCTCCAGGGCCTGAGAGGCCTAGCTGTTCCTGTGGCGTCGTGCCTGTGTTTGGACTTCCTGCTTCCAGCCACGCCCGTTTCTCTAGGGGCTGGCCTGCAGCTCTCTTCCCCAGTTATAGGGCCAGCAAGGGGCGGTCCTGTCTAACTCCTCCCAGGGAGTTGCCTACAACCTCCAGTATATAAGGACTTGCTTGTTAGTTCCTGTTTGCCTTTGGATTGGGTTACACAGTTGTCTGTGGCCTCTCCCGATCCAGGTCCTCCATGGTCTGCCGTGTCTAGATGGTACTGTGTCTCGATGTCTGTTTCTGACCGTACCCTGATGTCTTCGTGTCTCTGCCTTGACCTACGTCCTCGTCTGGTTCCTGAGCCTTCTGTCCTGTTGGGCCCTGGAGTGGCCAACAGGAGGGATTCATCCCACGGGCTCTTGAGCTTCTGTTCCTGCCAGCCGAGGGGCTTCGGATGTCAGTATCCCAGCATCGGAGTTCCTGCTCGCCTGGATCTTTCCTATGTCTCGCTTCAGCCCTTGCCCTGATGTCTCCAACGTCTTGCTTCAGCCTTTCTTGGATGTCTGCTTCAGCCCCGTCTCACGTCCTCAGTGTAAGGACTCTGTCTGCCCTCGCCTCTGTCCGGCCTGCTGCCCATTGCCGTTCCCAGCGGCAGGTCCGAAAGGGCCGGGAACAGTCGGAGGACCGTTCATTAGTCAACTTCCCAGTGTTGGCTAACATGGGCATGCAGGTCCGGCTGAGGGTCGGACTCCCTGCTTCTGTTCCTGCCTGCCTGGCTCACCATGCCTGCTCAGCTCACCTCCCACGGTGTGGCTTGGGGCTCCTCCTTGAGTCCTGCCGTGGCCCAAGGGCTCACCACCCGCTTACGACGACCGTGCCCGTGCGCGCTCGTAACAGAATCCGAAGGCCATGAGCTCGGTGAGCTGTGCTTGTGATGGGTACTGGAACCAGGTAGGAACTGTAGCAGGATGACTCGGGTACTGGAACCAGGCAGGAACTGTAGCAGGACTTGGGTACTGGAACCAGGCAGGGACTGTAGCAAGACTTGGGCACTGGAACCAGGCAGGGACTGTAGCAGGTAAACAGGAACCAGGCAGGTACTATAGCAGGCAGGCAGGCAGGAACCAAGCAGGTACTGTAGCAGGAACGGAGCAACGAAGCCAAGTGGGTCACTCCAGGGCACAGCGCAACAGGAAACCAGGAGGGTAACCCGTTGCAAGGCGAAGACTGGATGGCTGCGGCCGGCTTATCAAGGTCGCAGCGTCTGATGTCAGGAATTGGGCGGAGTCACCACTGGCGGGAAACGGGCTAGAAAGGCGCCCAAGTGGCGCGTGCGAGCACCTAGGAGCAGAGTGCCCACAGGCACCATCGCAGTGGCGCAGCCCCAGTGGGGACGCCGCCCAACAGGCCGCAAGCCAGGGCTCCGGAGGCGGGAGCAGGTCCGGGAACAAGGAGGTAAGGGCCTGGTCGCGGTGCTCGCGGCCAGGATCGCAACACAAGGACTGTCTCGAATGTGCATCTGTATAGCGCTGCATATATATATTAGCACTTTAGAAATAATAAATAGTGGTAGCTGCAGTATGTAAAAACAAAAGAAGTGCTTTGCTGGGTCAGAACAAGGTCCATGAAGTCCAACATCCTATCCCTGACAGTGGCCAGTCTGGGTCACAAGTGCTGAGCAAATCCCATAAAGTAGATGAATATTAACATGTACGGGAGAAAGTGAGTTTATCATATGGTTCTTCTGGGCCAGCATCTTCTATGTTTCTATTTTTTTTTTAATTTTAGAAATAGATTCTGTGTAATCCATTGTTGATTCTTTTTTGAAGCTGTTAGGCTCTTTTTAGTTTTAAATAAAAGTATATGTTTATATAGCAAAATATAGTTTTATTTTCTCAACTCACCTCCTTGTCTGAGCAGGGACACACCCTCTTTGTAGCTTAGAAGTGTATGACTGTTAATAAAATGTTAGTTGGATTCCTGACAAAAGCCTATGAGTTGTAGACCTCTTTCACGAGGGACTTTAATTGCTCTATTGCATTTAATCACCTAGCATAAAATGGACATCTGGCAAGAGTTACGGAAAACAACTGAACAATATGATGTGTAGCCATTATCTCGGGAAAAGGAGCCATGTTATGAAGCTGGGAAGTGCAATGTTGAGTATAATTTCATTTAATTCCTTTTTACATCTTTGTTTCAATGGGAACAACTGGGCAGATTGGTAATTATCTGCCATCATCTAACATATTAATATGTTACTATGTAATTTTGTAGTACAAACTCTGATCTGTGGAGTCAGGCAATAAAGTGTAAAGTTCTTGAGTCGAGAAAATCTGAGACTGGTATAAAAAAGAAACATTAAAAAAAAAAAACCGATCATAGCATCACTTTTACTTCGTCAATATAATTCCATTAAAATCTTAATGTGAAATCATTTGTAGTCAAACACTGGCATTCTAATCCTTAAACATAAAGCAGCTTTGTTCGGTAATAGCTCAATGTCTCCAGCGGCTGTATTGGTGAAAGATACGTGAATTCATTGCAACATTTATCTGCGGATTTCTCCTTGGGTGTTGGACTGCTCTTCCGCATGATGACTACAATGAATTGGATCATTTGAACTCATCCATCAGATTTGGAAATGATCTCCTAATTGATGAGGTTGTTTAACAGTTAATGGAACACTTCTATTGTGAATTGTCATTGTTCTAAATGTAGAAACATGGACAAAGAACTGAAGATCAGAAAACATTCCTTCACACCAAAAGTATTTAAAAGCTTTACATAGTATATGGAACTTCAATAATTAGTTGTACCATTCTTTTCTCAATTTTACAAAATTAAAATTAAATTAGATCCATTTTTTTAAATTAAGCAGTGATAAGCACTCACGGATCTGAGAAATTAGTAGAACATTTTCAGGTTTTGGGAATTTTATAACTTTTGTTTTTGCTGTTTTAGCCCTATTTATTTTAAAGGGTTAATGAAATATCAGGCCAAGATTTTGAATGTTCCAAAAGAGAGGCTAAACCCTCTACTAGCAGTATTTATTATTTGCCACTGAAGAAATGTGCTAGGGAAGAGGAATTTTCTATTGACAGTTCGAATTTAACTTAGTTGCTCAAAATATCTACAGAAGAATCATCTAGAGCTACAATGCAGGATTCATTTACTCTTGAGCCTGGCCCAGACTGGATATTCAAACTTTGTCATTAAAAAAAATAAGTTTATGGATCCTATGGTTTGGCTATTTCCAGACTCTGCAAAGCAACTCAAAGCAAAAGGAGTTATCTCCCGTCCTAAAGATCATGTACCTTTTTGCAGAATTTTTGTTTTGCATCACCCATTTACATTTTAAATTAAATATGAATCAAATACATATATTTGTATGACCCACTGCAGCTAAAAAAAACTTTCCTAATAGTAAAGGATCTCTTTTGGAGTAGCTGGGAGTTCAGGGGACTCTGGAACTTATTCTGTATTATTAGATTAGGCTGTGCACAGGCAATTTTTTCCTTATAATATACCACTTAAACTTTTCTTAATGGATGCTCTCTTCTTTTTGAGGACTGTAAAGGAAGATGTTTGAAGGAAATTGTTATTTCTCTGTTTCTCTCTCTATAACTACAATAACTCTATAACTACTCATCTATGTTTCATTTGTTTTTTAAGTTGTTACCTTGGAATTTATACTGAAAAGCCCTAAGTTTAAAAGCCCGGCATATGTTAAAACTGGGGGTTACGCACACCGAGCCCATTTTAGAAACCCCGGTACATGCCGAAGAGCCAGGCTAGTTGAAAGGGGTGAGCTGGGGTTGTGATCTGGGCGGGTAAAGGGCTGGACGGGATAGCGGCCATTTTGCTCCAAAGGAGCAGTAAGTATAAAAATAAAATAATTGGGGCTAGGTAGCGCTACGTTAGGGGTTGGGGAGGAGAGGGGAAGAGGGAGAAAGGATAGGGTTAGGGGAGGGAACTGGGGAAGGCCCTTCCCTAACGTGCACATGTTATAAAATAGCCGCATCCCGTGGCACGCACCGGGAAGCGTGCATACATTTTAAAATCTACCCTTTCATGCATATAAAAATTAATTAATAAAAAATGAGATATCAGACCATTTGATAAAGTATTGGTCTTAGATGGTTTCAGTAATGAAATAAAAGCTCTCAATGAAGAACTGCTCTGTTTCAAATTACATGGATTATTATTTAGTAATGTAAAGCTTTGATAATTTAGAGTCACTCTGAGGGTGAATTGCCCTTAAAACTATAAATTAAAAGCACGAGTGGCCCTTTTCATTAAACAAAATTTGGTACTGACATTAAGGCACACTTTTTAAGTGAGAAAAAGGTTTTGGTTTTAAGTGTTTACATTTTTTTTATGAAAAACAAGCAGTATTTATTGCCACAATTAACTTAACACTCGTGTGACCAACCTGCTAATGCAAATTGCTAAGTATTAAAAACTGTAATACAGTGAATTCCTTTTTGATTAATATGATGAAGACCATGCCTGAGTGTGGAACTGTCAAAGAGAAAACCTGCAAACAGGCTGGTGGCATCAGAAGATAGAGGACTGTTTATTGTACCATGCACGCATCTGTCTTCAACACACAACCAGCACAGACTTTATTGTAACAGGAACTACCAGAAAACATCCACAGTGGTCCTGAGGAGTCTTTGCTGGTAAACCTCTACAACAAAATGTTTGCTTTGTTTTGGACAAGTAGAATCCTGCAGTGTCAACGTTAGTAAGGAATCTAAAGTAACAGCTACAGCTAGAGAAACATACAAAATCGGAAATAGGAGCCAGAGGGCTCAGTTCTGCCGAATCCAGAGGGTGTGCACTGATGGATGAGTCAGTAAGAAGAAAGCATCATCCGGGCAAAGACAAATCCTTCTCTTACCGCAGGCCTGTGGAGTTCCCTTCTCCCTCCTGAGGCACTCATCACATCTCTAATCCGGCATGGGCAAAGCTACGGGCCCTAGGGACACTTTAATGACCAGTCCAGGTGGGGAATGGGGGGCAATGAGAGTCTGAGCTTCCAAAGGGGGGCGGGGGGTGTTTGAAGAATCTTGGCCAAGTGGGACATCAGGTTCAAACATACAGTACCTGCAGACCCCTTTTTCTCAGGGTAAAACATGCAGGAATAGTATTAGCGAAATAAAAGTAGGTGAACATTTTTCATTAAAAGAATTGCCAGTGTTGCTTCTGTCTCGTTTAGTTGATTAGAAGAGATGATCACCAGGACAGTTCATACAGTATAAAAATAATTTACCTCCAAATATTTAATGTCCTTCATTGCAACAACTAGGGTACCTGAAATGTATTCAGTCTGAGCCTTTCAGATATATAAACACATTTCTAGTAAGCAATATCAGCTGTTTTTGCCAGTTACACCTTTAAAAGATTTGCAGACATCATCTTGGCTATGCAGCGGCGATTTAAGGATTTGAAGCAGTATCGAGCTTGAGAATGCTTATGCATTGTTAACTAAGAGCATAAAAAGGTGCACATCATAATGTTTACACTGTGACGATTAAATCAGTTTATATATTGTCAACATACACCCTAACCTCCAAAAAGCTTGGTGCTGTGGTATGCCCAGCTCTACTGGATCTCCATAGAGTATGACTGGAATGTGCTGCCGAACAATGCCTTGGACGGCCTAAAGGAATGAATGAAGGGCAGTGGAGTTTGATAACCACATTAAAGCTCTACCAACATCTGTTCAGGCCAAAGACAGCACTATCTCCGGGAATTAACCTCCTGAACCCCTTAATCATTAACCTCGGCAGACAGAAAGTTCCACAACAAGGGCCGATTTGTCACTGGTCCCTCAGAGAGAGAGGTGGTGAGCAATATTTTACCATGAACAGCGTGAGAAGGGCTTCCCTGCCTTTATAAATTTTAAACAGAATATATTTGTGTGGGAAACAAGACGACAAAGGACGTATATAAACATCTGATCATACCTTGAAACTTCTATTCAGTTATCCAAGAGGCTGGATTGTCTTTGACTGTCAGAAGAAACAACAACACTTCCTCCCAGTGATTTCATGGACGATTCCTGTAAAGATACGCAGCATTTCCTCCGGCTTTGTCTTATTGGAGGCTGCAAGAAGCTCTTTTGCTCTCCAATTTTCAAGGGAAAAAGTAATTTTTGCATTGCCAAGTAGTTTTCATTTTTAGTTTGTTGTTTTAATACACGTTGTACTATTGCAACATTTATCAGTAAAATATCATTTTAAGACAGTATAGTTTGTTGACACGTTTCCATTGTCTGTTTGAGTTTGATTTTGACTTCATGCATTTTTTGTAGCCAGTGGTTTGGTGTTTTGTCTTGTGCAGCAGCAGTAAGGAAAAATGTACCTTGCTCGTGGCTGTCTAGAATCCTTAAACATTTTGTAGGGAACCTTTGAACAAATGTGACGGGGACAGAGAGCAATGTGCATAGGTTCTTTGACCACCTGCAGAAAGCACAGAGCAGTGCGTGAGAGTAAAATCAGACGTGTGCATTAGAGTGGAAGAGTGGCCTGCTTGTTACAAGAGTGGCCTGAGAACCAAGGAAGCCAAGGTTCAAATTCTGCTTCTCCACCCTGTTGCTTCTTGGGCAGGACGCTTTACCCTCCATTGCTGGATCCACTATGCCACGAGGTTTATCACAAGGGAGGGGGAGATGTCACCGCAACAGTCGGCCCCTCCCCGATAAAGCATTGCAGCATTGTTTTGTCTCACAGCAATACACCACGGGATAAAAGAGCGCCACATCGGCCCTTTAGGTGCAATGGCGGTAACAACTTCAAGGGACAGTCATTGCCTTAAAGATCCGTGCCAACTAAAAAAAAAAAAAAAAGATCCTCGCTAAAGAAAAATGTTGAGCGGCGGTCAAAGCTGACCCCCCCCCCCCCCTTTGCTCTCCCCAGGGCCACCACACAAGCTGGCTCCAACATGCCAAATGTAAAAAAAAAAGTAAAAAGAAGTCACGCAATAGCTCCCTACAATCCTGTCCGAATAAAATTAAATATGTACTCCACCCCCTTTCCCTATAAATGTGCAGGCACTGGCTCCCCTCCTCCCACTCTCCCAACGGTCAACCAAATCATTGGGATATAAGCCCCCCCCCTCCAAGTGTCACAAATATGATTGGTGTTAAGTACTAACCTAACTCCCACATCCTGAACCCCTCCTATACCACCAAAACCTTAAATGTTTGAAAGCAATCCCGCGATGGGGTCAGGCGTGGCCCCTTAGCCCTGAGCCTAGTCAAGACCATTTTTCAAAATGGCACCAGCCTGACCTTATCCTGGCCTAATGGCATTCTCCCAGCCAGCCCCCATCTCGCCCCACCCTGCCCAGACCCCACCCCTGGCCCACCCCTTTTAAAGAACATGGCCCTTCCGCGCATACCAGAGATACTCGCGTGGCCGGGTCGCTTTGAAAATGCGCACAGCCTGGCCACACATGTATCTGCCGGTATTGGCAGATACATGTGTTGGGGAAAGTACAAGTAATTATGAGGGGTCATCAGGTCTTGCACGTTGATGTTCTGTCTAGATTAAGACTTCAATTAATTTCAGGTTTCAGGAAAATGTTCTTTTTTGATAGCAAAGTCTTTAGTAGTTATTCACTAATAGCTGAATTTTCAAAGGACTTCTGCATATGGAAGCCAATATTCAGAAGCCATTTAGGCCTGGATTTATCAAAAAGCACTAAATATCGCATGCAATAGGGGTGTGTTTTATGGTAATAGTCAGTTTATTGCAATTTGCACTAATACCTATGGGAAGCACTATCTTAGCACAAATTGCGATAACTTTTTCACATTTTGCAATAAGTACAAGAATTGTTATATTTCCTACATACAACCACTGGGGGGGGCCATGTTTAAGCTCTTGGAGCGCCAGCCTAGCTACTGAGTGAGAGAGAGAGAAAGAGAGGTAATGTAATGCCCTCACACTAGATAGGTACTTATATCTCTATGGGAGGCCCACCTAGTAACTCGAGGTGAGGTTTAGTTATTAGTGTAGGGGTTAGGGGCCACCTTGACATTCAAAATGAGATGTATGAACAGAACAATGCTCTCTTATGAAGATTTGATGACCTTCGGAGTGAGGAAACTCACCCAAAGATGAGAATTGTGCAATGTTCTCTCAACCTAGCTTGATGTTACCCAGGTAGAGAGTCCATCAACCTCACCTCGAGATACTAGGTAGGCCTCCCATAGAGATATAAGTACTATCTAGTGTGAGGGCATTATGGCTAGGTTCTCTCTCTCTCTCTCTCTCTCTCTCTCTCTCTCTCTCTCTCTCTCTCTCTCTCTCTCTCACACCAACAGCATGTGCAAAAAACATTACAACCATGATAAAGCCCTTGGCTTTATGGTTGTAACCATAAAACATTACAACATTACATGGTTGTAACCATAAAACATTACAACCATGCAGCCCTTGGCTGCATGGTTGTAATCATGATAAAGCCCATGGCTTTACACAAATGAAAAAGGTGTAGTTAAAATTCACATTAAAGCCATGAGATACAGCTTTGCAAAACAGTGAGCCCAGCCCACTTGGCCAAAATTCCCACCCCAATATCCTCCCCTTTTTCTCATTTGCATCGCACCAAACGTTATGGTGCTTTCTTGCATCGCACCAAACGTTATGGTGCTTTCGCATGCATTAATGGCATTTTCACATGCACTAAAGGTGTTTTTTGCCTGTGAAAACGCCATATAGCACTTTGATAAATGGCCCCCTTAGTTGGATAATTGAAAAGTTATCTGTCTAACTGGCAAAGCGGTGATAGTTGAAGCCATATGTGGCTAAATTCTAGCCGCATAATGAGTTATGCGGCTAGAATTTAGCTACATAATTTAGGGGTGGTTTGGGAGCAGGCAGGAGGCATTTTCGCAGGCCCGGCACCACTGGGTGTGCAAACCATACAATTGCACGGGGCAGCACACCTGGTGGAGCGGCTCATCACACCACGGCCTGAAGAAAAATTCACATCTAGCTGCCCCTCCTCCTTCCTGCCTGTGCACCCCAGAAGAAAAACATTGTCAGACTGCATAGGCAAGAAGGAGGAGGAGCATCGGCCATGTGCAGAAGAGTATTAGAGATTGTAGCAGGGCCTCTGTGGTTCCCACCTCATGGTGGCCTGAGGAGGCCTGGTAGCAGGGCTGCTGCAGATCCCATCTCGCAGTGGCCCGAGAAGATCAGGACCACCACGGAACCCATCCCACGGCGACCCACAAAGAGGAGGCCAAGAGGTGAGACCCTGTAGAATGTGTGTGTGTATGAGAGTGAGTTGAGAGATTGTGTGTGGGAGTGAGAGTCTGTATAATTGGAGAGACAGCTTGTGAGAGCCTCTGTGTGTGTGTGTGTGTGTTTGTGAGAAACAGCATGTGAGAGTGAGAGAGCCTGTGTGTGTGTGTGAGAGAGACAGCATGTGAAAGAGAGACTGTGTGCATTTATGTGAGAAAGCACATTTGAGAGTGAGAGCTGTGTGTGTGAAACAGCATGTGGGTATGAGAGCCTGTGTCTGTGTGTGTAATTGTGGGAGAGATAGCATTTGAGAATGAGAGCCTGAGTGTATGTTTGAGGGAAGAAAAGAAGAAGACAGGTGGATAGAGAAGAAACAAGAAAAAAATCACCCTGTGAAAGGAATTGGCAAAAGTCCAAGAAAGGGAAGGTGGGGGGAAAAAAAGGCCTGTGACAAACCAATTAGAAAACTAAGATCAGACAGCAAAGATACAAACAATTTTTTTTTTTTTTTAATTTTTAGTAATTGGCATATGTTATCTTTGGGAATGTGCCAGAGTAGCACTTTCTCTATGCCGATCTCGTGATGTACGAGATCAGCATGGAGGAACTTGAAGCTCCACAAATTTTGAATACCGCAGGGCCTGCACAGGGGATGCAGCAGGATGGGCTTCAGTGCCAGAAGCAGCGATTGGCGTCTCCCCAATAGCCATGCGGCAGCAGTGACAGCGGCAGCAGAGGAATGAGGTTCCTGGCAAAAGAAAGAGAGGGGAGTCTGCCTTTGGTGTATGCATGTGTATGAGTGTGTGTGCATGTGCGTGTGCGTGTATGAATGGTTGGTATGTGTGTGTGCGCGCGTGCATGTGAGTGAGAGAATGGGTGCTGCAGGAGGATTCCAACCTGCCAGCAGCTGAAATGAAGATGAGGGCCTGATGCTGCTGGTAGATCCCAACCAAAGAAAAGATGGAGACACTTGCAGGTTTATCTGAGAGACAGTGTATGTGTGCATGAGCTTGTATGTGTGTGTATATTAAGAGAGGAGACAGTTTGTGCATCCCTCTTCCACTAATCCATGACAAACTCGAGTTGACTGGAAATCAAAGTTCCCAGGTATGGAGAGCTTGAATTTTTAAAATCCTTTTTTTTTTTCAGGTATTATTTGCTGTGTCTGCTGTTTTGAAATATTTTACTGGTGTTTGGGACATTTAAAAAAACTTGTATATGAGTTTTTCATTATTTGATCTTTTATTCATCAGCTTTTTTTGAAATGTTATTAGTATGTTTATAGTATTATAATTATGTATTTATTTTATTTCTTGATTTTATTGCTTGATGTTTGAGGAATGGTGATGGTTCTGTTTTTTCATTGTTGCACTGCATAGAGTGTCTGGCATCTTGTGGTTTCCAGTTCAGTTTTTGTCTGTGCGTTTGTATTTCTACTTTATGGTTGCTCTATTCTGTATTTGGTGAGGATCTGTTTATGTTCTGCATGTGTGACTAAGGTGAAGCATTTTCCTAATAGGAAGTGTATTAGTGTTTTAGGGCTTTTGGAGGGTCACGCCCATACCCAACATACATCACAACAGGCCTAATACCATATGGGTTCCAAATGTCTTTTTTGCAGGGATTTCTGGTTGGCTTCACAGCACTGTATGTAAATATAATGTAAGTAATATTTTTACATCAGAATACTGTACTTTGATATTTTCCATGTAAAATATAAATGCATAACTCTTAACTGTGTGTGTGGAATGGGGCATGGGGCGTTGTGCAAGGCTATAAGGTTTGCCTGGGGCATCTAATACCCTTGCACCAGCCATGGGTTCAAGGAGGGAGGGATGATGTCAGTTTTTAAAGTTTGTATCACTGAAGGGAGCTGGGCTTTTTTTGGTGGGCCCAGGACAGAGAATGAATGAATGGGGGGGGGGGGGGGGGGGAGAGGAGGGGAAGCGGGCAGCACAATAGTTGTTCGCACAGTACAGCAAAAAGGCTAGCACTGGCCCTGTGTTTTGGGGTGGGCCAGAGTTACATGGAAACATAGAAACATAGAAGTGACAGCAGAAGAAGACCAAACGGCCCATCCAGTCTGCCCAGCAAGCTTTCACACCTATTTGTTTTCATAATCTGTTACTCTGATCGCTGAGGTCAGGGTCCTTATTGGAAACTTTTTGGTTCCAATTCCCTTCCACCCCCACCATCAATGCAGACAGCAGTGCTGGAGCTGCATCTAAGTGAAGTATCTAGCTAATTGGTTTGGGGTAGTAACCGCCGTAATAAGCAAGCTACTCCCGTTTGTTTACCCTGCATGTGCAATTCAGCCATTGTTGGTTGTCTGAATAAAAATCCTCTTTACTTAATTCCCTCTGTTGCTGAAGCAGTGAGCTGCGCTGGATACTTATTCCAAGTCAAGTATGATGCTTAATTGATTCGGGGTAGTAGCTACCATAACAAGCAAGCTACACCCATGCTTATTTGTTTACCCAGACTATGTAATTCATTCCTTGTTGGTTGATGCTGATATAAATCATATTTTCTTCATTCTCTTGCCGTTGAAGCAGAGAGCTATGTTGGATGTGCATTGCAAGTGAAGTATCAGGCTTAATTGATTCGGGAGTAGTAAGCGCCGTAACAAGCCAGCTACTCCCATGCTTATTTGTTTACCCAGACTATGTAATTCATTCCTTGTAGGATGATGCTGAATATAAATCATCTTTTCTTCATTTTCCCTGTCTTTGAAGGAGAGAGCTATGCTGCATATACATTGAAAGTGAAGTATCAGGCTTATTTGATTTGGGTTAGTAAGCACTGTAACAAGCAAGCTACTCCCCTGCTTTTTTGTGGATGCAAATCCTTTTTTCCACATTTCCTCTTGTCGTTGAAGCATAGAGCAATATTGAAGTCGCATTAACTGTGTGTATATTTATTGAATAAGGATATTAATCTCCAGGTAGTAGCCGTCATTCCCGCAAGCAAGCCACCCCTTGCCTCTTCTCTTCATTCACATCCTCTAGACTTTATGGATCCACAGTGTTTATCCCACGCCCCTTTGAAATCCTTCATAGTTTTGGTCTTCACCACTTCCTCCGGAAGGGCATTCCAGGCATCCACCACCCTCTCCGTGAAGAAATACTTCCTGACATTGGTTCTGAGTCTTCCTTCCTGGAGTTTTAAATCGTGACCCCTGGTTCTGCTGATTTCTTTGCAACGGAAAAGGTTTGTCATTATCTTTGGATCATTAATATCTTTCAAGTATCTGAAAGTTTGAATCATATCACCCCTGCTCCTCCTTTCCTCCAGGGTGTACATAGTTAGATTCTTCAATCTCTTCTCATAAGTTATTCTATGAAGACCTTCCACCTTTTTGGTCGCTCTTCTCTGGACCGCCTCCATCCTGTCTCTGTCCCTTCGGAGATACGGTCTCCAGAACTGAACACAGTACTCCAGGTGAGGCCTCACCAAGGACCTGTACAAGGGGATTATCACTTCCCTTTTCTTACTCGATATTCCTCTCTCTATGCAGCCCAGCATTCTTCTGGCTTTAGCTATCGCCTTGTCACATTGCTTCGCCGACTTCAGATCATTAGAGACTATCACCCCGAGGTCTCTCTCCTGCTCCGTACTGATATTACGGACTGATATTAGTTAGCTGATATTCAGAGTTAGCCGCTTAACCTATGCAGCTAACTCTAGTCGCGCCATAGGGCTGTCCTATATACTTATCCAACTAACTTTAATATAGCAAGGTATATTCAGCAGTATGGACATGCAGCTAATACACCGGTTAAGTTAGGCAGATAGGTATATCAATTTTCAAAAGCCATTTACCCACATAAGTGCACTTAACAATTCAATGGCATATATTGTTTCAATTTTCAAAAGCCCACTTACATGGGTAAAGTTCATTTACACATGAAAAGCCCACCTTTAAGAGAGTGTAAATGCTTCTAAAAATTCCTACATAAGCTGTGCACCTTTTAAATCAATGCAACAAAGCAACCTACATTGCTCATTTGCAACATTCTATTTCTTGGCTTTATGGATTCCTCTTTTCATTTTATTCTTAGGTTCCTTTTCTTTTTTTTTTTTATTGCTCCTAGTGTAATTTAATTGTTTATATCGCATATTTTTTGAAAGAAAAAAGGTTTGCTCTTTGTTATGGCCAAACCCCCTGTTTTTGCAGTTCTCTTTCTCTTTCCTTCTACTCTTATGCTTCATATGCCCCAGAGTGATAACCTCATGGCTTTTTGATGGGAACTAACACACAGCAGGGATGGTTGTCACAAAAAGAGAGTAGGCGAACCACACAAATAAATACGAAAGCAACAAGAGTGATACACAAAAAAATAAATAATAAAATAAAACAAATATTTAAAATGTGTGATATGACAAATGTAATATCAATAAAGGTATATTTACAATAAAATCAAACATAATATTAGCAGAATGATGGATCCAGTATACACGACATGGCCATGTTTTGACAAGATGTCTGCTTCAGGGTTGATTATATGTTTGATTGACCTTATTCCCAGCTGTAAAACTTTCATGGCATCCTAAGAGGCACCAGAAATGGCAAAATAAAAATTCTTCCTTATTTATTTGCAAACAGAAATCAGAGCTCATAATGGACAGCCTGCAGCACTTCCCCAGAGACATTATGTCGAAGCATGGCCATGTTGGGTGTATTGCATCCATCATTGTGCTAATTTTATGTTTGATTTTATTGTAAATATGCCTTTGTTGATATTGAATTTGAAATATTGCACCTTTTAAATATTTATTTGATTTTATTTTTTGTGTACCACTCTTGTTGCTTAGAGTCACATCTGTGGTGATAGCTAATTGGGACAGACGTTGAAAAGCCCTAAACTTATGTCACTTCATAAATATAATTAAAAAAGAAAGCCAAACGTTTTAACCATCAACTGATTATTTAGATGTTTCCTAGTCTTGTTGCTTTCTAAAACTGGCAATATTGACCATGCCGAAGGCCATGGTTGTCTTAGGTGAGGCTACGCAAATGAATGGGTCTTCTGCTTCATTCTGAGCTGCTGAATTCTGATATTCTTATATATGGTCACAGTCCTCACAATACAGAGTGATGGGATTTGAAAAGACATGAACTCTGCATGTCCAAGAGGACTTGGGTCAGGCACTGACCTTAATAACTTATGGCACAGGTCCCAGTGGCCAGGGGCGGATTGGCCTATCGGGGGATTGGGCATCCCCCGCTAGGCCGATCGCTCCAGTCACATGGTCTGCCATGTGCGGCCGTGACAGAGCCGTGCTTGGCAGACCACGTGACGTGGCCTGGGCGGCGAATACCCGGGCTGGTCCGACATCGTGGGCCGCCGCTGCCAGTGGCTGTATATTATTAAATGAGTTAAAGGACTGGAATCAGGACTTTTCCCCTCACTTTAGCAATGTGTATAGTTAGTATGCATCACCACAAACATGATTGCTTAAATATAGTATATCAGGGATAGGCTACTCCAGTATCAAGAGTGCCAAAAACTGGACCTGTTTTCAGGATATCCGCAATGAATATGCATGAGATATATTTGCATATAATAGAGGCAGTGCAGGCAAATCTCTCTCATGCATATTCATTGCGGATATCCTGTAAACCAGATCTGTTTGTGGCATGCCAGGACCAGAGTTCTCCGCTGCTACAGTATACTAAGACACATTCCTAGTGGTCTGATATCAAAGAAGTTGATATTTATAGTTGTATTCTATTTTTGCAGTTTGTACAGCATCTTTTTATTGGACCAGTGTAAAGATTATCCAGAAACGATACTGTATATGAGTTTAAGAAAGCTGAGGACCCTTTTCAGATATGTATGGTTTCCGATGTAATAAAGTTATTTTCTATTAAAAATCTGTTTTTTTTCTTCCTTCCACACTTTGTAAAGGCCATGGAACCAGCGTGTTCATTGCTGCACTTCATTATTGCAGTGTTCCTTATACTACACATGTTGAAGGCAATTTCAGAACAACCCGCATGGGATGAAGTCTACATCTGGAAAGTGCCCGTGGACTTTAACCCTAACTTTTAAAATGGAATTTCACTTGAAACCTTTTTGAGAATTAGGGGGTTTCTGTGGAACCTGAGCAGCACATGGGCACACACATTTCCTCCTGGTCGGGAGAAAATGTAAACGTGTATATGCAAATTTATGCACATGGGGTAGATTTTAAAAGAAACGAGTGTGGCCTACATGTGCGCGCGCTACATGTATGCCCGATTTTATAACTTGAGCGCGCCGAGCCACACTGCTTTCCCCCGTTCCCTCCCAGGCCGCTCCGAAATTGGAGCGGCCTGGAACTTCCCTGCCCCCTAACCTGACCTTCCCACCCCTTCCCCTAACCTTACCCCCCCCCCCCCCAAAATGTTTATCGTACCTTTGCGCCTCTGGGCAGGTGCACGTTGCGCGCGCCGGCAGCCTGCCGGCACGCGATCCTCCCACAGAGTGGCAATGGCCCCTGCCCCGCCCACACCCCACCCCTTTTTGCAAGCCCCGGGACTTACACGCGTCCCGGGGCTTTACGCGCATCACCGGGCCTTTTGAAAATAGGCCTGGCACGCATAACCCTTTTAAAATCCGGCCCATACTTTTGGAAATGGAAAGTATGCACAGAAATGATTTCCCTACCTCAACTCCACACACGAACGTACACATGAAATTGCGCCTTTGTGTGCTTTAACGCACACAGACCGTGGGGTAGTTTTCAAAAAGTATATTTCTGAGCGGAAATGCTTTTGAAAATTCAGACCCATTGTGAATATTTCTTTTTTATTTTGCGTTTCTTTCTGCACTTACGCAGAAAATTCCATAAGCATGAACATAAGCATTTTTATTTTGAACCTCTCATAATGAACTTTTCTAAAAGATCCGTCAATAACGATCATAAACACAAGGAAATATCTTTGCCTTCTGATACTATACATGTTAAGCCAAATGCTAAAGCTATTTTATTGGTTTTGCATTTGCTGAAACCATTCCTGAGAGGTGGTTTAGCAGAATCTTTTCTTCCGACCCTAAGAAAACCCCTTGTCCACTGCAGGTTTTCTAATTCTGTGGCACTTTTCTTTTTTCCCTGTTTTACAGCTGTGTGCTACAACTGATATACTAGCAGGCAGGGAGCTCATCCTTTCACTTGTACAGCCGCGCTCATTAATGTGGGCAATTAATTGGGAGCTTTAGTGGACAGGCTTTGTACACTGACAAGTGAATGAGTCACAGGAGCTCTGCTGACCCTCTCACCTGGGCGGCCTGTGTGGACACCTGCCTCTCATAATTAAGATCTATTGCCCAATTTACATAGCCTGATTTGTATCGCCACCTTAGGGAAACAAAGAGAAGCATTTATTGGTGCAAAGTGATGGATAGAATTATACTGTTACCGCAGACAGAGTAGAGGCAGCTGCTTGTGTTTGGAGAAGCAGCCCAACTTGAAACACTGGAGTGTTTTCAATTTAAAAAGTATATGTTTTGACTGAGCTTAAAGGAAAGCATGTGCTGTTCGCCTCATCTTGGGGATAATTATCTTTTCACTAGATAAACTCTTTCAAACTGCTGCTAATTTAGCTGCTCGTTAACGAAGTTCGCCAATCCTCTAGTTCAAAACAATTGTATGAACCCCGACATCTAATTTAAATTATTTTCATTCCTTTGATTTGTTACTACTGAAATTGCAAAGCCATTTTTTAAACAAATGTCTGGCTGAAGGCAAAGCAGAAATGTATGATAAATAAATGAGCCCATGATGGTAAAGAAATATAAATGAAAATATGTACCTTTATATTCCACAACATTTTTATTCATATAAGCCCGAATTTTCGATGGCCCGCGCACGTAAAATCCAGGGGTTATGCGTATGCCTGCGCCGAGCGCATTTTAGAAAGGGCCCGGCCACACGCGTAACCCTCGATACCTGCAGAAGTGCCGGGCCATCGAAAAGGGGCAGGTCGGGGGGGGGGGGGGGGGCCAGCGGAGATGAGCCATTAGTCCTTAATTGGACTGGGAGGGAACTGGGGATGGCCCTGTTGTGTCGCCCTGCGTTTCTGTTGAAAATTCCTCCCAGTTGCGTGCGTTAGAGGACACCCGCCCTGCACAAGCATGCGTGGATATTAAAATCCGGCATGCACGTGTGTGTGGGAACCGTATTTTATAACATGCGCACGCCGACACTCGCATGTTATAAGCCGCTTTATGGATCCATTTATGTGCGCCAACAACCACACGCACATGATGCATGCACGCTTCTTTTAAAATCGGCCCCGTAATTTTAGCACCATAAATTCAAATACATATAGAAAATGGCAACTTTTGTACTATGTTTAAGCTAAGCTGACTTCTTCAAAACTTTCAGTTGGGCAATGATTAGCCTTTTTTTCTTAAGTGCATATGAGCAAAATGCAGTATCGAAAAGCTAGGGTTTCTTCAGAGGGCTGTCTAGCTAAATGTTCATCTTTAACAGAGATAAACTTGCATGATATGTTTCCCCCCTAGTTTTGTGGCATCATTGAGAGGTTGATTAAGTTGAACAAGTTCCATCTGGACAAAGCTATGTAAGGTTTGTACATTCAGAGAAAAACATCTGAAGATTCAAGGAAAGCATTTTCTAAAGGTAAGAGGGAATGGTATGTTCTTTCATAAATACATTATCTTTGAACAAAGCTGGTAAAAAAGATATAGTTATCAAAATTGGTAGTCACATTAATTGAAAAGATTAACCCTCTCCATTAGGTCATCGCTGTTTTACGTTTGGCAGGCCTCAGAATATTACCTGGACTGGCCTCACTCACCCCCAGACATGCCCTGCCTCCAGCACGGCTCAGATGCTGCAGGTCCTGCCTTCATTAGCAAAGACAACACCATGATACTTTCCATTAGTTGGGAAAAGTAGCTGTCAGCTGTGGTGGGCTTTGCCTCCTCTGCCATCTGTTTTATTGACAAGATGGGAATGGCTATGGCAGTAATGATGTTGCAAGCCGAATAAGTGGTGGAAGCTTTAGATGACCTGATAGCATGATGGGTGCTAGTAGAGGGCCTGGTGGAGCCTGCAATGGTATAGGTGACCTCTGGCCTGGATAAGGCCATCTAGCATGGTGGAGCTGCAAATGCAGACGAGGTCTGCATCCAGTGGGCCATTCTGTAGATGGGATTGGTAAGGCAGTGGCTGCAAGGGGGCATTCTCTGCAACATCTCCCTTGACATTGCAGTCTGTGTATCTGTTGACTGGCAAAGGCCCTGTAGCTCCTGCTGAACTTTCTGCATCTTCTCCCTCACAAAATCCTGGAGGCCCTGCACTTCCTCACCGCATCCTGGAGGCCATGCATCTCTGTTCAGAGTGCAGCTATCTATTTCCCCACCCTGGCATTGATATCAATGATTTGCCTCTCTGCTGGAGTGGCCTGCATTCTTCCTCTTGAGGAGAAACTCACTCCTTCTCTGATGAGCTGCTCTCTTCCTGGTCCCCTGCAAGCTGACCATTATCAGGTGTCACTGAAAGAGGAGCAGCCAGCTGTCTTCCTTCTCCATTATGACCTGTTGCTGCTCCTCTGAAGATCCCTCTGCTGACTCTGTGTCCTCTTCCAAGCTGTCAGAAGGCACTCTTGAGCACCACCCTGCCCTTCAGTGGCCACTTGGTCCAAGCCCATTAGTGTCTTCACCAGGCTGCTCCCCTGCAACATAGAAATTTGTACCTACTTTAAAAGGACATGCTATGTGGGTATGTCTCAGTTGATCTTCCTTTTTATCTAAAAGAGCAGCTCCATGTTCCATCATAGAACACCTTCTGATACACCAAAAACTGTATAGAAAGCATTCCCATGGTACTGATGTATACCTTGGAGCCACTTGTTAAGCACCAGTATGAAAAACCATAGAGAGGACTCAGTAATTGCTGTGGCATTTGAAAAGGGTTGCTTACTGGGTCTAAGTGTGGCGAACTGGAAGATATAGTCCTGGAATGTAGCCAGAGGGTGAAAGTAGTACCTGCCCCAAAGACCTGTCCAATGTTGGGGGTCTGGAGGTGGCAGAAAAGTTGGTTCTAGTAGTCCATGTGCATTCAGATACTGAGACAACATGAATCAGAAAAGATGCCTGGCTTTCATTTCCAAGACATCTATCAATGCATCTTCTTCTATCCCAAAGGTGTGCAGATTGGTTTTTTGGAGATTTAACTAAGGAGTAGGAATAGTCTCACTGATTATAAGTGCATTATGGTTAATACAATATTCTACTTTTCACCCTGTCCAGAAAGCCTGGGAGGTCAGGAGGCCTAGTGCATTCATTGGCTCTCCCTGTGTGCTAAGTTGCATAGGACCTTCACAGAAAATGGTACAATGGTATAATTTATTCTATACACACACAATTTCAGATTTTCCTATATGTAATGCTCACCTTGCTGGTGTCCAATCAGCAGCCTCTTCCAAGCCAACTTCCAAAATGGTACTCAGCACCAACTGTTCAGTTGCATTGAAGCTGACCTGGCAGTTGGAACCCCTCAATCTAGGATCCTGGCCTGCTCCCTCCCTTATTGGTAGCAGTTTTAGGGATGCAAGGTTCACACAACTAATATACTGATGTAAGAGTAGATAAGAGAACTATAACATGTATTAGACAAATCAGCATAGCAAATCAGCATAGCAAGCATGCAGAGGTTTATGACTATAATATATCCTTAAAGGGTCTTTACTGTTGTACAAAACAAGGTATGTAGGAAATAATGGAGACACGTACGCAAAGTATATAAAACTATATAAAACTTTTATATCAATATTCAATTTTGTTACAAACTATAGCAACTATTTACAATATGAAAGAAAGGGACAAGAGTAGGGCAAACTAGGTGCAAACGTTTTACAGAAACAAAAAAATGCCCAGGAAACTAGGGAGACCAGGTGCTATACCTTACCTCTAGGTTCATCAAAATGCTATAAATATAGCAGAAATAGTGCCTGCAATAAAAAAAATGGGTGTAGTTAGGATAATTTCCTGTCTACTGCATCATCAATTTCCACAAAGTGAGATACGGTATCACAAAATCACAGCACACATCATTTTATGCAGCATGTGTTGATTTATGCGTATGGTGCACTGTTTAGTTTATGTATATACCGGCTGCTTCTATGGGGGGGGGGGGGGGGGGGGGGGAAGAGAGAGAGAGAGAGAACTTTAATAGGGAGAATAGGACTCTATATATATATCTAGCACTGTAGATAGGCACATTCAACTCAGGGTGGCTTTGGGGGTGATATTACATATACAGTCAGAGGAGTTAACTGCATTGTATAAATCAACTCCTCTTGTTGTACCTTTCATTGATTCAAATGATAGAAATTCTTCAGTGATTTCAAATTTGCAGTTAATAATGGCTGTGAATGCACAATATAAACAGTTTTCTCCTCTACTGCAAAAAATAAAAAAAGGTGTAGTTATTTCTGACATTAAATCCCGCATTACTGTGCATTAATCTACCGCATTCTGTGGTAGAAGACCTCCAATTTGCATTAGTTCCTCCCAGTTGCATAACAAATTAAAAATTTGCATGCTAACTTGCATTGCGATATTTACTGAGTGAGTTAGATCCATTTAACGTGCATTCAGGCCCTAATGCATTTTGATGAATGACCCAGTCAGGAGTCTGGTCAGTATGGTTAGAGTCTCATAAGCCACACTACCATGGTGAGAAGCTCTTGTACCTCACCGAGGCATCTCATCAAACCGAGCAGACTCCTCAGGTTAGCTTGGATCCCTCTCACCTCCTCCACCATCATCTGCAGCATCTCCCCAAAAAGGCACTGAGCACAGGCTCATTGCCTAAAGTGGGTGCTCCAGAAAATGAGCCTGGCTCAGGAGACCTTGGCAAGGCAGCAAATGGTAGGAAAAGTAGAGGGGTTCCGGGCATCCCTTGGCCAGCAAAGGCTGGCCACAATTTGCACTCCTTTAATGCACCTAGAAGTGGTGTGTTGCTACCAGGTCCAAAAATACCCCAGAACAAGGACACTCTATGAACTGCCAATGAACCCCTTCTCATGAGGGAGCAAGCTGGGCAGTCCAGCCCATGGGAATATCCCTTTCCATAGGGCTTATAGCTTTGGGAAGTAACAGGAATCAAAGTGGCAGGGACAAATCTTTCCCTTCTAAAAGGAGACCATAGGTTTCTTCTACTATTGGGGCCACCATGAAATTTATGACAGAACCCATAGGAAGATCTATCTCATAATGGCACCCCAGGGTTCTGAAGGAACTAAAAAATGAAATTTCAGATCTATTAGTTAAACTTTGTACCTATCTTTGAAATCATCCATTGTACCTGAAGACTGGAGGGTGGCCAATGTAACCCCAATATATAAAAAGGGGTTACATTGGTCATCTTCCAATCTTGAAGTACAATGGTCGATTTTAATGATAGGTTACAAATTAATTGAAATAGGTCTGAGATTTCATTTTTTAGTTCTTTCAGAACCATGGGGTGTATGCCATCTGGTCCAGGTGATTTACTACTCTTCAGTTTGTCAATCTAGCTTATCACATCTTCCAGGTTCACCATGATTTGGTTCAGTTCATCTAAATCATCACCTTTGAAAACCGTCTCCAGAACGGGTATCTCCCCAACATCCTCTTCAGTAAACACCGACGCAAAGAAATCATTTAATCTTTCTGTGATAGCCTTATCTTCACTAAGTGCCCCTTTAACCCCTCGATCATTTAATGATCCAAACGACTCCATCGCAGGCTTTATGCTTTGGATATATTTTTTAAAGTTTTTATTATGTTTTTGCCTCTACAGCCAATTTCTTTTCAAGTTCTCCCTGAGCTTGTCTTATCAATATCTTACATTTAACTTGCCAGTACTTACTACTTATGATTAATTCTATATACTTCTGATGGATCCTTCTTCCAATTTTTGAATGAAGATCTTTTGGCTAAAATAGCCTCTTTTACCTCACTTTCTAGCCATGCTGGTAATTGTTTGACCTTCTTTCCACCTTTCTTAATGCGAGGAATACATATGGATTGTGCTTCTAGGATTTTTTTTTTTTTTTTAACAATGTCCACACCTGTTGCACACTTTTTACCTTTGTAGCTGCACCTTTCAATTTTTTTTTTAACTATTTTCTCATTTTAACAAAGTTTCTCTTTTGAAAGTTTAGAGCTACAGCCGTGGATTTAGTTTCTGTCCCTCTCCAGTCATTAATTCAAATTTGATCACATTATGATCACTATTGCCAGGGGGCCCCACCAATGTTACCTCTCTCACCAAATCCTGTGCTCCACTGAGAATTAGATCTAAAATTGCTCCCTCTGTCATCGGTTCCTGAACTAATTGCTCCATAAAACTGTCATTTATTCCTTTCAGGAACTTTATCTTTCTAGCATGTTCTGATGCTTCACTTACCCATTCAACATTGGGATAATTGAAATATCCCATTACTGCACTACCAATTTGGTTAGCTTTCCTAATTTATCTTAGCATTTCACTGTCTGTCTCACCATCTTGGCCAGGTGGATGGTAGTATACTCCTATCACTATAGTCTTCCCCAACACACAGGGGATTTCTACCCATAAAGATTTGATTGTGAATTTAGTCTCATGCAGGATCTTTATCCTGTTGGACTCTATGCCATCCTGGACATAAAGCACCACCCTGCCACCAAGATGCTCCTCTTTGTCATTGTGATATAATTTTTAACCTGGTATAGCACTGTCCCATTGGTTATCCTCTTTCCACCATGTCTCTGAGATGCCACTTAAGACTATGTCATCATTCAGTGCTATACACTCTAATTCTCCCATCTTACTTCTTAGACTTCTGGCTTTAGCATACAAGATTTTCAAAGTATGTTTTTTGTTTGTATTAACATTTTGCTTTTCAGTGGATAGGGATAAATTAGAATCTTTTAGCTCAGGTGAGTTTTTAATTATAGGCTCTTGGACTTCTTTTCTTATTATTGGAACCTATCTGTTGGGATGCCCTAACTCTAATGCTTCATTAGTATCCTTCAAAGATACCTCCCTTCGAACCATGCACTGCTGAGTGACTGTCTGCTTTCCCCTTTGATTCAGTTTAAAAGCTGCTCTCTCTCTTTTTTAAAGATTAGTGCCAGCAACCTGGTTCTACCCTGGTTAAATTGGAGTCCATCCCTCTGGATGGACTCCAATTTAACTTCCTTACAAAACTGAATCCCTCTTCCTTGCACCATCGTCTCATCCATGCATTGAGGCTCCAGAGCTCTGCCTGCCTCTGAGGACCTGCACATGGAACAGGGTACATTTCAGAGAATACTTCCCTGGAGGTTCTGGATTTCAGCTTTCTACCTACGAGCCTAAATTTGCTTCCAGAACCTCCCTCCCACATTTTCCTATGTCGTTGGTGTCCACACGTATCATGACAGCTGTCTCCTCCCCTCTACTGTCTAAAATCCTATCTAAGTGATGCATGAGGTACACCACCTCTACACCAGGTAGGCATGTTACCAGCGATCCTCATGCCCACCAGTCACCCAGCTGTCTACATTCCTAATAATCGAATTACCGACTATGACGGCCGACCTAATCTTTCCTCCTGGTCAGTAACCCAGGGAGACCCATCCTTGGTGCGAGAGGATAATGCTCCATTTGGAGAGCAGGTTCTTGCTACATGATCATTTCCTGCTGTGCCAGGTTGATGCTCTCCAATCATGAGACCTTCCTCCTCCAAGGCACACCAGGGCTGCCAGACTGGAGTTGGGACTTGGCTACGATATCCCTGAAGGTCTCATCTATATACCTCTCTGTCTGCATCAGCTCCTTCAGGTCTGCCATTCTAGCATTCAGAGATCAGACTTGTTCTCTGAGAGACTGGAGCTCTTTGCATCGGATGCACACATACAATTTCTCACCAGTGGGTAAAAAATCAAACATGCTAGACTGCTGCCTTCATCTTAAATTTGTTCAGTTCCTAGTTAAGTTTTAGGTTGCTATGAGAGTAGGACTGTGTACAATTAGGGTCCTTTAAATGTATTCGTGTATTCACTATATATCTGGTAGTGACATACAAGTGAATGATTAAACTCTTGATAAGGTGTGGGGAATTTCTGAGTTTAAGTTAAAAAGGCTGATCAATTTTTTTATTTTTATTTTAGTGCCAAAGTGTCACCTGCCTATAAATTAAAGGATGTGCTAGGGGTGGGTGAGAGGGTTGGGAAATGCAAACACACAAACTTCTGTTTTTTGCCTGCCTTTCTGACTACCTTTTTTTTTTTTTTTTAAATCTGTTTATTGGTTTCAGAAAACATATGCAACAGTCCAAACCCAGAAAATAAAGAGCACCCTCAATAAGGATTTCCAAAGTACAATATAGAGGAGTAAAGTTTACAAAAATGTGAGAAAAAGAACATGTCTTCTAGAAAGAACTCCTTCCCGCTCCCCACCACCCCCAACAGTCCCAGATTCAGCTAACCCATATGTTACCAAAAGAGTATTGACAATTAAACTGTGAATCCTGCAAGATAAGGAATCCAGATATGGCTTCCAAACCTTAAGAAATATTTTTTGTCTCCTACAATTTTTTGATGACAGACAATTTTGCCATAAGTAGTAAACTATGCATCTGTATACACTATTGCTCCAAGGGTGGGGGCAACGGTTTGTATCCATTGTAGTAATATATTTTAAGATCTGATTTCCATTTTCTGAAGATGCCTTTTTAGGTTTTATCTGCCTCTTTCACTTCACCCTTAAACTATGCTGGCAACTGTTTGGCCTTCCTTTGACCTTTTCTTAAATCATGGAACACATTTTATCTGGGCAATTTTTTTTAAGCAATATCCATGTCTCATGCAAACTTTTAACCTTCACAACTGTTCTTTTTATATCCTTTCTAACTAGCTTCAACGGCAGGGGAGAAGAAAAAAGGATTCACACTCACAAAGCGGGGAGTAGCTGGCTTGTTACGGCGGTTACTACCCCAAACCAAATGTGCCTGATACTTCACTTTCAATGCATATCCAGCATGGCTCTCTGCTTCAATGGCAGGGGAGAAAGACTGATACATCACGCATTTCCAGCATAGCTCTCTGCTTCAACGGCAGGAGAGAAGAAAAACTGATTCTTCACACATATCCAGCATAGCTCCCTGCTTCAACGGCAGGGGAGAAGAAAAACAACCAATAAGGGCTGTATAACATAGTCTGGGTAAAACAAGCATGGGTGTAGCTTGCTTATTGTGGTGGTTACTACCCCTACTACCCCTAACTAATCAAGCTATATTTCACTTGGATGCAGCTCCATCACTGCTCTCTACGTTAATGGTGGGGGTGGAAGGGAAATAGAACCAAGAGCTAAGAGAAACAGATAAGTATGAGAGAAAAAAATGTGTGAAGCTTGCTGGGCAGACTGGATGGGCCGTTTGGTCTTCTTCTGCCGTCATTTCTATGTTTCTATCTATGTTTCTATGTTTCTAGTTTCTTTATTCTGTCAATTTTCTTTTTAAAGTTATACGTTTTTTAATAGTTTTATGTCCTCCCTCTAGTAATTATTATGTGAAATTTGTTTGCATTATGATCACTATTGCTATGTGGCCCCTGCACAGTAACCGCTTGCACTAGGTCTTGCATTGTACTGAGGACTTGATCTAAACTAGTTCTCCCACTTGTCAGTTCTAATTTCTGCTATCATTTTTCAGTCTGTTTTTTCTTCTTGGCCAGGTGAATGGTGGGATACACCTAGTGCTATACTTTTAGCCATCACATATGGAACTTATATCCATAAGGATGTCACAGTGCATTTTGTTTCTTGCAGGACTTTTATCTCTGTGCTATTCTCTATAATTTGAGTTGCTCTGTCATGTCGATATAGTTATCCTCCTTCCACCGTACCTAGGGGATGCCTATTAGGTCTATACTCTTGTATAATGCAATACATTCTTATTTTTCAGACTTCTGGCATTCACATACATACATTTTAAAATAACTTTTATATTTCTAATTTTATTTTCATTCCGAACCTGCTTATTTGCAGAAAACACAGGCAGTGTAAAGTCATTTGTATCTGTGTGCTCTTTGTTTAAATCCATCTGGACTGCTTCAGTCTTTATCACAGCTTCTCTATTGCTATATTCTATTTTCCAAGTATTCTTGGAAGATACCTCTATCTAAATCATATGTTCTAGTTTAAAAACTGTTCTGCCTTTGCCCTTTGCCCTTTCGTGGGTTTTCCTATCTTTTTTTTTTCAACTACACATCCCTAATACTCATGCCCATTATCTACCAACTACTTTACTAATGATCAAGTTGCCAACTACAAAGGCAATTCCCTCCCTTCTGTGCACACACCCCAGGATAAGGTTGTAGGTCCCAGCTATAGGATTGCTTCCTGCCACACCAAGGCGATGGCTTCATACCAGATGATGACCTTGTCTTCCAAAACAGCACAAGGGCTGTCAGACTGGAGGTAGGTCTATTCTTATTATGTCCCTGAAGGTGTCATCTATTTATTTAAAAAAATGTATATGCCATCCCATCCAAATGTTCTAGACGGTTCACAAAGGATGTACCTCTCAATCTGCCTCAGCTCCTCCAGGTCTGCCACTCTGCTTTCAGAGATTGGGCTCATTCTCTGAGAGCCAGGAGCTCTTTGCACAGGGTGCACACATACAGCCTTCCTCTAACAGGTAGCTTACCATACATGTGGCATTTTGCAGAAAACACTGGATAGCCCCCATCATCCTTCTGTCTAAATCCTAATTTTGTAGAGTTGCTAAAGTTTTTAAAGCTGTTTATGTAGTGGGAATGCTTAATGAAACTTTTAAAACCCTTAAATGTATTAGGTGCTTTGTGCTTGGTTGTCAGTGACCTACAATAGGACTAAAATTACCCTATTCTTTCTGATTGTAGCCCAGAATAACTAATTCCCAGTCATGACTTTCTATGTACCACATCTCTGACACAGCCACTACATCCAAATCAGCCTCTCTTCCATGACTGTCTGTAGATCCGGGGCTTTATTTTTCATACAATGGGCATTAGTGTACATAGCTTTCCAGATGATGACCTTTTTCTGATTTCTATACAAGTTTTTATGTTTTACTTACCTTGCTCAAGTCCTGCCTACCCACCAGCTTCTGCTTACAGTACTCCCTCAGGATGAGGGAGTGTGCTAAGCCTAGTGCACATTTAGTACTTGTCACCCAATAGCAGCCACTTAAATATAGAAAAAGCAAGGAGTGGTGGATAATGGGAAAAAAAAAGTGATCACTGGTGTACCTCAGGGCTTAGTACCAGGACGATTCATTTCAATATCATTTTTAATGACATTGTTGAGGGACGAGAAATATAAGTGAAGGCTCAAAAATCTGTAATAGATTAGGAGGAGAAGTAAAAAAGCTGATCAAGGTTTTGAAGGTTATGTTGCCATGCAGAAAGCTATGATGCCATAATAAATAATGGCCATGCTTCTGGCCATTATTTATCAATTAAGAGATTCAGCAAGCCAGTGAGTGTAAAGTTATTGAGCAGGAAACTTAACTGGTTAGGTCCCACTGACTATACCCGGACAAGTCTAAGTTATCTGCCTAAACCTATTTGGGTAACTTTAGTCTTCGATAGCATGATCAGTCTTACCTGCACAGAAACTGCATTACCATGGTAGCCAAACTACTTTCTCCAGCTGTGGCCCTGTCTATTCCACTACCATCTTTTCCACAAAACAGTATTTTCTATTTAAAGACACCAGACTAATACCATTGGGGAGCAGAAGGGGAGCTATGGCTATCAGAGTTGGTAGTACAGACATTTTCCCCAAGGCAAAATAAGACCTACCTCTTTAGGATGCCTTTTATCTTTCAACATGTGTCTTCTTAATGTTGCTTTCTTCTTGCAGCCCTGCATCTGGTTTATATCAGACCTGACAGAGGAAGGTATTTTACCATTTACTCTGTGATATTCTCACGGAGTAAATGGTTTTGGAAACAAAAGCTACATCTCTATCAAGATGCATGAAAAATTATTAAAAAAAACAAAACACACAGACAGGTGCAGTAAAACAAGGCAACACTATCAACGTATGGTAGCATTTATCCTCCTTCTTTACCGTTAGATGGCACTGAAATAGGAAACTAATTTGGAATATAAATATTCCAATAACAAGCTTTGTTACCAAAATGTATGCCTATAAAAACAACTGAAAGTTCATGCCTGTCTAAGTGACAATCGAACATTGTCAAAAGCCAGAAAAATTATCTGCCAGAAATTAAACATTATTTCCATTTTGTACCTGAAGCTGTTTGAAAACAAACCCTTGGGCTTACCGGTTCAGTAGGCTGTGGCAAATAAGAGAAGCAAAGAACAACATAACACCAGGAGTCTTTAATCTAATTAATTAACCCAATGACATTATTATACAGAGAATTTATCTGGCAACCAGCAGAAGCAGATTTCCCCATCGTTTTCCCCGTGACTTCGTGCAGAGATTAACAGTCCTACCAGACCCTTTCCAGCTGCTTGTTAACACCTCACGTTATCAGAAATTAATTAACCAAATGTTGGGTATTCATGCGCATATTTTATTTTCTTTCTTTATAAAGATGACTCAAATGACAACTGTTAGCGTCTGTTTTCAACTAGCCACATTTTTTTTTTAAAAGGTAGGCTTGTTATTTAAACCATTGGACAAGTTACAACTATTTCAAGCTAACAATGTAAACCAATAAATGTTCAAACTCAGATATAGATTGTAAAATTTCAGAGGCAGTGATTTTGTAGATTCAAGTTATGGACCTGATTTACTAAGGCTTTTCTTCTATTCTGTATTAGTGGGAAAATTATTTGGAAATCAGGCCCTGTATTTTCTACCAGGTCATGTAAATTTAAAGAAATACTATTATTATTATTATTATTATTACTGTGGTGTATGACAGAAAATAGGCAAAAGCATGTTAGAATGAGAATCAGGATATTCCTGTTTGAACAAGAAAATGAAGGAACTGTGTTAGACAGAAGGCAGCAGCTAGAGATGAGAGCAGAAGGGTAATGGTTTAAGCACTAAAATCCTATACTGAGATTCTGCCACAGTTCTTGTTCTTATGTCACATCTGCTTCTGAGAAGAGAGGGGTATGGGGCAGCAGACTAGTCCAGTAGAAATGTGGGTGGGGGGGGGGGGGGGGGAGCACACTAGGACAAATAGGGTGGATGCCAGCAGGAGAGATGAGCAAAGGAGGAAACACAGAGGATGCCCAGGTGACTGAGATAATAACAACTGCTCAAGACTAGGCAACAATTCTATAACTCAAATTTTTATTTTGGTGGAAATATATCTATAGAACTAGTCATTCTTAAATGTATATTAAGTAAATACAAAATACATTTGCTTATTAATTTCAAGCGTGGCTAGCCCACTTATATGTTAAACATTTTTATTTAATAACACTCAAAAATAATGCCTTGTCAAGGGCTTTTAGATAGTCAACATGAAGAGAATAGGGTATAATTAACTTAGATTTTTTTTTCTGCTTAAAGAATAGTTTATCTGGATGACTGGGATAGCTGCTTTTCACAGTGAAAATAATTGCCAAATACCTAATACATATAAATGCCAGTTATTGAGTCTAAGATAGCCTGTCCTTCAACTTTCAAGATGGCTGGAAATTGTACGATCATGAAATTGCAAACAAAACTTTCTCACTTAAATAACTGAAGGCTTTATCCAAATTATTTTTCATAATCTTTTTGTGTTCTTCTTTAGGCCCTTATTCCCTTCTGCCAGTTGATAAGAACACTTTTTCCCATTGTACTCTTGTATTTTTGCTTTGGGGCTATGCTGTACAGTAGCTTGTTAACACGTTCTAGTTCATTGACTTGTCTCAGTGCTGCTTCTTAGAATTCTTCCATCTCTTTCTTGGGAATAATGGGGAGGAAAGCTAAACAGAAACACCACAATTAACAGGCAGTGGTAATCTCTCCCTTTGGTTAACAAAAGGATTCCACGGGTAAACACTACAGAAGCAAAGAGCAAGCCAGCTTCTTATTAGCAGCTTCCATACCGCGGAAGCAGAAGGGCCAAGCTTTGCTTCTTGTTTCAACTCTCACACTTTCTAGGTTCATTGTTTCAGCTCTTCATAAATGCAGTACTTATTTGTAATGTTTTTAACTGATAATTAACACAAATATTTTCCTTTTTTACACACATATATATTTATATATTTTCTTTAAGGTGAATTTTAAAAGCCCAATGCACTCATCAATTAGGGGTTGCACAAATGTTGGACCAGTATGTGACGAGTGAATTTTAAAAGCTGCCCAAGTACGTGCATATCTCCCACTGTGAGCATAAATGAAAAATTCCAAAAAAGGAGTGGGATGTGGTCCAGGCAGGGCTTGGGCATTCCTGGATTTCATTTTCAAATCAGCGCGTAAATACTTACATGCTCAGGCACGTGTTAGGGTCCCCTGCCATGTAACTTTGCCTCTGCTATGGATGACCTGTAAGTTATAAAATAAAGATAAACAGACAGATCGGTGGAGTTTTAATGGTCAGGGGTACAGGAGGGAAAGGAGGCTATTAAACTAGTGGGGTTTGGAAGTCCAATTCCTTACCTGGTGGACTGGGAAGGAATTGGGAAAGTTGGTAATGGCGTCGGTGTGCGTGTTTTAAAATCTCCCCACTTACATGGTGGAAGTGGCATTTGTGCTCACGGGTGCACATTCACTTAAAACTGCGCTCACATGTATGTGTGATCAAAATATTTTATAACATGAACGCATATACACTCGTAGGTTATAAAATGGCTGCATACCTGGGTGTGAGTCACCCATGAGCACTTGTGCGCCCACACGTCTATTTTACAATGTTTATGTTCGTTCAATGCATGAGTGTACGTGAGATCTTAGGGATGGTAACTCTCAGACCTGTGCACATGTGCGTGCAAGTATCGGCCCGCACCCATGAATGTAGCTATCTTGTAACTTGCATGAATTTGTGCGTGCATGTCATAAAATAGTCTGGCCTTGTGCATGTGTGCCAAATTTTAAGTGGGCGTGCATATGTGCATGCAAATGCCATTTCTACTGCATAAATCGAGGGATTTTAAAAAGAGCACGTGTCAACTATTCCCAGTTTTACCAGTTCATCCCTAGTTTTCCCGTTGAGATAGGTCCTCCAGAGATCTAAGATGGCCGCGGCAGAGCCCGCAGCATGAAGCGCCATTGTTTTTCCTCCTTGATTCAAATTTGTTACCTTTAAAGATAATGCCGCATACAAGTTGTAAGCAAAGGGCGAAGAAAAGGAATTATCCTGAAGCCTCGATAGAACACTCTATCAGCCCGATGGATGCACATGTTGTGCACATGATGGATGCACATGTTATGCCTCGCCCCTGGGTTCGTCCATCTCTTTATCCCTGATTGAAAGGATCGCTCTAATCAACCGGTGCTTTCCATGGACCCAGAAGCATGGAAGGAGTGGGTGCTGGCTGATGACATCACTATCCTGAGACCCTGGGCAGGGAACGTGCTCAGAGGAGTGAAGGAACCAATGTGGAAAGAGTTCGCCTAGAGGATTGATTGGCTTGCTGACTGTGGGAAGTTTAAAGAGTGAGGTAGAGATTTCACCTTGTTCAGTTCCAGTTGTTGAATCTCCGAAAAGTGCTAAACAATGTATGCCAGTAAGACCCTTGCAGTTTACATTCAAGACAATTTAGGAAGCTTTGAATGCCTTGGCATCTCCCTTACTACACAATTAAATCCTCTGCTGTTGAAGTCTAATGAAAATGAGAATAGAATACAGATATTGGACTCTGCTAACTCTACCCCCTCTCAGAAAGTTGAGGAAGTTAAGCAAAAAATAGACCATTTTAAACCTACCTAGGAATTTTTGATAAAAGAGAATCATTACCAGAGTAAATTGAAAAACTTGGAGAATTTACTTTGTGGGAAAATCTTGAGATTTATAAATTTCCCTAAAGTACTGAACATATCCCCGAAGGATATGTTTAAAAGATACTTACTGGAAATTCTTAAGGTACAGGAGCAGGTAGTTCCCTCATTGTCTAAATTTTATTATTTGCCTCCCCTTAAGAAGGATATTGAGGCCCAATTAGGTTCATAAATTATGGAACCATTAATTCCTTCCAAGTTGAACGTTTCTAAGATTTTGGAGGATTCAGACAGTGACCTGGTGGAGCCTGCTACAAATGATAGTCTCTTTTGTTTTGAAACCTGATTGAGACTGGGTCCTTAGGCTTTTTTTCAAACCTCTTTGAAACGTTTCTACATAGGATCTTTCCCGATGTTTCTAGACAAACACAGAAGAAGAGGAGACCGTTTTTGTTATGAGACCAAGAGCTCTACAAATAGGGGCTTTTTCTTATTAAAGTTTCCTTGTAAATGTTATGTTAAATTTAAAGGTCTTTCCTACATTTCTTTCCTTCTGTCTCAATTGTCTATCTTTTTAAGTGATAAGGTGATTCAATGGACTTAAGTAGCGAAATATCTCTGCTTGATTCCCAAACAGCCAGCTTGAGGTTTCTCAATGTATAAATACCTCCACTTTTTCTTAACACTGTTATTTTTTCTTACTTTTGAATTCATGGAATTCAATTGTGTAATTGGATCCCTTATTGTGGACTTTGGGAAGGTAGGATGATTGTATTCCTGTAATTTTTTTTTCTGATTTGGTTATTGTATACTTGTACCTTCTTTCTTTTGCTGAATCGCGCGCACAGGAAAGTGGCCTGTGCACGCGCCGGGAGAGCAGGCGCTTGCCCGCTCTCCCGCGTGGTTTACTGTATCGGCCAGTGAGTGTGTGTGAGAGAGAGAGAGAAAGATTATCTATAAGGCTTTCATAATAGTGAAGTATTTATATCTCTACAGGAGGGCCACCTAATAGCTTGAGGTGAGGTGGTGGTGGTTTAGAGGCCAGTTTCTCATATAGAGTGAGACATACAAACAGCACAGTATACCTCGGTGAAGATTTGACATCATTTGGAGTGAGAAAAGTCTCACAAAGATGACATTTCTACTATGCTTTCTCACCCAACTTGATGGAATCTATAACAGGGTACCATCAAGGTAGGGCAAGATAACATAGTTCAAAATTTCATCTTTTATCGCAAATTGCATTTTGGACATATCGCACAGCTTAATGCCAGGAAAAAAGGTGTAGTTAAAACTGCAATATTGCCCCTCATTTTCATAAAACCCACCCAAACTCCTCCCACCCCTTCCAAAAATGTGCATTCATGCTTTGTGCTAGCGTTATTATCGCGTGCGTTAACGCCATAATGCATTTTGATGATTGATCCTGTTAGCCGGATAAGTAGCAATATTTAAACTTATACGGTTAAGTTAACTGGATAAGTTAGACCTTCCTAATAGCAGGTCTAAAGTTAGCCATACAAAACGTATCCGGCTAACTAGTGATTTTTACAGGGATACTAAGCAGCTGCTGAATATCCCTTTTAAGTTAGCAAGATAAGTCTTATCCGGCTACCTTCCTTAACCGGATATCTTTCAATATCTATCCCCCAATTTTATAAAAGTAGGCCCATATATTTTACACATTAAATAAAATTGTAATGTGTGTGTAATAACCCTCAGTTTATGCACTGAGGCAGGTATTTTATAAAGCTGACTGATGTATGTTCATATCTCACTTATGAAAATACTAAATTGTGCACTTACTTCCATGCAGCAGTTAGATGAATCCTCCTCCAATTGACCCAGATCTTCACCAGTTCACCCACACCCTCTGCCACATGCTCCAGTTCCCCTACCCAAAAACTGCAAACAGAGAAGTCAGATTTAATATTTGCAACTTGATTAGCAGGAGTAAAAGCAGGCGTGCATGTTTGGTGATGTATGTGCATACTCCGTTTAAAAAACACGACAATGTATGCTGCATACTTCCAAGCCATGCTTGCAACCCCTCAAAATGCCTTCTTAGTACATCCGTACTTTCTGCAGAACAGCAAGAGTACAGGAGTACTCCCACCTGGCTGGGAATTTGGGTGCTGTGCACTGAGACTGAGAATTTTATAACATGCGCGCACCGCATGTTATAAAATTTAAGATTTAATATAAGATTTGGACAATTTTATCTGCGGCGATGAGATGGGCCTTCCCCAGTTCCCTCCCACTCCACTCAAATTAAGGAGCGGGCTGGGAGGGAACTTTCCAACCCTCCTATCTACCCTCCCCTCCCTCCTTCTTCCCCTCTCTTCCCCACCCCCTTTTCACGGCCTACCTTTTTTTTTTTTCTTCTTTATTTCAGAACTTACGCCAACTCGTGAGTTGGGTAAGTTGCGCGCGGCGGCAGGCTGCCGGCGTATGATCCCCCAGCACAGCGGCAAATGGCTGCTGTACCGGACATCTCCAGGTCCGCTTCTCCCCGTCCCCTGGACCACCCCTTTTCTTGGGCCCAGCAATTCTGCGCATCACGGGAATTACACGCGCGGCCGGGCCCCTTTGAAGATGTGCGCGGCGTGTGCAAGGCCTGGCCAGGCGCGTAACCCCTGTTTTCCCCTCGCGTAGGGGATTTCAAATTTAGCCGTTATAGTATATGCTGATTTTATGTGCACAACCCTCATGTAAGGGTTGAAAATTACCTCTTTAATGAGGGTGATTAAGTTTTCTGCATTTAAAACTAACATTTTAAACTTCTAATACTTACTGAAAACAATCACAATTTGTTCTTTGCCGTAGTCAGAAATATCAAACGTGCAAAGAATTTTTAATCAGATAACCAAATGTCTATATTGAAAGAAGATGAGAGGTTTAACCTAATTGCCAATAATTATTTTATGTGGTAATAATGTCATTTAGGTATTTCCTTTCAATAGATTTTAAATGTCAAAAGTAAGGTATCCAATATTAATAAGAGAAAGTCCCTTTGCTTCGGATCAATATTTTAGCGGAGTCGAAGCCAGTTAGAGAAAATGATTTTGTTTGAGGGTGTAACACATCATTCAGGATTTAACTCTCTCTGCAATCAAGGAATTCCTGGTGCTAGATTTTCTAGGGATCCTTCTTGACGGCAGCAGAGGCAGATAGGGCTCAAAGCACGGTGTCCAAGGCACTGGGCAGGTCAAATTACCGAGAGTTTTGCGGAAAGACAGGAGACAAGGCTCCCAAAAGAGAGACAGAGTGGCAGTGATAATATTTCTAGGAAAATGGCGCACTCCCCGTCCCCTTCCTCAGCATCTGCCCCAGGACAAGTTACAGTAATGGTGGGGGGTCTGTGTGTTAGGGGTGTGCATTCGGATTGACCGCATTAGTAAAACGCAACTCATATTTTTTTTTTACTTAAAAAATTGATTCGACATAAACGATCGGATTTCCCACATATCGAACATAGATATGTTCGATATGTGGGAAATCGCGATTGTTGAGCCAAAATAAAAATATAAACCCCCTCACCCTCCTTAATTCCCCCCCCCCCCGACTTACCACAACTCCCTGGTGATGGAGCGAGGAGTGAGGACGCCATTTCTGCAATCCTTGGCGAGAAGCATGTGACGTCGGCGGCACGTCGAGTGACGCCGGCGTCACGTGATTCCCGGCTCGTTCGCGCCGGACGGCTCGTTCGGCCCAAAAAGAACTTTTGGCCAGCTTGGGGGGGTCAGGAGGCCCCCCCAAGCTGGCCAAAAGTTCTTTTTGGGCCGAACGAGCCGTCCGGCGTGAACGAGCCGGGAATCACGTGGCGCCGCGTCACTCAGACGCGACGTCACGTGATTCCCGGCAAGTTCGCGCCGGACGGCTCGTTCGGCCCAAAAAGAACTTTTGGCCAGCTTGAGGGGGTCAGGAGGCCCCCCCAAGCTGGCCAAAAGTTCTTTTTGGGCCGAACGAGCCGTCCGGCGCGAACTTGCCGGGAATCACGTGACGTCGGCGTCACGTGATTCCCGGCTCGTTCACGCCGGACGGCTCGTTCGGCGTGAACGAGCCGTCCGGCGCGAACTCGCCGGGAATCACGTGACGCCGCGTCACTCGACGTGCCACCGACGTCACATGCTTCTCGCCAGGATTGCAGAAATGACGTCCTCACTCCTCGCTCGATCACCAGGGAGTTGTGGTAAGTCTGGGGGGGGGATTAAGGAGGGTGAGGGGGTTTAAATTTTTTTTTTGCACATATGTACATATACCCAACTCATTGGATTTTTTTTATGTCCATATTGGCCGCAAGTGGGACCCCCTTTCGGACATAAAAAATATGAACATAAAATTTTGCTCTGCACATCCCTACTGTGTGTAGTGAATTTTCTCCCTCTCTACTTCTGCCCTTTCCCCACCCATCTTCCTTTTCCTCACTCCCCTCCTTCCAACCTCACACACCCCATTTCCTTTCCCCATTCCTTCCTTCCCTCTCTCATACCCCCTTCCCATCTTTTTTCCCTCCCTTCTCACTCACTGCCACTTTTCCCTTCTCCTTCCTTTCTGTTCCCTTGCACTCACCCCTTCTCTTCCCTCCCTCTCTCTTCCCATCCTGCTCACTCACATCCCATACCTTCTCCTTCCTTTCCTTCCCTCTTACTCACCCCCTTCCTCTCCCTCCCTTCTCACTCTCACACCCCCTCCCAGGGACGTTTTCCTCTTGTCGGCACCTTACTTACTGCACTTCTGCGCAAGGACGTTTTCCTGCTTGCAAAATGGTGGGAACCCCCACCAACACTTCACTAAGCCCATGACACCGTGCAGGTTTTTCTCCAGCTGGTGGGGGGTGGGAACCCCACTGGTAGTCATTAAACGGCATCTCACTGAACTTTTCTTCTTTCTGCTGCCAGAGTGTGGGAATCCTGATAATATGTCATTAAACCGCACCGCCAGGCCTGTCTCTCTCTTCCTCAAACTTCTGGGAGCCCATGCTTGATTTGTATTCCACACAAGAGTTCTCTGGGCAGTAGGCAATAAAAACTATAGCTAACTAGGGAGTGTTCCAAGGAGTTGGTTATTTGTCTAAATTGACCAAATAAACGCAGATTTTCAATGTTATCCAGCCAACATAGCTGGATAACTTTAGAATAGCCCAAGGGCTGTCTTAAAATTAGCAAGAAAAGCTTTTCTCTGTTTACCATAGTGAGGGATATTCAGCAGCATGCCCGTGCCACTAAATATCCCTGCAATATTAGCTGGATAATTTTATCCAGCTCACTTTGCTAGCCAGCCAGCAGCTGAATATGGATCTCTATGAGCCCAAACCATACTATCATGACTGCCAAACATTTCAGTTGATCAGTTTGACTTTTCCCAGTATGCATCTCTCCTCCCTCTGAAGGATGCATGCTAACTGCAGTAGTACGCAATAGGATATGGCATTATAAATTCACCCAATAGCAAGGATGGGCCAAAATACCAATCAATCAATTAATGACTTCTTCACATAAATTAAGCCTTTTTTTTTTTTTTACAACTCTATGGGGTGGGTCACGGCTGTAAAAAAAAAAAAAAAAAAAAAAGGTCACATTTTGCTAAAAGTCCAGTAACCTCCAAGTACAGCGGTGTATTCATTTCAGATCATGCATGTATAGAAAAGATGAAATACTTAAAGATCACTTAAATCATCTTTAATCTGAATATGATAGGTTTAAATCTCTGGATTAATTGTTAATTCTTACTGACATAAGAATGCCAAGCTAAAGAATGGCAGTGGTTTTCAATCACCGAGTGAGTCTAACAAAAGGATTCAAAACAATTACTCCCAGTGGGTAGAGGAAGAATAGAACAAGGCACCCTCTGAATTCCTCTCCCATTGATTAGATGCATTCATTTGGCGTGGGGGGTTAATGCTGACAGGTCCAGAACCTCAGCTAAGCTTGCCATGTTCAGTGGTGCAGAAGGCTCCATATTAGTGTAGGAAGGTCCTGTCAAAAAAGGGGGGAGTCCTCTTTAACTCAATATGGACAGCATTAAAAAAAAAAAAAAAAAAAGATTGCATGCAGTTTTACAACACATTTTTCTTTTCATTAACTATTTATACCACCTATAATCAGATAAAATTAGAATATTTTTTTCCATTAATAGAGGCCTATTGATTTTCTGTGTTTCGCCCCAGAACAAAAATTGCAGCAGTTTTGATCCAGTGTTTTCACTGTTAAATCTGATGCAATTTTTGCACAAACCTTTAATAAATGAGACCCTATAGCTAATAGTTTAAAGAGCAATTTTCAAACACTTCACATAAGATAAAGTCTGTGGACATGTTTTACCTACAGACTTTTCAAAGCAGATTTTTGCACCGGTATGGGTCCAACAGGCATAGACATATATGCATAAAGTTCCACCTACTTGGAAGCAAGTGTAAGTTTATGCATATCTATTTTTACACACACTTTGATAATTATAAGTATGAGAAGTATGAATGTAAGTTCTGTCCCCGCGCCAACCCTCCCCCTCCAGAGTGTGTCTTCGTAGTACACACAAAAGTATGCATGAAATGGCTTTTGCACGTAGTTTTACACAACCAACCTTCTCCCCTCCTTCTAGACAATTTTCAAATATCCATTTATGCTCATAAAACTGCATGTGAATCCTGCATGCAAATGCTTGCCAATTCTTTTGAAAATTACCCCTTTAAAGTGGATGAGTATAGTAAGGCCTGTTAAATACCACATTTTCCAAAGATTGAATTTCTGACTTCCGTTCACTTTTCTTGATGTCTTGGTTACATCCAGTGTCAGGTAAATGTGCTGGTTTGGTTCAAGTCGGCAACAGCCAGGAGATGAACAGCTGGAGCTTTAGCAACACAACTGGAAAGTTGGGAGCAAGCAGGACTGAAGGCCATAAGAGATCAAGAAGAGAGTATAGTGGCCACTCTTCCCAGTGAACTGGATTGGCCAAAGCCAGTTTAAGAGGAGCTGATGGGGACTAGGAATTTGTTGATAGCTTGAGTAGCTCTCTGGTTGCTATGAATTGAGCTGAACTCTCTCATCCAGTGATGAAGTTCTGCTCAAGTTCCAGTTCCTGACCTAAGTTCAAGTTCCAGCTACAGCTTCATCTCCAGTTTCTGCTCCAAGTTCCAATTCCAGCTTCTGGTTCAAATTATAGGATCAACTTCCATTTCTAGCTCCTGCTTTGAGTTCCAGCTTGAACTCCAGTTCCAGAAAATGTTCCAGCTTCTGTTTCATGTCTCCATCCAGTACTCACATGTTGAGCCTCCACTCCCTGAGACTCCTACACAAGAGTACCAGCATGGCTAGAAAACTGACATCCAGTAAACTTAAATGAAGCAGACAAACAGTTGAAAAAAATATGGAGAGTATAAATTAGTTTGACAGACCTGTCTTCTACTTCTTAGGTCCATCCATCAAAGTCTTATTTCTTTCCATTGGTGAGCATATCACAGTTAACCCAGACCACTTTTTGGGTTAATAATAGGTCTTGCAGCAGCCTAGTGCAGTTAGGGAAATAATTAGGGGAGTACCCATTCATGGACAGCCCTCCCACTGGCAGAACTGTAATGGATAGCCTTGGTCCTGAGGTTTTATAGCAGAGCTCTACAATAGGCTCTGGGGGCAATCTAATTTGAGAGTGAGAGGTTATATTTTTTTTAAGTTGGATTTTGGGCCTTCCTGGAGTCTCAGAAACCCTCTGAGACCCTCCAGGATAGGCCAAAGGGGCTCCAATGCTGTACTCTCCCGTCGATTTGCATAGTGGCTGCTCTGGGAAAACATTTTGGGATATTGAACTTTCATTTATCAAAGCCCTGCTGAAAGCCTGGGGTTTTCCAAAGCCCAGGGAATGGGGGATTCTGGGCTGAAGACACCCAGTATTTAGGGAAGATCTGCCCAACAAAGGTGGTGACCCATTACAGCAGATTCCTGCAGTTATTTTTGGTGAAGATTTGTTTTCCAACATCTGGGAGGGAATCTTTTCTGCCCCTCTTCCTGCCCATCAAGGGGACTGGCAAGCACTGCAGTCCGCAAGGATTCCTACCACCAGGGATCCCACCAGAAGATTAATCTACTAACTGTGAATTAAAGATCTACATTCAAGGGAGAATACCCATCTGGCATCCACAAAGAGCCCTGAGGGACAGAGTCATTAACTCTGTGCCAGGATAGATTTTTGTACCATCGGGAAGGGTTTCCCAACCATCCCAGGGGGCTTAGCCCAGAGGGACCACTGCACAATCTAATCCAGAAGTGTGGGTGGATTTCTGGCCTGACACCGACTAATGCACATTGAGGAGAAAAGATCTGTAATTAAGAGAGAAAGTAAAGAGACTGTAGCATGTGATTGACCATATTTAATTGTGCCATTCAACGAAACTGTATCAGTAAAATATTATTTTGGACACTGCCTGCGTTGTCAGTGTGGTTTGTTTGGCACCCAACGCACAGCTCACAGCAGAATGAGGGCGCTCCATCACAGCTCACCAGTCACCCGGTACTGGGACCGGAGAGGACTCCTTTCCACTCCTAGTCTGAAGGACCTACACTTTGGGATGGGAAGTGAAGTAAAAGCTAGCCAGGGTCCCTGCTCCAGAGAACTTACAAATAACTTTAGGTCCCCCTCTGTACTCGACTTGTACTTCAAGAAGGGGTTTCAACAGTGCTCATAAATTGGCCAAGATCTCACATTGTTCATAGCCAATCCACAAGCAAATCAAAATGTGTTGCATAATCTGACTCTCACCACAGTTGTAGTTTTCAGATCCTATACAGTATCACCATTTTTCCATGTGGTCTCTTGACCTGCTGATATGGAGGTTATTTAGGGGCTTCCAGATATTCTATACCTCCTCCATCCATATAGAAAGCTGCTAGGTTATTTTGAGACCCATACTAATCCCAGCAGCAAGATCTCCAAGTTATGCCTGGTAGTCGCAGTTGTGGTAGTAAATACTTCTGTTGTTGTGAGGGTGTTCTTGCACCACTTCAGGCATTCTTTTTTCCCAGGGGATGTGTAGTGTCCTTTGTTTGCTGCTCCCTCTCTGCTTGGTTGGCAGTGCTATTTCAGTAAAGACTCAATGGACAAACTATTGAAAATAATTGGTTTGACTGCCTGGGATGATTTGGATGTCTGGCAGCACTATTCCTGTACAGATATGCAAACTGTTGTGATTAGTTGGTTTAAGGCAGCCTCTCTACAGCAACAGCAGTTATTCAGCACCAGGTTGATTTTTAATGAATGGGCATAGCATTAGGGATGTACAAGGGAAAAATTATAGCTTCAGATTTGTTTTACGTTTTTTTTCATTTTGGGAGAGTGGTGGCAGGATTTGTTTCATTTAATGTTTTTTTTTTTTTTTTTTTTTTTTGGTATGGTTAATTTGCCAAACCAAAATAAACAAATTAAAAACAAATGCTCCCCAATCCCCCTAATTCCTCCTGGAGGTTTTCAAGGTAGAAAGATAGGAGCAAGCCTCAGGCACTCCTGCCCCACTGGCTGTGATTTAAAAATAGCACCAGTCTCAGGGCCAGCTGTGCCAAGTTGTTCTACAGCTTAAGGGGAAAGAATTAACATAGTTTTAGAAAAGGGACATCTTGCCTTACCAGTCTTTTAGATATTTTCTGAAGGTGTAAATAAAGGTGAGCTGGTTGGTAGAATGTATTTGGATTTTCAGTAGGTATTCGACAACATTCTTTCTGTTATCATCATCATATCAGGTATCGCTGGCCGATTGCTAGTTGGCCCTCTGTGTATCATTTGCAGACATAACACCTGATACCTTTTAGTACACATTTTGGTGAGGAAGCTTCTTTTGCCAGAACTGAGGCCTTTTGACCCACTTTTGTGGTAGCCCTCATGTCTGTATCAGTCTTCAGGTATCTTTTGTCGTTACTGGTTTCTTGGTAGATGGTGTTAGCAGTAAAAAGTGACTGACAAGGCCATGGTGTGGATGCCCCTCCTGTCTTATTATTTAATTACATATACAAAAAACAATTTTCATTTTCAGTACAAGGGATAAATTAGTGTGGTTTCCATGTTAGTTCACTTGAAAGGTCAATAAATAAAAAAATAAAAATGTGATGGGATCACCAGTTGTGTCCCCATTTACAATTTAATATTTCAAGACATTTTGTATGAGGAAGACCGTGCAATGTCCTTGATCTTATGTCACTAGGAGAAATGTTGATTGGACATGCAGTACTGCTGGATGGCCACTGGATGGAAGCAAATATAATGCTGAGCTACAGTTTGCATTGAGTTTATTGCAATGTTTTAACCTGAAGTTACCGGGATTGGGGGGGGGGGGGGGTAGTTAAGTGAGTTGGGAAGCACAGATTGATTGGGAATGGCCTAGGAAGACAAATTCTGAATCTATATGGCAGGACTGGACCCCTTTTCTAAGTATGAAGTGGAAGAAGAGAGAGACCTCCGCGATGAAGGGAGACTGGAGTAGGCAGCCTGTGGGCTGTTGAGCCCAAGATCCTTCCCGGTAAGGGTTGGGGCCCTGCAGTGGCCTTTCCCCTCAAGGGAAAAGTCACTGAGGCTCAGGATATTGGAGTAGAGGTGTCTCTTCCCACAGAAGATAATGGCCAAGAGCTAGGAGTGCTCAAGGAGAACAAAGTGTGGAGGAAACCGGGGAGATGTGCAGACTGCTAGAAGGTTGGAGTCAGGATTACTAAAGAGAGGTGAGAGTGTCAAAAGAATAAAGAGGAGGAATGGAGGAAGTTGCCCCCAGAAATTAAGGATGCGAGTCCCATATCCCACATTGGTGTTTAAAAGGAAGAGGAATCTAGAGAATGTGATTCCCTTTTCCTTTGGTGAAGAAAGAAAACTAGTACTCTGGGGAAATCCTTGGTACCTGAGTATTAAGGGATGTAAGCTCTACATCCCATTTAATGGTATTTCCTGAGAGTTGAGATGAAATAGTGAAGGAATGCCAGAACCAATGCATCCAAGGAGGAATCCTTGGATGCAAATTATTACCCTCGCTGAATGTTTAGCTTGGTTGAGTATCCCATGAACTTAGAACAAATTCAGTATGTTCTATATAATATCTAACAACAATATCAAAAATCAAATGGTACCACAAGTATATTTTAAACACCTCACATATGTGCAAAACCAGATATATGTAGGCCTCTTACTTCAAGGGTCTGTATTATGCAACAGACTCTATTATTGTACAGGGTCACCTTACTTTAATTTAAATTTTACCAATTGTCCGTTTTTTGTTGAGATTTTTTTCTATTTTTTCTATTTTCTATTATAATAAAATCAATTGTCACACAATCTCCGCAAATATAAGGAGGGGGACACAAATACTCATCTACTCCATGGTAGTTCACCCGACACAGCTGTGTTTCGGACGATGCCGTCCTGCTTCAGGGGGTGTCCTTCAAGATTTATTTTGAGAGCGTCGTAAGGAAGCCTTTTGCAAATTCATTGGTATTGCTTCTTCTTTTTAATCCACAGCAGCTGTGGTTGTGATTGATACTATATAATACTATATAATATCTATACATTATGGGATACATTTTAAAAGCTACATGCGGGCGCCCATGTGCGTGCGCTACCCAGCGTGCACACATGGACGCCAGATTTTATAACATGTGTATGCAGGTGCGCACGTTACAAAAACAGGGGTCGGCGCATGCAATGGGGTGCACAGTATTGCATCTTGCACGTGCCAATGCCCGTGGCCTTCCTCCATTCCCCCTACTCTATCCTTCATCCCCCTTCCCCTAACCTTCCCACCCCCTAGCCCTATTCTAACCCCCCCCCCCGACCTTTATCTTACCTCTTGCGCCTGCCTCTGGGCAGGTGCAAGTTGCACACGCCGGCAGATTGCCAGCACGTGATCCTCCAACACAGCAGCAAATGGCCACTGTGCTGGAGGCCTCTGGCCACGCCCCATCCCCGGTCCACCCTGCCCCCTCTCTGCCCCTTTTTTGAAGCCCTGGGACTTAGACACATCCCGGGGTTTTACGCATGTCACCGGGCCTTTATAAAATGGGCCCGGCGACGTGTAGGGCTTTGAAAATCTACCTCTATGTACATAGTTGCTAGCTGGCTGGACATTCCAGAAAATGAAAATTAAGTGTCTGATTGGACCCAGAGCAAACTGAATTTTGTAGGACCTGAAGGGTGGCAAATGCCTAATGTGCTACAGAGGGACAGGGTCCATGGGGAGCAGGGGTAATGGATATAGCACCCTGACCAGACAATAAGCGTGACCTTCCCCTATCTGAGTCCACGTCACCATCTGCAGGACCCCATTTTGCTGAACCCACCAAATAAATTAGGAAGTGCAATGTGTCTGATCCTCTCAGAATTTTATGTGCCCAGGGAAGGGTTTCCAAATACGAGGTGGTACTAGATTACTGAACGACACATACATTAGACATTTTTCTAACTTTTGGGAGCTAACTGTAACATTTCCTCTATCAGGTAAAAACAAAATGAAGTAGAAGGGCACCATCCCTATTCCTCCTAGCGCGCATTGGGAAACTTTTCTCGCATTTCCGATTTAATCTTATTTGGGACAATGATTTCTTCTGTTTCAGTGAAATACCAAAAACAGTAAAAGGGATTTATTTTCACAGAGAGCTATAAATTTACTGTAGTAGGAGTTAGCTAGAAGAGGACACAACTGCATCTTACAAACAAAAATCAGGGTTTCAAGTGTTAGCCTCCTGAGCAGAATGGAAATTCTCTGCCGCACTAAACACTGTTATCTGCTTTTCTGTTCCCTATACCATCTTCCACTCACCTGGAACTGAGCACTTCCCTTTCTTTTATCTTATCTGGGAAAGAAGGAAATACCACTCAGGACTTGTAAATATGACCCTGGTGAACTAAGAAAAGGCTAAGCTGACCTAACTTTGGTTTAGCTCCATTACCTAACAGAGCAGTATTACTTGAGCCTGTCTGCTCTTCTGATGCAGCATATTCTGCCAAAGGCCTAAACTGAAATGGAGTCCAAGTCAATGCATATATTTAAGAGAAGGTCCCCAAAAATAGCCAAAGGTGAAAAATTGGAAGCTTGCTAAATGAAAAACTATTCTAAACTGAGAAATCAGTCAGCATCTACATAATATTGTTTTAGTGAAATTGTTGGTTTGATGGGTAATTTTCGAAAGTGTGCGCAAGTCAGCAGATGCACACATAATAGAAGCACCTAAAGTGAGGCCTGTATTTTATGAACTGTGCATCAAGAGCAGGACCAATCATGTTTCAGCACATTTTCAGCACAAATATAAAAACCACCAAAGTGAAATCATAAAACTATCAATAAAATCACTTAGTAATCAAAAGGAAAAACATGAGCCACTTTTGTAAATAATTTAGAATAAAAATATTTGAAATTGTCAAAAAATATTCTGAGAGAAAAGGGGAAATACTCAGTGACTGTCAATAAGACGGACAGCACTCAGTCTCATGATTGTGTTCCCTCTCCTCTGCCTAAGTGGGTTTTTTTTTTGTTTTTTGTTTAATTTTTTCCGTTAAAAATATAACTATGTGGGGGGTGCTGTTCGCCATGAGGCAAAATGGATGCTAGTGCCTGAAGCTCCTGACCACCCCTGGCACATTTGCTTATTTTGTGTATACAACGCCCTATTATCAATTTATGCAGAAAAGGCTTTCAATTTGGTGCATTGGCCTTTTCTGTTCCACACTTTAGAACAAATTAATTTTGGCCCATTTTACTTAAATTGGATCTGACAATTATATAATTCACCCCAAGCAGCTGTGAAGGTGAATGGAGGATATGGAGAACCTTTTGTCATCAGACGAGGAACAAGACAGGGCTGCCCTCTCTCACCCCTTCTCTTTGCACCATTTTTTAAGCCCTTTACAACACATATTAGGGCATCTACAGCAATTCAGGGAATACAACTAAAAGATCAAAATTTTAAACTATCCTTATTCACTGATGACATTATGTTCACCCTGTCTAATCCCATGACGTCACTGGCTGGAGTAGAGATGGAACTAAAATCATTCAGTAAAGTGTCATGGTTCAAATTCAACATTGAAAAATCTGAACTACTGAATATTACTTTGTCACAACCTGAAATTGCTGATATTGCTCGACAATTTCCCTTTCGCTGGGCCAAGAAAGCTCTCAGATATCTTGGGGTGCATATACATCCTACTTTGGAGAGTTTGTTCGCTCTCAACTATGCTCCCCTGATAAAATCAATTGACAAGGATTTGGATAAGTGGTACAAGGGGCCGCACTCTTGGCTGTGGCGTTTGGCTATAATAAAAATGAATGTTCTGTCCCGGTACCTATATTTGTTCTGAACACTCCCGATATTTCTCTCAATAGTGCTTCTGCATAAATTACAAAAGTAAATCTTTGATTTAATTTGGTGCAGACGACCCCCTAGGGTGGCTAGGAATAAGCTTTTTCTACCCAAAATTCAAGGGGGAATGGGGGTCCCAAACCTGCAGCTATATTATGTGGCATCCCAGCTATGGGCAGTGCTCGACATACAGCGCAGTCAAGCCGCTAAGCAGTGGGTTCAGGCAGAACAACTTATAGTTGGGACTATGCATTTAGCGGCTATTCCGTGGCAGCCGAGGCACACTTGGCGCCCCATACTAGCCATTCCATGGTCACTCCAAACTAGCCTCAAGCTATGGACCAGGTGGAGTAAGAAATTGGTAGGAGAATGTGACTATTATTATCAAACCCATCTCTTCCATAACCAGGACTTTCAGATTGGCTTCCAATCAGATGCCTTTCGAAAATGGCAACAAGCAGGGATTTCTCATATAGGGCAATTGTTTCAAGAGGGATCAATGCTTAGTTTATCACAGTTGTCCCAAAAATTTGAATCAGTGAAATCAATTTCTTAGCTTATGCTCAAATTAAGCACTTTATTAGTACACTAGGTGCTACTCAACAACTTAGCAGCACTAGGTCTCTATTTGAGACCTAGTGCAAATCGAAGGCTCTCGTGCTAAACTTTCAAAAGGGAAACTTTGAGAAAATGAGAAAAATTGTTAGAAAAAAACTGAAAGGAGCAGCTACAAAAGTAAAAAATGTCCAAGAGGCGTGGTCATTGTTAAAAAATACCATTCTAGAAGCACAGTCTAGATGTATTCCACACATTAAGAAAGGTGGAAAGAAGGCAAAACAATTACCGGCAAGGTTAAAAGGGGAGGTGAAAGAAGCTATTTTAGCCAAAAGATCTTCATTCAAAAATTGGAAGAAGGATCCAACAGAAGAAAATAGGATAAAGCATAAACGTTGGCAAGTTAAATGTAAGACATTGATAAGACAGGCTGATCCGGATATACCTATGTCCGCTAGGCAATTCAGGAGGATGGAGTGGTTGACGGTGTCAAATGCTGCCGAGATGTCTAGGAGTACTAGAAGAAAGGAGTAGCCCTTGTCTAATCCCATTATGATATGGTCTGTTAATGATATGAGGAGTGTTTCGGTGCTGCGAGATTTGTGAAATCCATATTGGGAAGGGTATAGGATATTGTGTTCTTCTAGGTATTCTGAAAGCTGGGTATTAATCAATTTCTCTGTTAGTTTGGCTAAGAAAGGGAGATTCGAGATGGGGCAGAAGTTAGCTGGTTCTTTAGGGTCTAAGTTGTGCTTCTTGAGGAGGGGTTTAAGGGAAGCGGTTTTTAAGCTGTCTGGGTACCTCCCTTGGGTTAACGAGCAGTTTATAATGTTAGCTAGAGATTTAGAAATCCTGTTTGGAATCAGTAGCAGAAGTTTAGATGGGATGTTGTCCGCTGAATGGCTAGATGGTTTCTGTCTCTTGAGGAGGGATTCGATCTCACCGGGGGATGTTAATTCGAAGTTGTTGAGCTTGACTCCCGTGTGGATATGAGAGTTGGTGAATGTAGAGCAGGGCGTGGAATTGGCTGGTAGGAGTGCCAGTGTTCTTGATCTTCTGCTGAAAGAATGATGCAAGTTCATTGGCCTTAGATTGAGCCTGTTCATCAGGTATTGTCGGTGGGGAGGACTTTGTGATTTGTGACACATACGAGAAAAGCTCCTTAGCGTCATATTGGAGATCGTGGATTTGTTTGCATAGTATTCTCTTTTAGACTTTAGAATTGAGGTCCTGTAATGATGAAGGGTTCCTTTGTATGACAATAGCGTGGAAGGGTTGGGAGCTTTGCGCCATCTGTTTTCTTTGTGACGTAGGATTTGTTTCATCCGTTTGAGCTCAGTAGAGAACCAGGGTTGATTTCCTTTTTTTCCTGGGTTTATTCTTTTGGAGACTGCGGGGCATAAGTTGTTTGCAACTATTTCTGTAATGTTGTGCCATGAGAGAACGGCTGCATCTGGATTGGATAGATCTAGGTTTGAGAGTTCTTTCTCAAGATGAGTGTCTCAGATGCGCATGATTTCCTGAAGTGAATGGTAGAAGGGTACTGTGGGTTGTGGGTCTGTTGTTTTGCAGAGACCTTGGTAGTTATCAGAAAGTGATCTGACCATGGGACTGGAGTGCAAGAGGGTGTCGCAGTATGTTATGTTTACATGGGCAACTCCTTTGAAAATTACCTCCTAATTGTGAAAACTTTCAGTTGGTAGAGAACTTAAAAAAACATGTTGAGTAGCTTAGAGATTCAGTTTAAAAGGTTAAAATAAAATGAAGTATGAACCTAGGAAATGGAAAAATTTGGATTTTGATATCTGAAGCCTAATGTACATTTTCATTTGGATTATGAACTATGCAAACAATTCAAATTCCAATCTGATTGATTTCAGTGAGGTACAAGTTCAAAGAAAATCTGCCCGATAGCTGCTTGGAAAATCTGTGAAAATCAAAGGCAGAACAGTCAAAATCTGTGCCTAATTCTGCTTGGATTAGTCTTAGATTTCTGATTATCTGCTTCAGAATTTGCTAGGAATAGGTTTCTCCTTTTTGGAAGAGATTTGTCCACTTGATCTAACCAATCTACAGATATCCACTGCTAACCATATCTTTTTGACGCCTGAACTCACTCATTAGGTTGTCAATTTTTAAAAATTGTTTAATGCCCAAATTAGACACCTGACTAAATTTAGGTATATTTTCAGCCAAATTTAGAGATTTAAGTCAATTTTCAAAGGGTTTAAGTGCCTTTGAAGTTAAGCAGCTCAGTTGGTCCTTTTGAAAATGTACTACAACTGACTTCCTATATTTAGGCCTAAACGTAGGAGCCAAAAAAAAGTGTGTAGCTTCAGGGGTAGAAGCATAGGGAAAAATAGAGGTTCAGAAGCATTTAGCAAGATAAGTCAGATGACTCGTTACCCATCTGAATGAATATTTGGGCATTTATCCAGCTAAATTATAGCCAGATAACTTATTGTCCAACTAGAATTTGGCCAGATAACTTAGGAGCTTTCCTGGGGTGTAACTGGGAGGAGCTGAGCTAGCCAGATAAGTTATTCGGCAAAGTCTAACTTTAGTATAGCCGGGTACATTCAGTGGCATGCCCACACTACTGAATATGCAGGTTAAGTTACCCAGATAGTATTATCCGGCTAACTAGCCCACTGCACAGTGTCTGAATAGGAACCCCTCAGGTACTTAGCAGTGATTTTCTGCATTAGACACCTAACTTTGGATTCTAAATCTAGGCAAATGAATTGCAGATGTACATTTAGGGTGCTAAATTTACATGAATTTTCAGCTGAAAATTTAGGGTGCTAGGTTTTACTGAAAATAGACAAATAACTTAGATACAGTACCTGTCTTAGGGCCTGATTTACTAAACAATTTTCCCATAGATACAGAATGGGAGAAAAGCATTAGTAAATAAGCCCTTTAGATTCCTAAATTTGGGAGCTCAGCCTTTGTGGAAAGCTAGTTATTAAGGGGTAGATTTTAAAAAGGAGCGCGCGGGCATTCACGTGCACGCGCTACCCGGCACACACATACGCATGCCTGATTTTATAACATGCGCCCGCAGGTGCATGCATGCTATAAAATCCAGGGTCGGCGCGCGCAAGGGGGTGCACAATTGCGCACCTTGTTTATTTATTTATTTGTTTGTTTTTTACTTTTATATACAGATCTTCTTGCATTAGATACAAATCAAACCGGTTTACAGTGAAACAAATTAAAGCTTGCCCTTGAGCAACTACATAGAACAAAAAACATCTAAAAAACAACTTTGAGTAACATTTCAAAAAACAACTTTCAGTTACATGGAATATGCGTTAACTAATATCAAGAACAAAAATTAGAGTAATATAGCAATAGGGATGGAAATTAGGCGTTAGATCGTCTAAAACAGTTTGGGTAGTTACCGAGGGGGTGAAAAGGAATGAATGGAGGAGAGCAAAGAGCTTGAAAAGGAAGAGGAGACGCGAAATGGCCTGGGATCAGTGGCTCTAGACGGAGGTTAAAGGGTGAAAAACGACTAAGAGAGTGGGACTGAGAGCAAATTACCTCAGGATATACTTAAGAGGGGAAATTGGTAGGCACCTTGCATGCGCCGAGCCCGCTCCGAGCCGCGCTGCCTTCCCCCATTCCCTCCCAGGCCGCTCTGAAATCGGAGCGGCCTCAGAGGGAACTTCCCTACCAACCCCACCCCACCTTCCCTTCCCCTACCTCCCCCGCCCTTCCCCCCCCCCCTACCTTTTTGGTCTTCTGCCTTTTGTCACAAAATTTACTTCAGCCCTGGGGCTGAAGTAAGTTGCGCGCGCCGGCCAACTGCCAGCGCACGATCCCGGGCACAGTGGCAAATGGCCTCTGTGGCTGGAGCCTGTGACCCCGCCCCCTTCCCGCTCCACCCCCTTCCTGCCCCTTTGGTAAAGCCCCGGACTTACATGCGTCCTGGGCTTTTCGCGCGTCGCAGGGCCTTTTGAAAATAGGCCCGGCACGCGCAAGCCCGGTTACGTGCGTAACCTTTTTAAAATCCGGCCCTAAGTTTTTAACTGAAAATACTCCTAAATTTAGGCTCCTAAAATTTAGTCAGTTATATTTAGGCTTGCAATTTATTTGCCTAGATCTAGACAAAAAAAACCCCTCAAATAATAAAAATCCCCAAAATGATTTTAAAAATAGGCCATCAGCAGCCCTGGCTGGGCCTCCCTGAGCCCCTGCAAACCCCCATCTTATGGCAAAAACCTTAGCCTGACCAGTCCGGCACTGGAGCTGGCCCAGAATCAGTCTGGCACCAGGGTCTGCCCAGAGCTGGTCTGGTGCCAGGGCCTGGGGCAGGCGCTGGAATCAATTTGGCATCATTCGCCATGGTGCCATTTTTAAAGCACCAGAACCCAGGCAGGAGCATCGCTCCTGCCCTTTTTGAATAAGGATCCGGCGAAAGGATCAAGCAGTGGCGGGGACGAAAGCTCCCCAGCCCCTCTACTCAGAGAAGGAAGGACCCAGCCCCCAGCCTCAGCACTGGTCCCGGCCAGGATCGTTCCAGGGCAGGCCCCAGCCAGGATGGATACGATTTTTTGACTCAGGAGTGGGGGTCCCAGGGACCGAGGGAGGCCAAGCCAGGGCTGCTGGAGGTCTTTTTTTTTTTTTTTTTTTAAATGCAACAATTATGAAAAAACCTCATAAACGCGTGTGTATTTTCTTAGGGTGCTATGTTCCATTCAGAATGAACCTCTCATTTGTTGTACTCCCTGCACATCCCTAGAATGTATACGGTATCACTAAGACTATCTGAAACTAGTAAGAATATAGCACCTATAGATGTTTGTTTCAAGTCTTAGGTGTACATCTTTAGAGCAGTATGCAAAGAATCAGACATCTGTTCACATAGAGAAGTTCTATAGGATAATCTAGATATTGACAGAGCTAATATTACCTCATTATCAATTCTAAGCCACAGTTGTTTAAGTTGTGTGTCAAAATAAACTGCCTTCCTTTCTCTTTGGAGTCTATTTGATCTGTGTGCCATTCTTCTTAAAACACCAAAGAGGTTTCAGATATCAGCCAGAGTCGAGCCTAGAATTTCTGTCATGTTGATAAATATCAAATGTAATAGAAGATGAATGCCCAGTATAAAAAAAAGATATGAGACTTAGTAGAGAAAAAAAAAACACCATTTTGGATATATGAAAAATATTTCTTCATCCTGGGCTGCTGTGAAATGCGTTCCCGCTGGGCTGCATTTCTCAGACGGCTCGCCGCGGCATTTGACCAGTGGCATCTTTTGTGAAAATGTGTTCATGTTGAACACTTTGAAAATATCCTGGGGATCAAGTCCATTACAGGTGCATTCCTTTTCTCCTAATCCATCTAGGAAATTACTGCCAGCAGCTCAGGTGAGTTCTGCTAGGGTAAGTACAGCCCCTTCGGTGGCTTCCCTCAAGATAGTTTCTTTCTGTTTTCCCATTCTAGTGATGAGGTCAGGGGGCTCCTGCCACCCTCTGGGCCCCATCTCATTTCAGAGAGGAACTGCTGCTAGCAACCTCTTAGCCATATCCTTGGTTACCTGATCCAGGATGAAAGGAAGTGGGGAACTTTTTGATGAATCTGCTACTGAGGCCAAATCTAAAGGCCTGCCCTCAGGTGTAGAGATAGCACAGAATAAACAGACTCCTGCCGCTATCAGGCTGCATTAAAATTACATTATCTTTCTTCTTCGGTGGGGTTGGGGGGGTGTGTGTGTGTCCTGCTTTCAGAACAGAAACACAATCACTAAAAGTTCTTGTTCGCTTTTTCTCAAACATTACTGTTCTATTCTAAAACGATCAGCAAATTTGCACACCAAAAATTTAAATAAAGCAAGGAAGTACAGACTTCATTCCTGATGGACAAGGAAACACGAGTATCTGCCATCTGATGGAGAGTACTTTCTTGATTCATGTTGGCATCATAGCATCCCGTTGAATGGTTGCATGTTCTCTCCTTAGGTCCGAACATTAGCCGTTGGTCCAGGAACTAGATGCCAGGCTATCAGCCCAGTTTTCAATACCGGTTTTGAACTTTCAAACAGGAACCTCAAATTGTCCACAATTTTTGAGCCTTCTGAAGCATGAGGCTATTGTGTAACCTTGTTTTGCAGCCAATATGCCAGTCACTGCTTAGGGAAGTGGTAGCCAGGAAAACAAAGGAAGGCAAAGACGTGAAGACTGAATTGTGGGTGTTTAGAAATGTTATTAAGCACTTCTAGTGCTTTTCAAACAACAGATGAACATGCCAAAGTGCACCAACATGAAATGGACATTTGAATTTAAGAAGCATTCAAAGTATTAACAACAATTTCGCTCTTAGTTTCTTCTATCTAAGATGGAGGAATGGGCATAAAACTGCAATGATTTGGGTTTTAGGAAGTGACAAAAATATTAGTGGCATAGCTGATAGCATTTTCCAAGGCTTAAGAAACGAAAGCCTCCCCTTTAAGGGTATCTTCTTATGGGAGTTATATGTTACTTCTGACATTTTCATTGCAGATGCTTACGCTTTAAGACGACAATTTTCAAAAGCCCTTTATCCATATAAAATGCATTATTTTCCCAGTTAAGAGGGCTGGCTGAAAATTGCCCAATCTCTATGCAGTATATATGGGGATCATCTATACCCATACTTTTACCCACTGGAAAAATGGCTCGGATCAGAGGTAGGATTAGATTGGGGCAGGCAACGATGCACATGTATTTTTTTTTTTTATTTTCAAAACTATCTGGCTCATTTATCATTTCGCGTGAGGGGAAAAGGGAGGAAGATTAGGAGGGGGATAGGAACGTTCCCTCTCAGTCTGCTCCTTAATTGGAGTGGACTGGGAGAGAACAGGGATAGGCCTACTTGCATCGCTGTGCGGTTTTTTACAAATATTTCCCCTCCCACAAGCACAAGTCATGACCCACGCGCACTGATACAAAATCGGGCGTGCATGTGTGCGTGGATATCGTATTTTCTAACATGCGCGAGGCGGCGCACACGTTATAAAATTGGTGGTTCCCTATGAAAATCTACTTTTTAATGCATAAAAATATTACACATAAACTACCAAAAAGAATAAAAACGAATGCACATCTCTAACATAAATATAAACTACCCAAGGAGAGAGAAGAGAAGGGATATGAGAAAGACATTCAGATATAAGGCCATGGTGCCTGGGGAGAGGAATGGAGGTATGCAAATCTGTACATTTACACAGGGTGGCATTGAGCTGGCAAGAATATTGTAATGCTTCTTTCTTTCTCTCTTTCTGTTTTGAATCAGCAGATAGAGCAGTCTGCTGCTTATCTTCTGCCTCCCAGTTCTGAAGAACAAACCAATTGGATGCTAGAGGTGAGAGAAACAGCCAGGTGCTCAAGTTATAGCTTCTGATACACAGAAGAGTAGAGGCAGGTAGCTGTAAAAGAAGGAAAAGGGGGAAAAGAGGAAAGAGGAGAAGGAAAAGCTAGTGAGCACAACAGACAGGAGG